>NC_134354.1:313172916-313510416 GCF_048569485.1 Anomaloglossus baeobatrachus | reverse complement strand
AAAAATTCTCTATTCCTTCACCAAATTTGGGGGTGCGTCTTATAATCAGGTGCGTCTTATAAAGCGAAAAATACGATATATATATGTGCAGACTTTTTTATCCAAGGGATGAATATGCACGTATATTGTTTACATATATCCTGATTGCCTAATTGTCAGAGTCACATGTGAATGAGCCTGGTACAATAGATAAGTCCTCAGACGTGTTGATATTTACCCCTAATCATCTGTATCAGGTATATATATGCGTGCCGACTCTTTAATCCAAGGGATGAATATGCACGTATATTGTTTATATATATCTTTATTGCTTAATTGTTAGATACAATTGATGTCCTGGTCTTGATCCCGGAGGAGGAACTTTCAACAGCATAAGTTCCTTGGTATCTTCCTAATACTAATGGTCAGTACTGTTCTCTATTATCAGCATTATGATGTAATTACAGACCTCCAGATTTGGTAACAGTGGTCTCTATATTATGTTTGTGTTCTAGGTTTGTAGCCGTGACAAATGTCAAGGATCTATGCCGCTATACCCCTGATGAGCCCTATTGATTTGATAAGAGGGCGAAACGCGTAGGGTGCATCCTGGACAAAATGCAGCAATAGTCTTTATTGTTTTTCTGATTGACAGTCGACTGAGTCATAACCCGCCCCATAGACACTCTGACATAAATCAAGTGTCTTTATCATTTGGTGTCACACACTATCACTGTGGGTCTTACCTTGGGTGTTTCACCTTACCCACTTTTACTTAGACACATGGTATATCTTTTAGTGTGAGTGGAGGGTCAGTACAGAACTCAAGTTGACGAGGAACGGGGGCGTCAAACTTTAGGACGCCGACCCCTGTATGACAGGAAGGGTGAGGATTAGAGGATATTGATTCCCACCTTTCTTCTCATCACTATTGTAATGTGTGTACTCTGTTTGTGGCATATATGTGAATAAAATGGTTGTTTTAAGGTAATACAATTTCTTTGGTTTATGAACAATTAATCTACCTTGATATCTATTTCGGTTTATGGAGACCTGATGTGTGCCATTACCTCTGCCATCAGCTTTGTGGGCCGTGGAGACAGCAAAGTGGAGTGCCCTGAACGGATAGTGAAGCACTGATCCGTCCTTGTGGTGGGCGAATCTGAGGAACTGCCGAGACGCCGGGTGAACTGGGACGTGATAATATGCGTCCTTTAAATTGAGGACTGCCATGAAACAGCCGGCATATAACAGCTTGATTGTAGACCGGACCGTCTCCATCTTGAAAGGGTGTTGTATCAGATACTGATTGAGGACCCTGAGGTTGATCGTTCGAAAGGAAAGGTCCGGTTTGCGGACTAGGAACAGAGGGGAATGCACTCCCTGACCTCTTTCCCCCCGGGGAACCTGCTGTATGACCCCTTTCAAAAGGAGAGATTGGATCTCGTCCTCCAATGCCCTGGCTTTCTCTGAGGCATGGATGTTACAACAAAGCACTCCAGAGGGGGCGAACTGAGTTCTAAGGAGAGACCGTCCGAGAGGACTCGCAGAATCCATTGGCTGGAAGAGATCCGTTCCCATGCGGGGAGGAAGAGAGAGAGCCTCCCACCGGGATGATGGTGTCCTTGGGGACCCTTGGACTTCGAGGAGGAGGAAGGGGCAAACATAAATCCAGACGTCTTTCATCGTTTCTCCCGCCAGGAGTCCTGTTCCTTGGGGGGCTTCCTATGGAAAAACTGCCGTCTCCGAAAATGTCTATTACGTGGAAACTGCTGTTGCACAGTTGGAAAGCCCTGCTTCCTGTCCGAGGCCTTGGAGAGGAGATCATCAAGTTGTGAGCCAAAGAGGAAGTCTCCTTCACAGGGCATACTGCATAGACGGCCCTTGGATTGGACGTCTCCCTTCCAAGAATTCAGCCATAGGGCCCGTCTGGCAGAATTGGAAACGGTCGCAGCTTTAGCTGATAACTTCAAGGAGTCAATGGAAGCATCTGCAAGAAACGCCGCTGCCCCTTGTATGCGAGGTATGGAGGAGAGGATCTCCTTTCGGGGTGTGTCATCCTTAAGCCGGTCCTCCAGCTGATGGACCCAGACCATGAGGGAACGTGCGACACAGGTCCCCGCCACCGCAGGTCTTAGAGCTCCCGTGGTAGCCTCCCAAGTGCTACAGAGAAACCCATCCGACTTTCGGTCCAGCTGATTACGGAGGGAACCGAAATCCTCAAAAGGGGAGGGTCGTGGATTTGGATGCCTTCGCCACTGCCACATCGATCCTAGGAGTTTTGTCCCATGATGTGGTAGCGCCTTCATCAAATGGATACTTTCTCTTCAAGGAAGAGGAAATCAGCATTCTCTTTTCAGGCTTCTGCCACTGATCCCTTATCACTTCCTGGATTTTGTGGTGGATTGGGAAGACCTTTTTCTTTCTACTTTCCAGGCCTCCGAACAGAAGGTCCTGTGTAGATTCCTGACTCTTATCGTTCGCCAGCCCCATAGTAGCGCGGACCGCCTTAACCAGGGATGCTACCTCAGAGGGAGGAAAACACGGCCTGCCACCTTCATCCGAAGAAGAGGACGAGTCAGAGTCTGATGAAAAGGCAGGGGAAGAAAATCCAGAGCCCTTGTCAGAGCTATCGGACTTAGTGAACGATCCAGCCTGCTTCCTAGCTGTCTTCTTATGCTTCTTTGGAGCTAACTCGGACCTGGAGCCCATATAATTCCTCACTTCGGCTCTAATAATGTCCCGTAACTCCGCCGTGAAACTCGGTGCTTCGGTACACATGACCTTCTTAATACAGGAGGAACAAAGGTCTTTCCGGTAGTCAAAAGCCAGAGTCTCCTTGCACACCCCACATGATCTATAGTTCTTTTTTGAGGTATGCTTTTTGGGCACCTGAGAAACAATGGGACATAAGGAAACATAATGAAGCAATAAGCCAGCAGGCACTCACCCCCCAAGATGGCGGTTAAATACAGTTTTTGGTGGAGATTTACGATTTCCAGACCTCCTGGAATCAAAGTGACGACCCACCGGACTGGAGGGGCTTGCTCTGGCAGGGAGGGTGATCCCCCTTCTGCTGAGGGTGCGAAGCCTGAGAGTCCATCGGCCTGTCTGGTACCTCCTTCCCTGATTGGGAGCTGTCAGCCATCCTAACGGAGAAGATTTACTCACCATATCCCCGCGAGCGTCACCTCTTTATCTCTCAGCATTTCAAATTTGCCGCCCGAATCCCGTTCCTGGGCGCCGCCATCTTGGCCGACCCCGCGCATGCGCGGTGGAAGCATTTCCGGGTGTCGCGTCACATCCTCTTCTCCCCCGGCGTGTACAGCAGCAGGGCGCCCAGCTCACAGGCTCAGTGTGCGAACATCGCCGGGGACGACGCAGAGCTGAGCTCCAGCTTCAGGTTCGCGCCCCACCACCGCATAAGCATGAAGCCCTGGGGAGGTACTTCCAGGCCCAAATGCCAGCTTTTGGTAAGTACCAAGCTTGCACACGGGGTCGGACCTGGGAGAATCCGTGGGTTCGTCCCATCAGGACAGGAAACCGAACTGATGTGGAGGAGAGGTGCCGCCTTTTTATTAGTGTGTTTCATGTCCAGATGTGGGCGGAACCTCTCTCTCTCTCAGGTGGTGCTGTCACGGGCGAAGGGGAAAAATACCTAGGTATCCCTAAGTAAAGATGTAGAACAATCAAATAGCAAATATGTACATGCAAGTGCCCAATATCTTCAGAGGCTACGTCTAAAGAAATATGGAGTCAGGCCATGCCCTGAATTTGAGACCCAAAAACACACAGGACTCTACACATGAATAATAAATAGGTAAGAGACAAAAAAAAAAAATAAATAAATAAAAAAAAAAAAATACATAAATGAATATGCTGGTGCCACCTAAAGGCGAAATACAAAAAGGGCTGCAAAATATGCAAAAATCCCTAAGTGAGAAAGCAGACCATAAAGCATTATAAAACATAAAGCATATCATATAGACTCTCTAAGACAGGGGTGGGGAAACGCTGGCCCGTGAGCCGTATGCGTCCCACTATGACTCTGTATGTGGCCGCCAGGCACATTTCCGGGGACCGCAGTACTCGAGCAGCAGCCGCACTTTTCCCGGCTGTCGACCCTTTAAATCCCATTATGTGATGCGAGGAAGAGCACGCTTCCCGGCCTGTGGGTAGATGCTAGAATGTAGGGGCTTGTTTCGGGACCTGACTGTAGCCTATACACTCTAGGCTCAACCCTGGCCTGTGCTGGCATGCTCAGGGTTTACCTTGTGGGCGGGGTAAGCAGTGCGCTGTGCTCCAGTCACAGAAGAGGTGCAGCAGATTTACCGGCCTCCCTGCTGTACATGGCTCCCGGAACTGTGCTGCTAGACTCTTCACACCGAACACCCCCCCCAGTGCTGTGAATACGCAACCCATCACTGCCCTCCCCCATGCTGTGTACCACCCAGTACTGTGTGTACGCCCCAGTACTGTGTGTACAACCTAGTACTATGTGTACGCCCCAGTACCGTGTGTACCCCCTTGGTGATGTCTAAGCTCCCCAGTACTGTCCGTGCCACCTAATTCTGTCCATGGCGCCGCCAGTGCTGTCCATGC
The DNA here is from genome assembly GCF_048569485.1 of Anomaloglossus baeobatrachus. Taxonomy (NCBI): domain Eukaryota; kingdom Metazoa; phylum Chordata; class Amphibia; order Anura; family Aromobatidae; genus Anomaloglossus; species Anomaloglossus baeobatrachus. Next base: position 313,505,835 of record NC_134354.1, on the reverse strand, counting down.
CACGGTCAGTGCTGTCCATGTCCCCCAGTCCTCTCCGTGCCCCCCTTCTGCTTTACGTGCTCCCAAGTGCTCTGTACCCCCCAGTGCTGGGGGGTGGCACACAGTGCTCTGGTGCTCTGTACTCGCCACTGCCATCTGTGCCCTGCCACTGCTGTCCGTGCCCTCTCGCTGATATCTATGCTCCCCCAGTGCGGTCTGTGCTGTCCGTGCCCCCAGCGTCTCCTGTCATGTCTACGCCCCCAGCGTCTCAGACAGACAAACGTGGAAAAGCAGTTGTGAGAAACAACATGATCAATATCACCGAACATCACAGCCACATTAAAAAGCAGCATTTCCAGCCACCACAGTAGGGGTGAGTTCATTAAGTGTTTGACCAATTATAGCCGGGTAGTTTTCAAGTTGTTCATTTTGTGTGGCCTAGATGGTTGGTTGAAAATTCCAAATGGCCCCCGGCTGTAAAAGGGTTCCCCACCCCTGGTCAAAGAGCAGGACAATGAGTGGTTAAATCCAAGATAAACGAGCACTGATCCCAAGATAAACCCTACATCTATAAAAAATATGCTAAGGGATGCCTGCCCCACGCGTATTGCCACAGCACTGTGCAGTTTTCTCAAGGGCAAGGAAAGTATTAGTATGCACTGCCTTCACAGTCCCAGCAAAGTCTATGAGACTCCAGAAATCTTATGCACCCACACACACTAAAGGCCCCGTCACACACAGAGATAAATCTTTGGCAGATCTGTGGTTGCAATGAAATCATGGACATATTGTTCCATTTGTACACAGCCACAAACCTGGCACTGATTGTCCACAATTTCACTGCAACCACAGATCTGCCACAGATTTATCTCTGTGTGTGACAGGGCCTTTAGGCTATGTGCGCACGTGTGCGCTCTGCACCGCACCGAAAATGTGAGCTCCAGAGCGCAGCTGAAAAGCTGCGTTCTGAAGCGCATGGTGCCGGCAGATTCGTGCGCTCTGCATGCTGCCTCTCCCTATAGACAGCATGCAGAACGCACGAAAGAAGTGACATGTCACTTCTTAGAACGCAGCGATTCGGCAAGCAGCCGAATCGCTGCGTTCTAACATGTCACGTGCGCACGGCTCCTGCACAATCTCCATAGATTGTGCAGGGGACGCAGGCAGTTACGCTGCGGTGCAGAACGCAGCGTAACTGCATGTAATACGCACACGTGCGCACATACCCTAAACACTTGCGTTTTTTTTTCCTGACTGATTTGTCATCCTCCTTGGTTTTTGCTGCGTTTTTGAAAGAATGAGCATGTTACGGTAATTCTTTTCAGTGTTTTTGCCACAGTTCTTCACCCTACAACTCATTGAGGAAGTGCAAATTAATGCAGTTAAGAAAAAGAAAATAAAAACCCCCAGCAAACAATGCTATAAAAACTGCACCAAAAACGCAGAAAGCCACCAGGAGACTTCCTGCCACAAGTTAAGGCTTTGCTGCAGAAAAAAAAAAAAAAAGCATCATGACAATTACTGTATTTTTCAGACTATACGACACACCCTGGATTTGAGGAGGAAAATAAAATTTTAAGGAAAAAGTGTGGTCATGACACAGATGGATGTATGTATGTAATTATATATATACGGTATATATATATATATATATATATATATATATATATATATATATATATATATACACGGTATATATATATATATATATATATATACACGGTATATATATATATATATATATATATATACGGTATATATATACATATACATATATATACATATATATATATATATACATATACATATATATACATATATATATATATATACATATACATATACATACATATATATATATATATATATATATATATATATATACATATACACATTATATGTGTATATATATATATATATATATATATATATATATATATATATATATATATATATATATATATATATATATATATATATATATATATATATATATATATATATATATATATATATATATATATACACACACACACACATACAGTGCCTACAAGTAGTATTCAACCCCCTGCAGATTTAGCAGGTTTGATAAGATGCAAATAAGTTAGAGCCTGCAAACTTCAAACAAGAGCAGGATTTATTAACAGATGCATAAATCTTACAAACCAACAATTTATTTTGTTCAGTTAAATTTTAATAAATTTTCAACATAAAAGTGTGGGTCAATTATTATTCAACCCCTAGGTTTAATATTTTGTGGAATAACCCTTGTTTGCAATTACAGCTAATAATCGTCTTTTATAAGACCTGATCAGGCCGGCACAGGTCTCTGGAGTTATCTTGGCCCACTCCTCCATGCAGATCTTCTCCAAGTTATCTAGGTTCTTTGGGTGTCTCATGTGGACTTTAATCTTGAGCTCCTTCCACAAGTTTTCAATTGGGTTAAGGTCAGGAGACTGACTAGGCCACTGCAACACCTTGATTTTTTCCCTCTTGAACCAGGCCTTGGTTTTCTTGGCTGTGTGCTTTGGGTCGTTGTCTTGTTGGAAGATGAAATGACAACCCATCTTAAGATCCTTGATGGAGGAGCGGAGGTTCTTGGCCAAAATCTCCAGGTAGGCCATGCTATCCATCTTCCCATGGATGCGGACCAGATGGCCAGGCCCCTTGGCTGAGAAACAGCCCCACAGCATGATGCTGCCACCACCATGCTTGACTGTAGGGATGGTATTCTTGGGGTCGTATGCAGTGCCATCCAGTCTCCAAACGTCACGTGTGTGGTTGGCACCAAAGATCTCGATCTTGGTCTCATCAGACCAGAGAACCTTGAACCAGTCTGTCTCAGAGTCCTCCAAGTGATCATGAGCAAACTATTGACGAGCCTTGACATGACGCTTTGAAAGTAAAAGGTACCTTACGGGCTCGTCTGGAACGGAGACCATTGCGGTGGAGTACGTTACTTATGGTATTGACTGAAACCAATGTCCCCACTACCATGAGATCTTCCCGGAGCTCCTTCCTTGTTGTCCTTGGGTTAGCCTTGGCTCTTCGGACAAGCCTGGCCTCGGCACGGGAGGAAACTTTCTAAGGCTGTCCAGGCCGTGGAAGGCTAACAGTAGTTCCATAAGCCTTCCACTCCCGGATGATGCTCCCAACAGTGGAGACAGGTAGGCCCAACTCCTTGGAAAGGGTTTTGTACCCCTTGCCAGCCTTGTGACCCTTTACGATCTTGTCTCTGATGGCCTTGGAATGCTCCTTTGTCTTTCCCATGTTGACCATGTATGAGTGCTGTTCACAAGTTTGGGGAGGGTCTTAATTAGTCAGAAAAGGCTGGAAAAAGATAATTAATCCAAACATGTGAAGCTCATTGTTCTTTGTGCCTGAAATACTTCTTAATACTTTAGGGGAACCAAACAGAATTCGGGTGGTTTGAGGGGTTGAATGATAAATGACCCTCTGAATAAACTTTTCACAATTTAAAAAAAAAAAAATAAAAAAGAAATAACATTCTTTTTTGCTGCAGTGCATTTCACACTTCAAGGCTGATCTACAGTCCAAATGTCACAATGCCAAGTTAATTCCGAATGTGTAAACCTGCTAAATCTGCAGGGGGTTGAATACTACTTGTAGGCACTGATATATATATATATATATATATATATATATATATATATATATAATTGCCTTAGTCTGTCTGTCTGTCTTGCTCCAAAATTGTGTCCTTACGGTGACACAAAGCTGATTGGCCGCTGGGCTCGCCATGGCCCCGCCCCCCCGCACAGATTGGCCGCTCGCCCAGGCAACTCGCCCACGCCCCGCCCCCCTCACGCAATGCACGCTCGCTCTGGCCCCGCCCCCCGCACGCATTCCCCGAACCGACCGACACGGAGCCACGACTCCCAGGTGAGTACTGTACCCCCGGGAGCCCACATCAGCGTACGCCGCCAACCCAGCCGACACATACCCTCGCATTGCTGGGGTTGCCGCCGTATGCTGGTGTGGGCTCCCGTGCGAGCGGGGGACGGGATACGCTGGTAACCATGGTAGCATAGTTACCAGCGCATCAAGGTCCTGCAGCGGCGGAACATACACACACACACACACGCACGCACGCACACACACACACACATCAGATCACACATCACATTGCATCCACACACTCACAACATCCTGGGATATTGCTTGCTTCTCGGCGGCGATACTGTGCAGTGAACTTCCAGGACCTGCCGGAGGATCACATGGCCAGAAGCATGTGGTATCTCCGGATGTTGTGTATGCGATTGCTGATGCTGCGGGCAGCGAGGCAGATGCTGCGGGCAGCGAGGCAGATGCTGCGGGCAGCGAGGCAGATGCTGCGGGCAGCGAGGCAGATGCTGCGGGCAGCGAGGCAGATGCTGCGGGCAGCGAGGCAGATGCTGCGGGCAGCGAGGCAGATGCTGCGGGCAGCGAGGCAGATGCTGCGGGCAGCGAGGCAGATGCTGCGGGCAGCATGGGGGATGGAGCACGTTTGGGAGTGCGCAGCATGGCGGATGGACCACGTTTGGGAGTGCGCAGCATGGGGGATGGAGCACGATGGGGGGTGCGCAGCATGGCGGATGGAGCACGATGGGAGGTGCACACCTCCCCCCAACACACACACACACACACACACACACACTGGGAACCACAAACAGCGCCCTACACAGACACACACACAGACAACGCTGCACACACACAACACCCAGCACACAAACACCGCGGCATACATAAATATACGCACATACCGCATAACACACACATTGCACAAAACATACCTCCCCCCAAAACACACCACACACACACAAACCGCGCAACACACACACACACACACACACACAACGCTCCACAAACAACGCAACACACGCAACACACATACAACACCGCTCTCACCCCCCGCCACACCCAGACAACACCCAGAACATGTACAGAGACAAGAGTCTCATTGGCCGCTCGCCTCGCCTCACGCATTGCACGCTTACTCTGGCCCCGCCCCCCGCACGCATTCCCCAAACCGACACGGAGCCCCGACTCCCAGGTGAGTGCTGTACCCCCGGGAGCCCACATCAGCGTACGCCGGCAACCCAGCCGACACATACCCTCGCATTGCTGGGGTTGCCGGCGTACGCTGGTGTGGGCTCCCGTGCGAGCGGGGGGCGGGCTACGCTGGTAACCATGGTACACATCGAGTAATATTGTGTAGCATGGTTACCAGTGTACACAGTGAGCGCATCAAGGTCCTGCAGCGGCGGAACACACACACACACATCAGATCGCATCCACACATTCACAATATCTACTAATATCGCTTGCTTCTCGGCGGCGATACTGTGCGTGCAGTGACCTTCCAGGACCTGCCGGAGGATCACATGGCCAGAAGCATGTAGTATCTCCAGATGTTGTGAGTGTGAGCGCGTATGTGCAATATCGTCAATGTGTGTGTGCGCGTGTATGCGATCAGGTGTGTGCGTGTATGCGATCAGGTGTGTGCGTGTATGTGATCGGGTGTGTGCGTGTATGCGATCGGGTGTGTGCGTGTCGGCAGAAGGCAGAGGAGCACTGCGTGCAACACAGCTGCTGGGACCGCACACCGGAGGGCACAGGCAGAAGTGGGGTGTGAGTGTACGCGATCAGATGTGTGCGTGTATACTGTCTGATGTGTGACTGTGGAGCACGATGGGGGGTGCACAGCATGGGGGATGGAGCACGATGGGGGGTGCGCAGCATGGGGGATGGAGCACGTTTGGGAGTGCGCAGCATGGGGGATGGAGCACGATGGGGAGTGCGCAGCATGGGGGATGGAGCACGATGGGGAGTGCGCAGCATGGGGGATGGAGCACGATGGGGAGTGCGCAGCATGGGGGATGAGCACGATGGGGAGTGCGCAGCATGGGGGATGGAGCACGATGGGGGGTGCGCAGCATGGGGGATGGAGCACGATGGGGGGTGCGCAGCATGGGGGATGGAGCACGATGGGGGGGTGCGCAGCATGCGGGATGGAGCACGATGGGGGTTGCACACCTCCCCCCAAAACACACACACACACACACACACACACACGCACCGCACAACACACCACACACACACTGGGAACCACAAACACGGCCCTACACAGACACCCACACACACAGACAACGCCGCACACACAAATATACGCACATACCGCACAACACACATAGCACAAACCATACCTCCCCCCAAAACACACACACACACACCCCACACCAACCACGCAACACACACACACAACGCTACAGACACACAGCGCTCCACAAAAAACGCAACACACAAACAACACCGCTCTGACCCCCCGCCACACACAGACAACACCCAGAACATGTACAGCCCCTACACAAACACTTGGTAACTACACACAACAACATCTATATATCTATATCTATATAACAAAAATCATACATTAACTACACAATACGTAAATTCTAGAATACCCGATGCGTAGAATCGGGCCACCTTCTTAGTCTATATAATTGCCTTATTCTGTCTGTCTTGCTCCAAAATTGTGTCCTTACGGTGACACAAAGCTGATTGGCCGCTGGGCTCGCAATGGCCCCGCCCCCCGCACGGATTGGCCGCTCGCCCGGGCTCCGCCCGCACACGGATTGGCCGGCCGCTCGCCCAGGCTCCGCCCCCCACACGGATTGGCCTCTCGCCCCGACCCGGCCATGCCCCGCCCCCCTCACGCAATGCACGCTCGCTCTGGCCCTGCCCCCCGCACGCATTCCCCGAACCGACACGGAGCCACGACTCCCAGGTGAGTACTGTACCCCCGGGAGCCCACATCAGCGTACGCCGCCAACCCAGCCGACACATACCCTCGCATTGCTGGGGTTGCCGCCGTATGCTGGTGTGGGCTCCCGTGCGAGCGGGGGACGGGATACGCTGGTAACCATGGTAGCATAGTTACCAGCGCATCAACGTAATGCAGCGGCGGAACATACACACGCACACACAACATCAGATCGCATCCACACACTCAACATCCTGGGATATCGCTTGCTTCTCGGCGGCGATACTGTGGAGTGACCTTCCAGGACCTGCCGGAGGATCACATGGCCAGAAGCATGTGGTATCTCCGGATGTTGTGAGTGTGAGCGCGTATGTGCGATATCGTCAGTGTGTGTGTGAGTGTATGCGATCGGATCTGTGAGTGTCGGCAGAGGAGCACGGCGTGCTGGGGGAGGCTGGGAGGAGAGAGGCTGATGCTGGGGGAGGCTGGGAGGAGAGAGGCTGATGCTGGGGGAGGCTGGGAGGAGAGAGGCTGATGCTGGGGGAGGCTGGGAGGAGAGAGGCTGATGCTGGGGGAGGCTGGGAGGAGAGAGGCTGATGCTGGGAGGAGAGAGGCTGGGAGGAGAGAGGCTGGTGCTGGGAGGAGAGAGGCTGGGAGGAGAGAGGCTGGGAGGAGAGAGGCTGGGAGGAGAGAGGCTGGGAGGAGAGAGGCTGGGAGGAGAGAGGCTGGGAGGAGAGAGGCTGGGAGGAGAGAGGCTGGGAGGAGAGAGGCTGGGAGGAGAGAGGCTGGGAGGAGAGAGGCTGGGAGGAGAGAGGCTGGGAGGAGAGAGGCTGGGAGGAGAGAGGCTGGGAGGAGAGAGGCTGGGAGGAGAGAGGCTGGGAGGAGAGAGGCTGGGAGGAGAGAGGCTGGGAGGAGAGAGGCTGGGAGGAGAGAGGCTGGGAGGAGAGAGGCTGGGAGGAGAGAGGCTGGGAGGAGAGAGGCTGGGAGGAGAGAGGCTGGGAGGAGAGAGGCTGGGAGGAGAGAGGCTGGGAGGAGAGAGGCTGGGAGGAGAGAGGCTGGGAGGAGAGAGGCTGGGAGGAGAGAGGCTGGGAGGAGAGAGGCTGGGAGGAGAGAGGCTGGGAGGAGAGAGGCTGGGAGGAGAGAGGCTGGGAGGAGAGAGGCTGGGAGGAGAGAGGCTGGGAGGAGAGAGGCTGGGAGGAGAGAGGCTGGGAGGAGAGAGGCTGGGAGGAGAGAGGCTGGGAGGAGAGAGGCTGGGAGGAGAGAGGCTGGGAGGAGAGAGGCTGGGAGGGGGAGGCTGGGAGGGGGAGGCTGGGAGGGGGAGAGGCTGGCAGGAGGGAGGCTGGCAGGAGGGAGGCTGGCAGGAGGGAGGCTGGCAGGAGGGAGGCTGGCAGGAGGGAGGCTGGCAGGAGGGAGGCTGGCAGGAGGGAGGCTGGCAGGAGGGAGGCTGGGAGGAGGGAGGCTGGGAGGGGGGAGGCTGGGAGAAGAGAGGCTGATGCTGGGGGAGGCTGGGAGGAGAGAGGCTGATGCTGGGGGAGGCTGGGAGAAGAGAGGCTGATGCTGGGGGAGGCTGGGAGGGGGAGGCTGATGCTGGGAGAGGCTGGGAGGAGGGAGGCTGGGAGGGGGGAGGCTGAGAAGAGAGGCTGATGCTGGGGACAGAGAGGCTGATGCTGGGGACAGAGAGGCTGATGCTGGGGACAGAGAGGCTGATGCTGGGGACAGAGAGGCTGATGCTGGGGACAGAGAGGCTGATGCTGGGGACAGAGAGGCTGATGCTGGGGACAGAGAGGCTGATGCTGGGGACAGAGAGGCTGATGCTGGGGACAGAGAGGCTGATGCTGGGGACAGAGAGGCTGATGCTGGGGACAGAGAGGCTGATGCTGGGGACAGAGAGGCTGATGCTGGGGACAGAGAGGCTGATGCTGGGGACAGAGAGGCTGATGCTGGGGACAGAGAGGCTGATGCTGGGGACAGAGAGGCTGATGCTGGGGACAGAGAGGCTGATGCTGGGGACAGAGAGGCTGATGCTGGGGACAGAGAGGCTGATGCTGGTGCAGCATGGGGGATGGAGCACGTTTGGGAGTGCGCAGCATGGGGGATGGAGCACGTTTGGGAGTGCGCAGCATGGGGGATGGAGCACGTTTGGGAGTGCGCAGCATGGGGGATGGAGCACGTTTGGGAGTGCGCAGCATGGGGGATGGAGCACGTTTGGGAGTGCGCAGCATGGGGGATGGAGCACGTTTGGGAGTGCGCAGCATGGGGGATGGAGCACGTTTGGGAGTGCGCAGCATGGGGGATGGACCACGTTTGGGAGTGCGCAGCATGGGGGATGGACCACGTTTGGGAGTGCGCATCATGGGGGATGGAGCACGTTTGGGAGTGCGCAGCATGGGGGATGGAGCACGTTTGGGAGTGCGCATCATGGGGGATGGAGCACGTTTGGGAGTGCGCAGCATGGGGGATGGAGCACGTTTGGGAGTGCGCAGCATGGGGGATGGAGCACGTTTGGGAGTGCGCAGCATGGCGGATGGAGCACGTTTGGGAGTGCGCAGCATGGCGGATGGAGCACGTTTGGGAGTGCGCAGCATGGCGGATGGAGCACGTTTGGGAGTGCGCAGCATGGCGGATGGAGCACGTTTGGGAGTGCGCAGCATGGCGGATGGAGCACGTTTGGGAGTGCGCAGCATGGCGGATGGAGCACGTTTGGGAGTGCGCAGCATGGCGGATGGAGCACGTTTGGGAGTGCGCAGCATGGCGGATGGAGCACGTTTGGGAGTGCGCAGCATGGCGGATGGAGCACGTTTGGGAGTGCGCAGCATGGCGGATGGAGCACGTTTGGGAGTGCGCAGCATGGCGGATGGAGCACGTTTGGGAGTGCGCAGCATGGCGGATGGAGCACGTTTGGGAGTGCGCAGCATGGCGGATGGAGCACGTTTGGGAGTGCGCAGCATGGCGGATGGAGCACGTTTGGGAGTGCGCAGCATGGCGGATGGAGCACGTTTGGGAGTGCGCAGCATGGCGGATGGAGCACGTTTGGGAGTGCGCAGCATGGCGGATGGAGCACGTTTGGGAGTGCGCAGCATGGCGGATGGAGCACGTTTGGGAGTGCGCAGCATGGCGGATGGAGCACGTTTGGGAGTGCGCAGCATGGCGGATGGAGCACGTTTGGGAGTGCGCAGCATGGCGGATGGAGCACGTTTGGGAGTGCGCAGCATGGCGGATGGAGCACGTTTGGGAGTGCGCAGCATGGCGGATGGAGCACGATGGGAGGTGCACACCTCCCCCCAACACACACACACACACAAACGCTACAGACACACAGCGCTCCACAAACAACGCAACACACATACGCTGATCCCTCTCACCCCCGGGACAGATCGATAGAGGGACAGATCGATAGAGGGACAGATCGATAGAGGGACAGATCGATAGAGGGACAGATCGATAGAGGGACAGATCGATAGAGGGACAGATCGATAGAGGGACAGATCGATAGAGGGACAGATCGATAGCTGCATTTCTCACGGTCGGCAGCGAGTTCCCATTACGAGCCGTGGGAAATGACCGGTAATTACCTCTGCTGTCTCGCTGCGAGGCTGCATTCAGCAGTGTCAGTGTCAGTCGCGGCTGGATGTAAGCAGCGCAGGAGCTGTGGATTACGCCGGAGCTGTGGATTACGTCGGAGCTTTGTTTCGGGAGGGGTTAATAAAAGGGTGAACGAGGCTTATTTGTGTTTTATTTAAAATAAAAGGATTTTTCGGTGTCTGTTTTTTCACTTTACTTACGGGTTGATCATGTCAGCTGTCACATAGACGCTGCCATGATCAAACCTGGACTTAGTGGCGGCAATCCGCCGCCATTAACTCCTTGTATTACCCTGACTGCCACTGCATCACGGCAGCAGGAAGAGCTGGGGACACTCCGGTACTGCCGCATAATGGATGCGACAGTCCCGGGGCAGCTGCGGCTGATATTCTCGGCTGCGGGAGGTGGGAGGGAGGCGAGCCTGAGAATACCGGGCTGCCGCTGAGTGCTTACCTCGGCTGGACGGTAAATATACAGCGGAGCCCAAGTGTTTTGTTTTCTATATTTCCGTTTGCTATGTCTGTGATGTGTGTGTGTGTGTGTGTGTGTGTGTGTGTGTGTGTGTGTGTGTGTGTGTGTGTGTGTGTGTGTGTGTGTGTGTGTGTGTGTGTTTACTCTCTGCTCCGCTTCCTCTTCCTGTCATAATGACATCACTTCCCTGCAAAACCGCAGGCAAGCGATGTACATTACCGCAGGTAAACCACGAAAAACCGCAGGGAATAACGCAGGAAAACGCAGTGAACCGCACAGAATTTGCTGCCTGCGTTATTCCCTGCGGGATTTCACGATTACATGGCAGTCAATGGAGTGAAATCCCGCAGCGACGTGCGGAAAAGAATTGACATGCAATTGTTTTTGCTGCGGGAAACATGCAGTTGTCAAATTCCGCCTAGTGCGCACAGGATTTTTTTTTTACCATAGGTTTTGCTGGTGATTCACTGCAGAGATGTTATGAACATTTTCTGCAGCGAAACATGCAGCAAATCCGCGGCAAAATCCGGTAAGTGCGCACAGGGCCTAACAGTGTCAGCAGCAGATTCTCGCCCTATAAAACAGTGACACATATATATATTACACACACATATACACACACATTCATATATATGTCCCTCATCCTGCTATATATACCGCCATCCTGCTACATGCCCCGTATCCTGTGGTACACAAAAAAAAAAAAAGTTTATACTCCCCTTTCCTCACTGCAGCAGCATCGCTCGTCTTCCTGTCTGTGCCGGCAGCAGCGCCGCTGACTTGTGCGGAGCCGTCACCGTTCCCGGCAACATCGCTCGTCCTCCTGTCTGCCGGCCCGCTGATGTGTGTAGAGAGCGGTGAGCACAGTGATGACGTCATTGCTGTGCGCACCGCTAGTCTCCACACACAGCAGCGGCCGGCACACAGGAGGATATATCGCGATGCTGCATTCAAAAGGTGACAGGTGAGTATACTTATTCACTGCGCCCCACACTGATGATAATGTGCGGGGAGCAGTGAATACAGCCACACATGATCACTCCAGGCTGTAGTTGCCAGGGGTAACCACGCGGGCCGGCTCTTTAATATGCGCGCATCCCCCGCCCATCACCCCGCCCACCTGTCAGCACTGGCTTCAGCGCTGAAAGATGATCGGCAGGAGGGTGCAGTGCATATGAAATGAGCGGGCCCACGTGGTCATGGCAGGCGCTGCTACAGCCTGCGCATGTAGCAGATGACACGCTCCACCCTCATTCCCCGCAGCTCTACATTACAACTATAAGACGCACCCCCCCCCACTTTCCCCCAACATTTGGGGGAAAAAAAAGTGCATCTTGTAGGCCGAAAAATCTTACTCACTCACCGGTAATGGGATTTTCAATAGCCCATGACAGCACCACCTGAGAGATGGGTTCCGCCCACATCAGGACAGGAAACCCACTTATAAAAAGGCGGCACCTCTCCTCATCAGTAGGTTTTCAGAGCCAGAGAGGACCAACAAAACACAAACAACAGATTAATCATACCACCACCCAAGGAAAACACACCAATAACTAACACTCCCCGAAGGGTGCCCACAACCAGTGAATAGGGGGGGGAACTAAGGGTGCTGTCATGGGCTATTGAAAATCCCATTACCGGTGAGTAATTAAGATATTTCCCTGCCGCCCATGACAGCACCACCTGAGAGATTCATATAGACCACCACCTTAGGGAGGGACCAGCGCCTGTAAGACCCGTCTCCCAAAGGAAAGGTCAGTTGTGGAGGATAAGTCCAGCCTATAGTGTCGAAAGAAAGTACCAGGAGACGACCAAGTAGCCGCCCGACAGATCTGGTCAATAGAGGCATCAGCCCTCTCTGCCCAAGACGTAGACACTGCTCTAGTGGAGTGCGCCCTTATGCCCTGAGGAGGAGTGGTGTCCTTGGCCGAGTATGCCAAGCCGATGGCATCCCTGACCCATCTGGCCAAGATAGCCTTAGAAGCCCCATGCCCCCTGGATTACCCCTGAAATGTGACAAACAGGGCCTGAGACTTTCTCCATTTCCTAGTCCTATCTAGGTACGTGAGTAAGGCCCTCCGGACATCCAATGTGTGCAACCTAGCCTCCTTCTCGTTATGAGGGGGGGGGTCACAGAGGGAAGGGAGCACGATTTCTTGGGACCGATGAAAGGGTTTATAAACCTTGGGCAGGTAGAAGGGATCAGTCCGCAACACTACCCTATCATCCAGAATCTGGGTATAAGGGTGAACTATGGACAAGGCTTGGAGATCCCCCACCCGCCTGGCCGAGATGAGTGCGTCGAGGAGAAAAACCTTAAGTGACAGCAGTTTGAGAGGGACCTCCCCTAAGGGCTCAAACGGTGGCCCTGTGAGGGCATCCAACACTAAATTGAGGTCCCATGGGGGAACCCTGGGAGCCTGAACAGGTACAGACCTGGACTTAGATTTAATAAACCTGCAAATCCACTCATTCTGTGCCAGACCACAATTAAACAGTGCCCCTAAGGCCGACACCTGCACCTTGAGTGTACTGGTGGAGAGCCCCAATTCCAACCTCCAACCAAGAGGAGGGATTCTAGTATAGCTGAGATAGGAGGGGGGGGGGTCCCGGACTGAAGGAGAAAAGGCTTCCAGACCCTCCCATAAATGGCCGTGGTGACCGCTTTTCTACTGTGAAGAAGAGTGTCTCCGAAGGACCTACATCTGGAGGACTCTGGAACGCAGTTGGGCCCACCATACTCCTGGGATGCAAGAGGTAAGAGCCCCGACCAGCGACATAGCCTGCCGTAAGGACATGCCTGGGCAACTCCTTACGGAAGAGAGCAAGGACAAGATCCTGGGGACCTTGTCCTCTGGCAGGTGGTACAACTGGCTTGTGGAGTCCAAGACTAGACCCAGGAAGACTTGACGCTGGAGAGGCTGGAGTCTGGACTTCTGCTGATTCACCACCCACCCCAGGCCTTCCAGGATGGTGATGACCCTGGACACGTGAGCTGCACATAGAGACTCCGACTGACCTACTATCAGGAGGTCGTCCAGATACGGAATGATCAATATGTCCTGTTCCCTGACATGTGCCATGACCTCCGCGATGACTTTGGTGAAGATCCATGGGGCCATGGAAAGCCCGAATGGCAGCGCTGCGAATTGGAAATGTCTCAGCCTCCCGGAGACGTGTAGTGCGAACCTGAGAAACCGCCGGTGAGACAGAAAAATAGGGATGTGATAATAAGCGTCCTTTAAGTCGAGGACCGCCATAAAACACTCTGGATACAACAGCCTGACAGTTGACTTCATGGTCTCCATTTTGAAGGCTCACTGCACTAGATGCAAATTCAAGTTCCTCAGGTTGAAGATGGTGCGGAAGGTGGAGTCCGGCTTCCGAACTAGAAACAGAGTGGAGTAAAAGCCGTCCCCTTCTTGTCCCATGGGGACCTCCTGAATGACTTTCCTCGAGAGGAGAGCCAGCACTTCTACTTCCAACGCCTGCTGTCGCTCTGGGGACCGCAAGGATGTTATTATTAGAGACCCCCGAGGGGGTGAACTGAATTCCAATTTTAACCCTTCCGCCACAATCTGAAGGAGCCATTTGTTGGAAGAGATCGCCTTCCAGGCATGGAGGAAGAGGGACAGCCGGCCCCCTACCTGATGACTGGCGTCATTGGGAGGGTTTGTTCTTATTATCGGAGTGCTTGCCAAAGAGAAAGCCTGAGGTATTTTTTCTACGGTCCTTACACTGATCTTGCGGTTTTTGGGACTTTTGTGAAAAACTGACGTCTCCGAAAGGGCCGGCTGCGAGAGGATGTCACCGGGAAAACCGGAAACCCCTGTTTCTTATCGGACGCCTAAGTGAGGAGGTAATCCAGGCCAGAGCCAAAAAGATAGGTACCTTCACAAGGCATGCCGCACAGCCGCCCCTTAGATTGGACATCACCCTTCCAAGTTTTCAGCCAGAGGGCCCGACGTGCGGAATTGGAAAGTGCTGCCGATCTGGCGAAAAGTCTTAAGGAATCAACCGAGGCATCTGCCATAAATGCTGCAGCACCCTGTATTAAGGGCAAGGACGAGATAATATCCTTCCTTGGAGTGTCATTACGCAAGTGGTCTTCCAATTGCTGAAGCCACACCATAAAAGACCGGTCAACGCAGGCCCTGGTCACGGCAGGGCGCAAGCAACCTGCTGTGGATTCCCAAGTTCCTCTCAGAAACCCATCAGCCTTCCTATCCAGCTGATCTTTAAGGGACCCTAAGTCCTCAAACGGCAAGGTAGTGGAGCGGGAAGCCTTGGCAATAGCGACATCAATCTGACCCTGAATCTTCTGGGGAATAGGAAACCCCTTACGTTTTTTTGGAATCTAAGCCCCCAAACATGACATCCTGGGTGGATTCGGATCCCCTGGGGTCCACCATTCCCATGGTCGAACGCACCGCCTTCACCAAGGGTCCCACGTCCGCAGGAGGGAAACAAGGGCGACCACCCTCATCGGAAGAGGAGGAGTCAGAATTGAAGGGGGAGGATCCCGAGGAGCCTGACGACCGAGAGTCATGAGCCGAACCCGCCGAGGTATCAGGAGTAGATAGCTTAGGATGACGAGATTTCTTGCGTCTCTTGCCCCCCTTAAGGGATTTAAGGGACTCCTGTACTTCCGCCCTGATAATGGAACGTAATTCAGATGAGAACCCTGGCCCTTCTTTGAGGAGGGTCTGTTGGATACAGCCTGCACATAGGGCCTTGTAATCAGAAGACAGGGAGGATTGGCATATTGCACATTCCTTGTGACGCTGCTTGGAGGTACACTTTTTCTGTACCTAACAAGAGAGGGGACATGGAAATGGGGTCTTAGTAACACGGCTGACCATGCAGTTCACTCACCCCCACGACTCCTGGCAATACCGGATCAGGAGGCGGATGCTTTTCTCCCTTGGTCCTCTTGGGACCCACCGACCGAACGCTGCCCAGACTGGATATAGCATTCCTGGAACGATCCGCTGAGCCGCGTTCTGAGCCACGCTGCGGCGACTTCTTACGCTGCTCCTTGCTGCGGGGTGAATCTCCTGCCATAATACAGAAGAATGGAGGAGAAAAAAACCTCACCAGTCCCAGGCGCCGGCCACATTTTAAACGGAGATCCGTTACTTGGGCGCCGCCATCTTGGATCCTAGTGTGCATACGTACACCAGTCACTTCCTGGTCGCACTGCGCACATCACCAAGGTACACGCGTCACTTCCGGCCGGAGCGTCCTGCTTCACTCGAGCGTGCATCACAGCAGGGACAAGCCTTCCAGCGGCCGCCGTGAGTGCGCACATCCCTGGAGCAACGCCGGGCCGAGCTCCCGCTCCAGGCCCGTGCCTCACCACCGCAGAGGTCTGAGACCGAGGGGGGGGTGCATCCAGGCCCGAGCACCGGCTTCTGGTAAGTACCAGGCTTCCACACCGGGTCGGACCTGGGACAGCAATGGGTTGTCCATAGCAGGACAGGAAACCAAACTGATGTGGAGGAGAAGTGCCGCCTTTTTATCAGTGGGTTTCCTGTCCTGATGTGGGCGGAACTTATCTCTCAGGTGGTGCTGTCATGGGCGGCAGGGAAAAATACGGTATGCTATGTAATTTTTAACAAACGTGGCAGTACCCCATATGTGGTTATACACTACTATTTCAGCACACAGTGAGAATCAGATGGGAAGGAGGGAGACTTGGTATTTAGAAAACAGATTACGTGTAAATACATTGTGGGCTCCATTAGCCAATCCCCTGAGGTGCCAGATCAGCAGAAACCCCACAAGTGACCCCATATTGGAGACGTCACATGTATGGAATTCATCTAGGGGTGTAGTGAGTATTTTGAACCCATAGGAGCCGCACAGAATATTATACCATTGGGACATGGAAATATAACATCTTAGTGGTAAAATATATATTTTTTTTATTATTAGCTGCAAATTTGTCAGTTGCACAATTGTTAGGTGAAAATGGACTGTACAACTTATCGCACAATTTCTCCCGAATCAACTGATGCCCTATATGTCATCAAGAACATTAACGGTTTGGATACATGGCAGGGTTGAGCAGGACAGAGCACTGTCTGACTTTTGGAGAACAGATTTTGATAGAATATGCAATTAGAATGCGGGCAACATTTGCGGAGCATCAAAAAAAAAAAAAAAAAAAAAGACTCCAATGTATAAACTGCATCTGTGAAATAATTTATCCATCTATGGCTGCAGTGACTATAGCATCCACACCACGCGCTTATCTGGAGAAGTACAAATATGCCCCCCGTATTTTCAGTGACAGCGGACCTGAGTAGGGGCTGGGTTTAGGGGTTTTATTGGTAACATAACATTTTTTTATTCAGATAAAGAATGAACAAATACCAGCAATTCACTAAATCTTTTTTATATTATTTTGCGTGGTTCACTGTGATAAAAGTGATAAGGCCGATATTCTTCGGGTCAGTACCGTTACAGCAATACCAGATTTATATCGCTTTTTTAGGCTTTGCTACTTTTAGACACTAAAACCTATAATTTACAAAAATGTATTTGTTTTTGCATCTACATATTCTGGGGGCTGTAACTTATATTTTTCCCGTATGAGTCATATTACGGCTGTTTATTTGTAGGACGGTTTGGCGTTTTCATTAATTTCTAATTTTATTTTTTTTTCACATGACTTTTTGATCACTTTTGTGTTAGTATGATGAAAATATGCCATTTTTGGTGAGTTTTTTCATGATATTTCACCATATGGATTAATAACATGACATTTTATAGATCAGATTGTTCCTCATGTGTACGCTTGTTTGTATTTACAGATAATTCAAACAGAAAAGATCTAACAGTAATCCAAGGTTATATGAAAAATATTTGTCTTTATTGAAAAGTCCAAAAAGGTACAAAAGTTTGCAGCATTATTTATGCGACCAAACTGTGATTTGCCCACACTAGTTTATAATCTTGGACTTTTCTATAAAGACAAAGATTTTTCATATATCCCTGGATTACCGGTGATCTTTTCTATTTGAAATACCTTGGATCTCTGTGGCTGTTCCTGTCGGATCTGCGCGGTGCCGTTGGGACTATTGTGTGGAGCATGGGCACATTGGAGTAAGTTGACCTCCTTTTGTCTTTCTGATATAAACAAGTTGTATTTGTTTTAGAACACAATATCTGCGTTTTTAGTCTTAGTGGCAAAACGGGTTTTTGGGATTTGTGTGAAGTTTTTTTTAGCTTAGTCCCACTGTGGGACATGAATATTTTTCACTCTGATCACTGATCTCATGAACTGCTATTCTAGTGTTCCGTAGTACATGAGATCTGTCAGTGATTGACTCTCTCAGCCTGTAAGGCTCAGCTCATAGCTGGATCTTAAAGGCCACCAAACTGTGGTACCGATCGGCACCTGTGATTATCATAGAAAGGGGACGATCCTGCCAATGGGGAGTCTTTTAGCCTCTTAAATATCCCTGTCGTGAATGACAGCGGTAATTAAGGGGTTAATTAGCCTTGGTCGGTTCTACAATTGGTTGGGGCCAATGGCCGCAAGTGTCCGCTGTCACCTGCAGGATTTTCACCTGTGGGGTGGCGCTAGTCATTTATTCCTCAGAGCCGTTAAAAAGTGGCGCTAAAGAATAAGTACCCCTGAACGACCGCTGTTAAAAGGCGTATTGGCGGACGTTAAGGGGTTAATAGAGTGGTTTTCTATTCTAATATATATGGATGGTGTAATTTACATACCCTAAGGGGTGCTTCACACACAGCGAGATCGCTACTGAGATCGCTGCTGAGTCACGGTTTTTGTGACGCAGCAGTGACCTCATTAGCGATCTCGCTGTGTGTGACACTGAGCAGCGATCTGGCCCCTGCTGTGAGATCGCTGCTCGTTACACACAGCCCTGGTTCGTTTTTTTATTGTTGCTCTCCCGCTGATAAGCACACATCGCAGTGTGTGACAGCGAGAGAGCAACAATCCTGAATGTGCAGGGAGCAAGAGCCGGCATCTGACAGCCTGCGGTAAGCTGTAACTAAGGTAAACATCGGGTAACCAAGGTGGTTACCCGATATTTACCTTCGTTACCAGCCTCCGCAGCTCTCACGCTGCCAGTGCCGGCTCCTGCTCCCTGCACACGCCAAGTTAAGCGGTGTGAGCTGGTAACTAAGGTAAACATCGGGTAACCATACCCGATGTTTACCTTAGTTACCAGTGTCCGCAGCTTCCAGACGCCGGCTCCGTGCAAGCGCAGCGTCGCTTGCACGTCGCTGCTGGCTGGGGGCTGGTCACTGGTCGCTGGTGAGATCTGCCTGTTTGACAGCTCACCAGCGACCATGTAGCGATGCAGCAGCGATCCTGACCAGGTCAGATCGCTGGTCGGATCGCTGCTGCATCGCTAAAGTGTGAAGGTACCCTTACTATGTGACACAGTATCGCCTCTGAAGCAATCACTCTGTTTATACAAACATATCAGCTTCCCAGTGACATACAGATGAGGGAGACAAAAGTCCTAGATAGACAATCTGAAGGGGTATGGAGTTTTTGGGAGCCTTTTAAATGAGTGGGGATTCTTTGTACTATAAATAAACTGACTCATTTTAAGGCTACATGCACACGCTGCGTTTTTTTGCTGCAGTTTTGTTGTCAGAACTTTCTGACATCTGACTTCCCAGCAAAGTCTATGAGAAGTCAGCTTTGCTATGCGCACATTGCAGTTTGTCAGCGTTTTGTCAAAAGTTTGTGACAAAAAAATGCAGCATGTTCATTCTTCCTGCGTTTTTGTCAACATTTGTCACAAAGACGCACCAAAAAGGCATGTTGTGAAAAATGCACCTACAATTACAAGAATTTGTTGTGACATTTCTAGGCTGTCTCTGACAATGTGCAGTTTTGGCTGCAGTTTGTGAACACAAAAAGATGCATCGTGCGCATGTAGCCTTAGGCGATCCCTTATGTGTATATGTAGAGCCCACCTGCAGCGGTCGCCCCAGGGACATCACCCACCTTCAGGGACGCCACAGTGTCTTCACTTGGGATATCTGGCAACTAGTAAGTTAGTTAGTTTTTATTATCGTGACACCACTCACAGTTTGCAGTCAGTGTTACGGGTGACCGCCACTGCAGGTTTAACGAGCGCCTGGGGCTGATGGAGTCTGCAGTCGGATGGTGTGGCCTCCCGTGAGGGAGGCGGGCCCCAGGGGCTCGGGTGTGTAGAACAACAGGTCCCAGAATAACTCAGTCTGGAATGTCTTAACTTGTTTTTACTCACTTTTGAATGGTTTTGTGAGGTACCCGGGCAATGCTGAGATTAAACCAGGTGAAACCAGGTATCCTTTAGGCCGGTCTAAGGGTAACCGTTAACTTGCCTTCCTAGAACTTCTTGTTTCGGATAACCCCTGACTTGAAGTACCGTGAGATTCATCCAGGGAAGTTGCTACTGCCTTTTCTCCCCTTTTTGGCCCGTTTGCCGGCAGCGTGGACCAAGGAAGATGGCTCCATGCTCGATCCTCCTTATGGGCCCCCTCGTTGCTGCTGAGGCTCGGACTCTAGATGGTTGGTGAGAGACTTGTAGTTCCCCTCACCGGCAGGTTTAGCAGATCAATAAATGGACGTCTACTCTAGGGACCTGTTCCCCATGCGTGCCTAGTCACCAGGAATCCACGTACTCGACCGACTGCCTCCCTCAGTGTCTTTCTGACTGACTGATAACCGTTCTCCCCCGCTAACTGCTACTTCACGCGCAGGGTCTGACTAGAGTGTGCGTGCCTGCGTCTCCTAGCAACAACGCTCACTACCAGACTGGCTCTCCTCCTACTTTCCTGACAGCCTCTTGGGTCTGTCCAAGGGTCCCATCTAATGGTGTGGGAGACCTGGTTGCTATGTGTGTGCGTACACACCCTATTCCAGCCTTCAGGATTACCTGGAAATACTACCCCAGCATGGGTGCAATACTCAGTGGTGCCTTACCAGGTCAGGGGCGCCACACATACCATATGTATTTAAAGAAAGCAAAAGGTATGTGAAGGTTGATCCTTTTTATTGTTCAAATGCTCAATGTTTGCACAAAGCTTGCTGAGAGAGTCCCTTTAAACTGTTCATGACTTTACCATTTTCCCTCTCCTACATAACTTATTTTTCCTGTCTCTATAGCCATATGAGGGGTTGCTTTTTATGAGACGAATTGTGCTTTTGAATGACATGGTTTATTCTCCCACGTAGTGTACTGGGAGACAGGAAAAATATTCCGAGTGCAATGAAATTGCAAAACAAAAGTGCAATTCCACAATGGTTTATTTCCTATTTTCCCTCTATGGTAATACTGAGCGGACAATAGGATTCCCTGGTCAGTAAGTCCGTATATGCCAAAACACGTATAGTTTTCTTTTAATGTTAAGTGGTGAGAAAAATAAAATACATTTTTGCTTTTGGCGCCGTTTTCCGAGAACTGTAACATTTTTATTTTTGGTTTGGGATCCAGGGCTGTGTGACGGATTATTGTTTGCACTCTGAACTGAAGTTTTTACGGACAACATTTTTGGGTAGATGCGATGTTTAGATGTCCACTTATTGTATTTTATTGCAACATTGCTGCGGCCAAAAAAACCCCGTAAATCTGGCATTTTGATTTTTTTTTTGCGGTATGTGTGACGCCCTGGCAAAACCAGGTAGTCACAGATTACTGTACCCCCCACCAAGGGTACAGGAATTGCCTCCTCCTTGGGAATTAACACCATTTCCACACACAGGAACACCAGCCACAAAAAGCCTAGTCGCCCCCCCCCTATAGCAGCCGGGACACATCAGTGGGTGGGACCAGGCAGATGGGAACGCCCACCTAGGGGTCTTTATGTGACAAGGGGAGGGAACCAGTCAGTTTAGTTTGAGTTTAGCTTGAGTTCAGTTTAGCGTTTGAGTGGAGTCGAGTCTAGACAGAGGAGAACGACAGACAGAGTCAAACAGTGAGGAGTCTGTCAGTGGAGCTGAAGTGCAGCGTGGTCAGGGTTGGATCCCTTGGACCATGGGAAAGTCGACTAGGTGGCAGACGACAGAGTAGGGCTACAGGCGACGGAGATCTGATCGCGGGAGACCTGAAGTGGATCGGGGCATGGTTGTAGCCCGCCGGTACCGACAACAGGAATCCGGTCCGGAGGCCGTGCACAGGCGGGGTACCTGGACCCTAGGACAAGGCAAGCTGCAAGACCCTTGTTAATTGACCAGCGGGACAAGGTTCCAGGCCTTGTTTCCACAGAGAGAAGCCCAGAGAGAGCAAAACAGCAGCCCAACGCAGGGGATAGGGTGTCCGCCAAGAACCCATTAAAAATCACACGGGTCAGATTTTGCGGGCACGGCTCCCCCTGTATACAAAACTGCAGGGGAGCAAATTTCTCCCGTTCCAAGCGGGTTAAATCAACACACAGCAAGACACGAGTGCAGGAGGAAGGGTCCCTACCTTGTTAACTTGTGTGCGGGACCAGCACACCTCTCCAACGGCAAACCGGCCTTGGTTTACAGTACAGACTCTGAGTGGAATATTCCTAATCGTGAGTACACCGGTGTCATCCGGTCCAAACTGCCGACGGCGCCCCAGCACTGTTCCCCACCTACACCTGGGCCCCGCGACTACACCTCCCCTACCCATGGAGGGGATACCACCTTGCTGCCCAGACCCATCGGTCCCGGGCTCTTGCACAAGAGGCAGCGGCGGTGCCACCATCCCATCTCCACAACCCACGGGTGGAGTCACAGACAAAAACTCTCTCCCTTGTAAATACCCCCCTTTTTCACTGTTGCGAGGATGGGCGGTTGCACGAGCCACGGGTCCGGTCACCACTCGAGCCCCAGACACGATCCCGGACCCGAGCGCCCCCGAGCAGCCCCTCTGCCGCAGCACGGCACCCGTCCGCGACATATGCCCTTTAGCGATCAAATTAATTTCATATTTTCAAAGATAAAACATTTCTGAACTCAACGATATCAAATCTGTATTTTTTCTATTGTTTTATATTCAATGGAGCAAAAAGCGGGAGATTTGACCACACGTTTTTTCTTTTTTTTCATATTTTTTAAAAACTTAAAAAAACAAACAACTTTTTATTGTATTTACCAGTCACCTTAGGAGACTTGAAGCTGCATTCATTTGATTACTTGTGCTGTGCATCAGCACTACTCTGTACAACCAGCGTTCACAGGAATATTCTCATGACAGACACACGGATCATCAACTGACCCCTGGCTGTCAAGACAATCCATAGGTGCCCCACAATGACTTTGTGGGAGCGCCAATGTGAAAGGGGAATGACGCGCTTCCTGCAGGTGCGTGTTAAATCCAGCTGTCAAACATGGTGGTGGCAGCATCATGCTGTGTGGCAGGAAAACTATCACTGCAAATCACCCTGATAGTACCTCCCCCACTGCCAAACATGGTGGTGACAGCATCACGCTGTGAGGAGGCTTTTCTACAGCAGAGACAGTGAAGTTGGTCAGAGTTGATGGGAAGATGGATACAGGATAATCCTGAACAAAAACCTGTTATCTGCAGAAGACTTGAGATTGGGGCATAGGTTCACCTTCCAGAAGGACTTGACCCTAAGGCTAGGTTCACACACTGCGTTTTTTTGACGCTGCGTTTGTGCTTTTTTGCGGCAAAAACGCACAAAAACGCACCCGCGTCAAAAAAAGGCCACAATTTGGTGCGTTTTTTTGCTGCGTTTTTGCTCACTGCGTCTTTATGCGTTTTTTATCAGTGAACAATGCCATTAAAGATTGTTGAAGAAAAAAAAAAAAAGGTCTGATGTCATTTCCTTCTTCAATATGTTCTTCATTCTCCACTAGTGTATGCAATAGAGCAGACAGCTGCAGAACTACAAGGCTCAGCATGCTCCATACAGGACTGTATGCTGGAGGGAGAGGCAGAAGGGGCAGAACTACAAGGTTCAGCATACTCCATCCAATAGTGTATGCAGGAGAGCAGACAGCAGCTGCAGAACTACAAGGCTCAGCATCCTCCATCCAGGACTGAATGCAGGAGTTTTTTACCCCCAAAAAAAATGACGTGGGCTTCACCATATCTTTGTATGCTAGCCAAAAATATAGAGAAGCCCTTTTTTTTTCAATTATTTCATTAATTTCATGAAATAATTTAAAAAAAAAAAAAAAAAAAAAAAAAAAAAAGACGTGGGCTTCGCCCAATTTTTGAGTCCAGCCAGTTACAACTAGGCAGCTTGGGATTGGAATCCACAGTGCAGGGTGCCCATGCATTCTGGGCACCCCCGCTGTGAATTGCAGTCCCGCAGCCACCCCAGAAAATGGCGCTTTCATAGAAGCGCCATCTTCTGGCGCTGTATCCAACTCTTCCAGCTACCCTGATGCCGGGTGGCTCGCTGGGTAATAATGGAGTTAGGGCTAGCTGTATATTATCAGCTGGCCCTAAGCCCGAAATTCATGGTGTCACGCCAATATTAGACATGGCCACCATGAATTTCTAGTAAAGATAAAAAAAAAAAAAAAACCACAACACAAAAATATTTTTTATTAGAAATAAAACACAACACAATTAGTGACTCCATCTTTATTGAAATAAAGAACCCCCCTCCGCAGTAATCCTGGGTCAAGGGTCCCGCGCCGTCCAATCCGGATCCAATATCATCTGATGGATTTGCTGGAAAGCAAAGTGATCAGATGATGTGTCAGGTTCTAGGGGCTGAAGCACATCACACATCAGCTGATTGTATAAAAGCCATTTATACAATCAGAAGATGCATCGGTGCAAAAAAAAAAAAATACTCACTTATGTGCTGATTACCGGCAGCTCCTGGAGCGATTGGAGGAGTCTGATCCCGTCCGATCGCTGCAGCAGCTGCCGGTAATCAGGGATGAAGTCTCCTGACGCATCCGCTGATAGCTTAAACCGGCCAGGCGCCCGCGTCACCGCGATACTTACGATCAGCTGATGCGTCAGGTGACTGCATCA
This sequence comes from Anomaloglossus baeobatrachus, assembly GCF_048569485.1. Classification (NCBI taxonomy): domain Eukaryota; kingdom Metazoa; phylum Chordata; class Amphibia; order Anura; family Aromobatidae; genus Anomaloglossus; species Anomaloglossus baeobatrachus. Next base: position 313,481,076 of record NC_134354.1, on the reverse strand, counting down.
GGTGATCCATCCATCGGAGGTGTCCCGGCCGTCTGCACACAGCCGGAGCGGGGGTGGCGATACCGTGAGAGGAGATGGGAGCGGGCATGGCACCGGGAGTCTGCAGACAGGTGAGTATGAATTTTTTTTTTTCTACTGTTCACTTTTGTTTTCGCAGCCGCTTCCACCTCCCGCCCGAACATGGCGCCGCACGGCAGCATACATGCACAGGACCGGAGGTGGAAGCGGCGGTGACGGTACCGGGAGGATTCACGCTTCTGTATTTAATGACAGAAGGAATCCTCTTCCTGTACATGTCACTTTACTACCCACCTCCTGCGTTTAGAGCTGCGATTTTGGTCTTAGAAACGCACCAAAACGCAGCTATTTGCGTTTCTCATTGCGTCTTTCAACATCCCATTGCACTCAATGGATGAAAAGTGCAGTGAAAAACATGGGAATAATTGACATGCTGCGTTTTTGTGGCACCACAAAAACGCAGCTGAAAAAAAACACTGTGTGCAGACAGCAAAAATGAAAACTCAGACTTTGCTGGGGAAGCAAAGTCATGCAGTTTTCTGAGCAAAAACGCACCCGAAAAACGCACTGTGTGAACTTACCCTAAACATTGCCAGAGCTACAATGGATTGGTTCAGATTAAAGCATATTCAGGTGTGTGAATGGCCCAGTCACAGTCCAGACCTAAATCCCATTGAGAATCTAGGGCAAAACTTGATGGCTGTTCATTGACACACTCCATCTAATCTCACAGAGCTGGAGCTATATTATAAAGAAGAATGGGCAAAAATGTCACTTCTAGCTGTGGAAAGCTGGTAGAGACATACGCCAAAAGACTTGCAGTAATTGAAGAGAAAGGTGGTCCTACAAAGTATTGTCTCGGGGGCTGACTAGAACACGTCACAGTTTTCAATGTTGCATTGTTCAAATATTTAGAAAGAAAACCCATATATATTTTGCTACTGTGTGCTGGTATATCGCATAAAATCCTAAGTTTGTTGGTGTAATGTAGAAAAGTTCATGGGGATATAAATACTTTTTCAAGTCACATTAAGTGTTATTTAAGATGGAGGAAACATATTGATTGAAAAGGGGTTGTATGAGTAATGGTCCAGCAAAGCAAGCACTCCAGCGTTTGTTTGTTTGTTTTTTTTTTTCATTTCAGTGGTGCTTTAAACCTAAGGGTATGTTCACCTTTTTTTTTTTTAACCACAAAGATGCAATGTTTTTCTCCCAAAAAAAACACACCAAAAACGCAATGTGTTTGCCGCGTTTTTACCGTATTTTGCCCAATGCGTTTTTTAAGTCAAATCTATTGAATGGAAGAGCTCAATAATGCTGGAAAAACGCAAAAAGAATTGACATGCTGCATCTTGGCTACATCTTAAAAAATGCAGCCAAGAAAAGATGCCCAGTGTGGACAGTAAAATTGAAATCTCAGACTTTGCTGGGAGAAGAAAATACATGCATCGTGCTGCATCTTTGGGACCTCAAAAACGCACCAAAAATACAGTAAAGATGCCCTGTGTGAACTTAGCCCAAGTCCCCTGTAACTGGTCTTATACTCATCCTCTGGCATTTTCATCCTTTTGCAGCTCACTCAGGTCCTGCGGTGGAATTTGCACCCGTAACTTCTAACTGTCCGGACGTCAGACGCACTCAAAGGGAATCTGTCAGCAAATTTTTGCTATGTAAGCTGAATCTAGCATGCTGCAAGGGTTAACACAGAAAGTTAAGGCATGCCTGTTTTGTGAAAGTCTGATATTTTGATTTGCTATTTTTGTTTAAGCAGCAGGACCCTTATTACAGGACTAGAAAATCAGAGCATGCTAGTCTGACCCCCCACCATGATTGTTCATTGACAGTGGGGTGTCCATCTCTATAGCAGGTCTGGTGTGGGTGGTGACAGCCATGTGGACTCTGCTAAATGACAAACCCTAAAAATGCAGATTGTATCAGAATTGCTGCACCCAGTAATCTAAGTGATACAGTGTTGGATTTAGAATCTCTTTGCCTACATCATGTTGCTGTCAGATAAGTTAGCAAAACTCTGCTGACAGATTCCCTTTAATACAAGTCAATGAGAGCCAGAATGAGGTTCTTATAGGCTTACATTGAAAAGTGACCTCTGATGTGCTCTATGAAACACTTGAGCTGCTGGCAGGTCTCAAATCGCAGGAAACCAACAGGAGAGACACTGGAAAAAGATGAAACCGGCTTCAGGCGAGTATAAGATGGAGGGCAGCGGCCTGACATTTAAAGGACCACTGCAGCGCGTTAATAAAAAAAAACACTACGATGGTGTTTTAAGAAAAAACAGTTGTCTCAAAGATAGATAACCACTTCACTTCTGGACAGTCCGTAGATAATGTTCAGGAGGTCCATGTTCTCCCCTACATCGTTCTTAACAGTTTTGGCTCCTCTAGTATGCAGCAAGATATTGTGCAGGAGCAGGGAGGTGGCTCTCAGATACAGATAGACTTCCCATAGGAAAGGCAGAGATAGTTTAGTACTTTGTTTGCCTTCTTGATCGCTGTCTATACAGTGCTAAAGAAGTGCTGTGTATTCAGTAATAGGCAGCGCTAAGGGTATGTTCACACGTTGCTTTTTTTTCAGCGTGGAAAAAAACGCACCCTCTGGCAGAGGGGAGAATTAATTTGTAAACAATGCTTTTTTGAGAAAAAGGCATCGAAAACGCATGCGTTTTTCATGCGTTTTTTTAGGTGCGTTTTTTTAGACTTGTCAGTGTTAATAAAGGTGGTTGAACACAGATCTTTGGAAAAAAAAACCTGTGATGTCATTTCCTTCTCCACATTCTGTTTGGATAAATGGGAGGGCTTGGAATGGAAGGAGCACCATTTGAATTTTGGAAAAGTTGAAATAAACTTCGCGCACCATGTCACATTAGCAGAGCCCCTTGGGTACCTATACATCAGAAAACCCCCACAAGTGACCCCATTTTGGAATCTGCACCCCTCAAGGATTTTATTCAGGAGTATATTAAGCATTTTGAATCCACAGCTACTTCACCCAAAATGTTGCTGTAGCAACAATATTCTCACTTTTAGGCCCGTTTCACACGTCAGTGAAAAACAGTGACGTTTTTCACTGGCGTGTAAAACATGCACATGTCCCTCCGTGTGCCGTGAATCACGGCACACATGGGTTGTCTAAGTGCAATCCGGGCTCCGTTCTCCGTGGCCCGTGATTGCACTTAGAGATAAACTCACCTGTGCCCGCTCCCGCTCTCCATGGTGCTGATCGCTCCCGCGGTGCAGCATCCGGCTGGCGCTGACCCCCGCAGCAGCTGCTTCCGGGTCGGCTGTGTCGCACATCATGAATATGCGCGACAATAATGAGCCGGCTCAGAAGCAGCAAGCTGCACGGGCTGCAGAGGACATCGCTGGACGCCGTGTGAGTAAAAATGATTTTTATTTTAAAAGCACTTTTTTTCTGGCACGTGTTTCACGGACCACACCACTGCGTGGTCCGTGGGACATCAGTGATGCCAGAAAAAAATGGACATGTCTCCACGCGGCAATCACGCACACGCGGGTACGCCGCACGGAGACACGTGCAGTGAAAAATCACTGACGTGTGAGCAGACCCATTCATTATAATGGGTCTGCGTATGTCAGTGATTCTGGTACGTTTAAAAAAAAAGCACAAACGTACCAGAATCACTGACGTGTGAAAGAGGCCTAAGGCTATGTGGCCATGATCCAGCGACACGGCGTCCAGTACAGTGTCAGCCTCCTGCAGAGATGTGAGTGTTATCCACGGGAGAACGCAGCTGGCCATGCCCACGATTTGGGTTCAGGCTGCTGTGGAGCTCTATGCTACCTGCAGAGAACACTCTCGTCTCCGCAGCATAAATTGACATGCTGAAGCTCGGGAAGCTGCGCCACCGGTCGGTTTATGCTGCGGAGAAAAGAAGCACAGTGGGCATGAGATTTCTAAAAATCCTTCCACTGTGCTTCTACTGCACAACGCAGCGTCATGGACGCAGGGAAAACAATCTGCGCCCAAAACGCTGCAAACCCCGATTGTGGGCATCCAGCCTAAAAAGCGTAAATGTAGGTCAAATATATATACAACGTCCCACCCCCACCTTTAGTACCTTTCATGTGGCACTAAAGGGTGCCTAGCCTAGTTTTTATCACAAAAACAAAAAAAAAAAATGGCGTGGGGTCCCCCCTATTTTTGATAGCCAGTCAGGGTAAAGCAGACAGCTGTTGCCTGCAAACCACAGCTGGCAGCTTCATCTTGTCTGATGATCAATTTGGAGGGCTCCCCAGGTTTTTTTTTTTTTATTTATAAATAAAAATAATAAAAAAAAAAAATAACATGGGGTCCCCCCCAAATTAGATCACCAGCCAAGGTGAAGCTGACAGCTGAGGTCTGGTATTCTCAGGGTGGGAAGAGCCATGGTTATTGGACTCTTCCCAGCCTAAAAATAGCAGGCCACAGCCGCCCCAGAAGTGGCGCATCCATTAGATGCGCCAATCCTGGCGCTTCGCCCCAACTCATCCCGCGCCCTGGTGCGTTGGCTAACGGGGTAATAAATGGGGTTGATACCAGATGTGTAATGTCACCTGGCATCAAGCCCAGCAATTAGTGATGTCACGGCGTCTATCAGACACCCGACATAACTAATTGACAGTAAACAAAAGCAAAAAAAGACAACAAAAAATTTTTTATTAGAAAAAACACTCCCCAAATCATTCCCTTGTTCTCCAATTTAATAAAAAAAATGGGTCCGCAGAAATCCATTTGGATGTCCCACGTCGGCTCTGGACCTTCTAGAATATAGGGGCACGTTCAGGGAACGTATCCCCCATTTTCTAGGAGGGCAGACCCTCCATTTGAGGAGAGTGGGTGCAAAAATCTGCACCCACTCTCCCCGGGTCACAGCTGCAGAGTGCGAGCAGCCAGCACAGCTCTCTGAACACAGTGCTGGCTGTCAGCTGCTCTGCTCATGTGACCGGCCGGCATCTGCTGTGAAGGAGGAGGGGGCCGCGGGGATCAGCGCTGCGACCGGACAGGTATGTATGACACCGGGGGGAATTGGGGTGAACGGGCAGGGCCTGGGTGCATTTTTCTGTCGCATGTCTCAAGGCACATGCGACAGATAACATAGGAGCAGGGCGGCCGGTGCGCTACTGTGCGTGCGGCCATGTTGGATTTTCGGGAGGGGGGTCGGGGGTCGGGCACTTTGGCGACACCGGGGGCTTTGCCAGGAAGTGAGGTCAACAGGAAACCTCTTGACCTCACTTCCAGGTAAATGCCTGCGTTCTGGCGTGCCGACAAAGGCCGCGGACCGCAACAAAAAAGCAGGTCCATGCGTTGTGGCTGCGTTCTGACCCCACATCATTGATTTCAATGGGGGAGAGAACGCAGCCACAACGCACAAAAGAAGTGACATGCTGCTTTTCTTTCCGCACCGATTTTTGGCATCCAAAACGCTGCGGTTCAAAACGCAGCTTGTGCACTGATTTTTCAGCTTTCCCATACACTTTGCTGGGAAAGCTAAACGCATGCAATTTGCCACTGAAACGCTGCGGTTCAAAACGCAGCGTTTCCGCGGTAAAAAACGCAACGTGTGCACACAGCCTAAGGGTGCTTCCTCCTCAGCGGTCCTAGGACACTCAGTGAGCTCTGCTGTACAGCCAGGAGGCTGCACTATCCCCATTGGGGCTCACACTAAATATTAGCATGCGCAGGGACACGATGTCGGTAATTGAGGAAATATATCATCCTTGGGTAAGGGAAAATCAGATAAGGGGAAATAATAAAAGATATTTACGGCCTTATGGGAGACAATGTGAAAAAGGAAAAATTAATGGCTAGAGGATAAAACCCACAGGCCAATCCAGACTGTCACTACTTTCATCCCTCCATGGAAAGAGAAAAAACAAGTCTGATATAAAATTATTTGGGAAAGGGGAACAAGATGTGATGAAGGTAATTTAGTGGGATCTCGTGGAATACTGACAAGCCCTTCATTCATTCAGACACCCTATCCGTAAGCACTAAGCCCGTGCAACACATCCGTGCGAAAACTACATGAATAGACAATGAGAAACTATAAAGCTCTTTCCAGCACCTGTCAGAAAAAAGCCGGAAACATGTACCTGATCATGAGGGGGGGAAGGGCTATACTACCACTTACAGAGATTGGGGCGAGTGGGCTGCCCACAGGCGCCCTTGAATGGTCCTCGGGCTCCACGCCATTAGCCGAGGCATCTCCCCTCCCGCCGCATCTCACCTCCTGCTCCTCCACCTTCACCAGCTGCTCCCCCGCATCTTCGGGCAATCCCTTCTCTCCCTGGAGCGACGTTATAGATTCACCGTTCTCCATGTTTGTTTTCCACATTCACTCACTTCCTGTATTAGACACACTGACTGATTGGCTGAATAACTAACGTCACGGACCGTGGACTAATGAAATAGTGGGTGGGAGGGGCTGTGTCTGGCTGCGGGAGCAGCAGTGTCTGGCAATAGGAGGGGCAGGGTCCGGCAGTGGGAGGAGCAGGGTCTGGCTATGGGAGGGGCAGGGTCTGGCTATAGGAGGGGCAGGGTCCGGCAGTGGGAGGAGCAGGGTCTGGCTATGGGAGGGGCAGGGTCTGGCTATGGGAGGGGCAGGGTCTGGCTATGGAAGGGGCAGAGTCCGGCAGCGGGACGAGCAGGGTCTGGCTATGGGAGGAGCAGGGTCTGGCTATAGGAGGGGCAGGGTCCGGCAGTGGGAGGAGCAGGGTCTGGCTATGGGAGGGGCAGGGTCTGGCTATGGAAGGGGCAGAGTCCGGCAGCGGGACGAGCAGGGTCTGGCTATGGGAGGAGCAGGGTCTGGCTATAGGAGGGGCAGGGTCCGGCAGTGGGAGGAGCAGGGTCTGGCTATGGGAGGGGCAGGGTCTGGCTATAGGAGGGGCAGGGTCCGGCAGTGGGAGGAGCAGGGTCTGGCTATGGGAGGGGCAGGGTCTGGCTATAGGAGGGGCAGGGTCTGGCTATGGGAGGGGCAGGGTCTGGCTATGGGAGGGGCAGGGTCTGGCTATAGGAGGGGCAGGGTCCGGCAGTGGGAGGAGCAGGGTCTGGCTATGGGAGGGGCAGGGTCTGGCTATGGGAGGGGCAGGGTTCGGCAGCGGGAGGGGCAGGGTCTGGCTATGGAAGGGGCAGAGTCCGGCAGCGGGACGAGCAGGGTCTGGCTATGGGAGGAGCAAGGTCTGGCTATGGGAGGGGCAGTGTTTGGCTATGGGAGGAGCAGAATCCGGGAGCGGGAGGGGCAGGGTCAGGGTCAGGGTATGGGAGGGGCAGTGTCTGGCTATTGGAGGAGAAGGGTCCGGGAGCGGGAGGGGCAAGGTCTGGCTATGAGAGTGGCAGAGTCTGGCTATGGGAGGGGCAATGCCTGGCTATGGGAGAACAGGGTCCAACAGCGGTAGGGGCAGAGTCTGGCTATGGGAGGAGCAGGGTCTGGCTATGGGAGGGGCAATGTCTGGCTATGGGAGGAGCAGGGTCCAGCAGTGGGAGGGGCAGAGTCTGGCTATGGGAGGAGCAGGGTCTGGCTATGGGAGGGGCAATGTCTGGCTATGGGAGGAGCAGGGTCCAGCAGTGGGAGGGGCAGAGTCTGGCTATGGGAGGAACAGGGTCTGTCTATGGGAGGGTCAGAGTCCGTCAGCGGGAGGAGCAGGGTCTGGCTATGGGAGGAACAGGATCTGGCTATGGGAGGGGCAGTGTCTGGCTATGGGAGGAGCAGGGTCCGGAAGCAGGAGGGGCAGGGTCTGGCTATGGGAGTGTCAGGGTCTGGCTATGGGAGGGGCGGTGTCTGGCTATGGGAGGGGCAAGGACCGGCAGCGGGAGGGGCAGGGACCGGGAGTGGAAGGAACCGGCAGCGGGAGGGGCAGGGTCTGGCTATGGGAGGGGCAGGGTCTGGCAGTGGGAGGAGCAGGGTCTGACTATGGGAGGGGCAGGGTCTGGCTATGGGAGGGGCAGGGTCTGGCTATGGGAGGTGCAGGGTCTGGCAGTGGGAGGAGCAGGGTCTGACTATGGGAGGAGCATGGTCTGGCTATGGGAGGGGCCGGGTCCGGCAACGCGAGGGGCAGGGTCTGGCTATGGCAGGGGCAGGGTCTGGCTATGGGAGAAGCAGGGTCCTGCAGCCGGAGGGGCAGAGTCTGGCTATGGGAGGGGCAATGACTGGCAGCAAGAGGGGCAGGGACCGGGAGGGGCAGGAGCCGGCAGTGGGAGGGGCAGGGTCTGGCTATGGGAAGGGCAGGGTCTGGCTGTGGGAGGTGCAGGGTCTGACTATGGGAGGGGCAGGGTCTGGCTATGGGAGGGGGGGTGTCTGGCTATGGGAGGGGCAGGGTCCAGCAGGGGGAGGAGCAGGGTCTGGCTATGGGAGGGGCAGGGTTCCGCTGCGGGAGCAGCAGGGTCTGGCTAAGGGAGGAGAAGGGTCCGGCTGCGGGAGGAACAGGTTCTGGCTATGGGAGGGGCAGGGTTCGGCAGCGGGAGGGACAGGGTCTGGCTATGGGAGGGGCAGGGTCTGGCAGTGGGAGGAGCAGGATCTAACTATGGGAGTGGCAGTGTCTGGCTATGGGAGGGGCGGTGTCTGGCTATGGGAGGGGCAATGACAGGCAGCGGGGGGGGCAGGGACCGGGAGGGGCAGGAACTGGCAGTGGGAGGGGCAGGGTCTGGCTATGGGAAGGGAAGGGTCTGGCTGTTGGAGGAGCAGGTTCTGACTATGCGAGGGGCGGTGTCTGGCAATGGGAGGGGCAGGGACCAGCAGGAGGAAGAGCGGGGTCTGGCTATGGGAGGGTCAGGGTTCCGCAGCGGGAGCAGCAGGGTCTGGCTAAGGGAGGAGCAGGGTCCAGCAGCGGGAGGAGCAGGTTCTGGCTATGGGAGGGGCAGGGTTCGGCAGTGGCAGGGGCTGGGTCTGGCTATGGGAGGTGCAGAGTCCGGCAGCGGGAGGAGCAGGGTCTGGCTATGGGAGGAGAAGGCTCTGGCTATGAGAAGAGCAGGGTCTGGCTATTGGAGGGGCGGTCTCTGGCTATGGGAGGGACAGTGTTCTGGCTATGGGAGGGGCAGGGTCCGGCAGCAGGAGGAGAAGGGTTTGGCTATGGGAGAGGTCGTGTCTGTCTGCGTGAGGAGCAGGGTCTGGCTATGGGAGGGGCAGAGTCCGGCAGCGGGAGGAGCAGGGTCTGGCTATGGAAGGAGCAGGATCTAGCTATGGGAGGGGCAGTGTCTGGCTATGGGAGGAGCAGGGTACGGGAGCAGAAGGGTCAGGGTCTGGCTATGGGAGTGGCGGTGTCTGGCTATGGGAGGGGCAATGACCGGCAGCGGGGGGGGGCAAGGACCGGGAGGGGCAGGAACTGGCAGTGGGAGGGGCAGGGTCTGGCTATGGGAAGGAAAGGGTCTGGCTGTTGGAGGAGCAGAGTCTGACTATGCGAGGGGCAGTGTCTGGCAATGGGAGGGGCAGGGACCAGCAGGAGGAGGAGCAGGGTCTGGCTATAGGAGGGTCAGGGTTCCGCAGCGGGAGCAGCAGGGTCTGGCTATGGGAGGAGCAGGGTCCAGCAGCGGGAATAGCAGGTTCTGGCTATGGGAGGGGCAGGGTTCGGCAGTGGCAGGGGCTGGGTCTGGCTATGGGAGGGGCAGAATCCGGCAGCGGGAGGAGCAGGGTCTGGCTATGGGAGGAGCAAGGTCTGGCTATGGGAGGGGCAGTGTCTGGCTATGGGAGGAGCAGGGTCCTTGAGCGGGAGGGGCAGGGTCTGGCTATGGGAGGAGCAGGGTCCGGCAGCGGGAGGGGCAGGGTCTGGCTATGGGAGGGGCAGGGTCCGGCAGCCGGAGCAGCAGGGTCTGGCTATGGGAGGAGCAGGGTCCAGCAGCGGGAGGAGCAGGGTCTGGCTATGGGAGGGTCAGGGTTCTGCAGCGGGAGCAGCATGGTCTGGCTATGGGAGGAGCAGGGTCCGGCAGCTGGAGGAGCAGGGTCTGGCTATGGGAGGGTCAGGGTTCTGCAGCGGGAGCAGCATGGTCTGGCTATGGGAGGAGCAGGGTCCGGCAGCTGGAGGAGCAGGTTCTGGCTATGTGAGGGGCAGGGTCCAGCAGTGGGAGGAGCAGGGTCTGGCTATGGCAGGGGCGGTGTCTGGATTTGGGAGAGGCAGGGTCTGGCAGCGGGAGGAGCAGGGTCTGGCTATGGGAGGGTCAGGGTCCTGGAGCGGGAGCAGCAGGGTCTGGCTATGGGAGGAGCAGGGTCCGGCAGCGGGAGGGGCAGGGTCTGGCTATGGGAGGGGCAGGGTCCGGCAGCCGGAGCAGCAGGGTCTGGCTATGGGAGGAGCAGGGTCCAGCAGCGGGAGGAGCAGGGTCTGGCTATGGGAGGGTCAGGGTTCTGCAGCGGGAGCAGCATGGTCTGGCTATGGGAGGAGCAGGGTCCGGCAGCTGGAGGAGCAGGTTCTGGCTATGGGAGGGGCAGGGTTCGGCAGCGGGAGGTGCTGGGTCTGGCTATTGGAGGGGCAGGGTCCGGCAGCGGGAGAAGCAGGGTCTGGCAATGGGAGGGGCAGAGTCTGGCAGCGGGAAGAGCAGGGTCTGGCTATGGGAGGAGCAAGGTCTGGCTATGGAAGGGGCAGGGTCTGGCTATGGGAGGGGCGGTGTCTCGCTATAGGAGGGGCAGGGTCCGGCAGCGGAAGGAGCAGAGTCTGGCTATGGGAGGGGCAGAGTCTGGCTATGGGAGGAGCAGGGTCTGGCTATGGGAGGGGAGGTGTATGGCTATGGAAGGGGCAGGATCCGGCAGCAGGAGGGGCAGAGTTTGATTATGGGAGGGGCGGTGTCTGGCTATGTGAGGGGCAGGGTCCAGCAGCGGGAGGACCAGGATCTGGCTATGGGGGGAGCAGGCTCTGCCTATGGGAGGAACAGGGTCTGTCTATGGGAGGGGCAGAGACCGGCAGCGGGAGGAGCAGGCTCTGGCTATGGGAAGAGCAGAATCTGGCTATGTGAGGGGCGGTCTCTGGCTATGGGAGGGACAGTGTTCTGGCTATGGGAGGGGCAGGGTCCGGCAGCAGGAGGAGAAGGGTTTGGCTATGGGAGAGGTTGTGTCTGTCTGCGTGAGGAGAAGGGTCTGGCTATGGGAGAACAGGGTCCGGCAGCGTTAAGGGCAGAGTCTGGCTATGGGAGGGGCAGGGTCCAGCAGCGGGAGGGGCAGAATCTGGCTATGGGAGGAGTGGGGTCTGGCTATGGGAGGGGCAGGGTCTGGCTATGGGAGGAGTAGGGTCCGGCAGCGGGAGAGGCAGAGTCTGGCTATGGGAGGAACAGGGTCTGTCTATGGGAGGGGCAGAGACCGGCAGCGGGAGGAGCAGGCTCTGGCTATGGGACGAACAGGGTCTGGCTATGTGAGGGGCCGAGTCCGGCAGCGGGAGGAGCAGGGTCTGGCTATGGGAGGAGCAGGATCTGGCTATGGGAGGGGCAGTGTCTGGCTATGGGAGGAGCAGGGTCCGGGAGTGGGAAGGGCAGGGTCTGGCTATGAGAGTGGCGGGGTCTGGCTATGGGAGGGGCGGTGTCTGGCTATGGGAGGGGCAAGGACCGGCAGCGGGAGGGGCAGGGTCTGGCTATGGGAGGAGCAGGATCTGGCTATGGGAGGGGCAGGGTCTGGCAGTGGGAGGAGCAGAGTCTGACTATGGGAGGGGTAGGGTCTGGCTATGGGAGGGGTGGTGTCTGGCTATGGGAGAGGCAGGGTCTGGCAGTGGGAGGAGTAGGGTCTGACTATGGGAGGAGCATGGTCTGGCTATGTGAGGGGCACGGTCCGGCAGCGCGAGGGGCAGGGTCTGGCTATGGCAGGGGCAGGGTCTGGCTATGGGAGAAGCAGGGTCCTGCAGCCGGAGGGGCAGAGTCTGGCTATGGGAGGGGCGGTGTCTGGCTATGGGAGGGGCAATGACAGGCAGCGGGGGGGGGGGGCAGGGACCGGGAGGGGCAGGAACTGGCAGTTGGAGGGGCAGGGTCTGGCTATGGGAAGGGAAGGGTCTGGCTGTTGGAGGAGCAGGTTCTGACTATGCGAGGGGCGGTGTCTGGCAATGGGAGGGGCAGGGACCATCAGGAAGAGGAGCAGAGTCTGGCTATGGGAGGGTCAGGGTTCCGCAGCGGGAGCAGCAGGGTCTGGCTATGGGAGGAGCAGGGTCCAGCAGCGGGAGGAGCAGGTCCTGGCTATGGGAGGGGCAGGGTTCGGCAGTGGCACGGGCTGGGTCTGGCTATGGGAGGTGCGGTCTCTGGCTATGAGAGGGACAGTGTTCTGGCTATGGGAGGGGCAGGGTCCGGCAGCAGGAGGAGAAGGGTTTGGCTATGGGAGAGGTCATGTCTGTCTGCGTGAGGAGCAGGGTCTGGCTATGGGAGGGGCAGAGTCCGGCAACGGGAGGAGCAGGGTCTGGCTATGGAAGGAGCAGGATCTAGCTATGGGAGGGGCAGTGTCTGGCTATGGGAGGAGCAGGGTACGGGAGCAGAAGGGTCAGGGTCTGGCTATGGGAGTGGCAGTGTCTGGCTATGGGAGGGGCGGTGTCTGGCTATGGGAGGGGCAATGACCGGCAGCGGAGGGGGCAGGGACCAGGAGGGGCAGGAACTGGCAGTGGGAGGGGCAGGGTCTGGCTATGGGAAGGGAAGGGTCTGTCTGTTGGAGGAGTAGAGTCTGACTATGCGAGGGGCGGTGTCTGGCAATGGGAGGGGCAGGGACCAGCAGGAGGAGGAGCAGGGTCTGGCTATGGGAGGGTCAGGGTTCCGCAGCGGGAGCAGCAGGGTCTGGCTATGGGAGGAGCAGGGTCCAGCAGCGGGAATAGCAGGTTCTGGCTATGGGAGGGACAGGGTTCGGCAGTGGCAGGGGCTGGGTCTGGCTATGGGAGGGGCAGAGTCCGGCAGCGGGAGGAGCAGGGTCTGGCTATGGGAGGAGCAAGGTCTGGCTATGGGAGGGGCAGTGTCTGGCTATGGGAAGAGCAGGGTCCTTGAGCGGGAGGGGCAGGGTCTGGCTATGGGAGGGGCAGGGTCTGGCTATGGGAGGGGCGGTGTCTGGTTATGGGAGGGGCAGGGTCCGGCAGCGGGGGGGGCAGAGTCTGGCTATGGGAGGAGCAGGGTCTGGCTATGGGAGGGGAGGTGTAGGGCTATGGAAGGGTCAGGATCCGGCAGCAGGAGGGGCAGAGTTTGATTATGGGATGGGCGGTGTCTGGCTATGTGAGGGGCAGGGTCCAGCAGTGGGAGGAGCAGGGTCTGGCTATGGGAGGGGCAGGGTCTGGCTATGGGAGGGGCGGTGTCTGGCTATGGGATGGGCAGGGTCCGGCAGCGGGAGAAGCAGGTTTTGGCTATGGGAGGGGCAGTGTCTGGCTATGGGAGGGGCAATGACCGGCAGCGGGAGGGGCAGGGACCGGGAGGGGCAGGAACCGGCAGTGGGAGGGGCAGGGTCTGGCTATGGGAGGGGCAGGGTCTGGCAGTGGGAGGAGCAGGGTTTGACTATGGGAGGGGCAGGGTCTGGCTATGGGAGCGGCGGTGTCTGGCTATGGGAGGGGTCGGGTCCGGCAGCAGGAGAGGCAGAGTCTGGCTATGGGAGGGTCAGGGTCCTGCAGCGGGATCAGCAGGGTCTGGCTTTGGGAGGAGCAGGGTCCGGCAGCGGGAGGAGCAGGTTTTGGCTATGGGAGGGGCAGGGTTTGGCAGCGGGAGAAGCAGGGTCTGGCTATGGGAGGGGCAGGGTCCAGCAGCAGAAGAAGCAGGGTCTGGCTATGGGAGGGGCAGAGTCTGGCAGCGGGAGGAGCAGAATCTGGCTATGGGAGGGGCAGTGTCTGGCTATGGGAGGAGCAGGGTCCGGGAGCGAGAGCGGCAGAGTCTGGCTAAGGGAGGAGCAGGATCTGGCTATGGGAGGGGCAGTGTCTGGCTATGGGAGGGGCAATGACCGGCAGCGGGAGGGGCAGGGCCTGGAAGGGGCAGGGTCTGGCTATGGGAGGGGCAGGGTCTGGCTATGTGAGGGGCGGTGTCTGGCTATGGGAGGGGCAGGGTCCGGCAAGGAAAGGAGCAGAGTCTTGCTATGGGAGGGTCAGGGTCTGGCTATGGGAGGGGTGGTGTCTGGCTATGGGAGGGGCAGGATCTGGCAGCGGGGGGGGCAGAGTCTGGCTATGGGAGGGGCGGTGTCTGGCTATGGGAGGGGCAATGACCGGCAGCGGAGGGGGCAGGGACCAGGAGGGGCAGGAACTGGCAGTGGGAGGGGCAGGGTCTGGCTATGGGAAGGGAAGGGTCTGTCTGTTGGAGGAGTAGAGTCTGACTATGCGAGGGGCGGTGTCTGGCAATGGGAGGGGCAGGGACCAGCAGGAGGAGGAGCAGGGTCTGGCTATGGGAGGGTCAGGGTTCCGCAGCGGGAGCAGCAGGGTCTGGCTATGGGAGGAGCAGGGTCCAGCAGCGGGAATAGCAGGTTCTGGCTATGGGAGGGGCAGGGTTCGGCAGTGGCAGGGGCTGGGTCTGGCTATGGGAGGGGCAGAGTCCGGCAGCGGGAGGAGCAGGGTCTGGCTATGGGAGGAGCAAGGTCTGGCTATGGGAGGGGCAGTGTCTGGCTATGGGAGGAGCAGGGTCCTTGAGCGGGAGGGGCAGGGTCTGGCTATGGGAGGGGCGGTGTCTGGTTATGGGAGGGGCAGGGTCCGGCAGCGGGGGGGGGCAGAGTCTGGCTATGGGAGGAGCAGGGTCTGGCTATGGGAGGGGAGGTGTAGGGCTATGGAAGGGTCAGGATCCGGCAGCAGGAGGGGCAGAGTTTGATTATGGGAGGGGCGGTGTCTGGCTATGTGAGGGGCAGGGTCCAGCAGTGGGAGGAGCAGGGTCTGGCTATGGGAGGGGCAGGGTCTGGCTATGGGAGGGGCGGTGTCTGGCTATGGGATGGGCAGGGTCCGGCAGCGGGAGAAGCAGGTTTTGGCTATGGGAGGGGCAGTGTCTGGCTATGGGAGGGGCAATGACCGGCAGCGGGAGGGGCAGGGACCGGGAGGGGCAGGAACCGGCAGTGGGAGGGGCAGGGTCTGGCTATGGGAGGGGCAGGGTCTGGCAGTGGGAAGAGCAGGGTTTGACTATGGGAGGGGCAGGGTCTGGCTATGGGAGCGGCGGTGTCTGGCTATGGGAGGGGCAGGGTCCGGCAGCAGGAGAGGCAGAGTCTGGCTATGGGAGGGTCAGGGTCCTGCAGCGGGATCAGCAGGGTCTGGCTTTGGGAGGAGCAGGGTCCGGCAGCGGGAGGAGCAGGTTTTGGCTATGGGAGGGGCAGGGTTTGGCAGCGGGAGAAGCAGGGTCTGGCTATGGGAGGGGCAGAGTCTGGCAGCGGGAGGAGCAGAATCTGGCTATGGGAGGGGCAGTGTCTGGCTATGGGAGGAGCAGGGTCCGGGAGCGAGAGGGGCAGAGTCTGGCTAAGGGAGGAGCAGGATCTGGCTATGGGAGGGGCAGTGTCTGGCTATGGGAGGGGCAATGACCGGCAGCGGGAGTTGCAGGGCCTGGAAGGGGCAGGGTCTGGCTATGGGAGGGGCAGGGTCTGGCTATGTGAGTGGCGATGTCTGGCTATGGGAGGGGCAGGGTCCGGCAAGGAAAGGAGCAGAGTCTTGCTATGGGAGGGTCAGGGTCTGGCTATGGGAGGGGTGGTGTCTGGCTATGAGAGGGGCAGGATCTGGCAGTGGGAGGAGCACGGTCTGAATATGGGAGGAATATGGTCTGGCTATGGGAGGGGCAGGGTCTGGCTATGGGAGGAGCAGGGTCCGGAAGCGAGAGGGGCAGAGTCTGGCTAAGGGAGGAGCAGGATCTGGCTATGGGAGGGGCAGTGTCTGGCTATGGGAGGGGCAATGACCGGCAGCGGGAGGGGCAGGGACCGGAAGGGGCAGGGTCTGGCTATGGGAGGGGCAGGGTCTGGCTATGTGAGGGGCGGTGTCTGGCTATGGGAGGGGCAGGGTCCGGCAAGGAAAGGAGCAGAGTCTTGCTATGGGAGGGTCAGGGTCTGGCTATGGGAGGGGTGGTGTCTGGCTATGGGAGGGGCAGGATCTGGCAGTGGGAGGAGCATGGTCTGAATATGGGAGGAATATGGTCTGGCTATGGGAGGGGCAGGGTCTGGCTATGGGAGAAGCAGGGTCCGGCAGCGGGAGAAGCAGAGTCTGGCTATGGGAGGAACAGGGTCTGTCTATGGGAGGGGCAGAGTCCGGCTGTGGGAGGAGCAGGCTCTGGCTATGGGAGGAACAGGGTCTGGCTATGGGAGGGGCAATGACCGGCAGCGGGAGGGGCAGGGAGCGGGAGGGGCAGGAACCGGCAGTGGGAGGGGCAGGGTCTGGCTATGGGAGTGGTAGTGTCTGGCTATGGGAGGGGTGGTGTCTGGCTATGGGAGGGGCAATGACCGGCAGCGGGAGGGGCAGGGAGCGGGAGGGGCAGGAACCGGCAGTGGGAGGGGCAGGGTCTGGCTGTGGGAGGAGCAGGGTCTGACTATGGGAGGGGCAGGGTCTGGCTTTGGGAGGAGCGGTGTCTGGCTATGGGAGGGGCAGGGTCCAGCAGGGGGAGGAGCAGAGTCTGGCTATGGGAGGGTCAGGGTTCTGCAGCGGGAACAGCATGGTCTGGCTTTGGGAGGAGCAGGGTCCGGTAGCGGGAGGAGCAGGTTGTAACTATGGGAGGGGCAGGGTTCGGCAGCGGGAGGGGCAAGGTCTGGCTATTGGAGGGGCAGGGTCCGGCAGCGGGAGAAGCAGGGTCTGGCAATGGGAGGGGCAGAGTCTGGCAGCGGGGGAAGCAGGGTCTGGCTATGGGAGGAGCAAGGTCTGGCTATGGGAGGGTCAGTGTCTGGCTATGGAAGAAGAAGGGTCCGGGAGCGGGAGGGGCAGGGTCTGGCTATGGGAGGGGCAGGGTCTGGCTATGGGAGGGGCGGTGTCTCGCTATAGTAGGGGCATGGTCCGGCAGCGGAAGGAGCAGAGTCTGGCTATGGGAGGGGCAGGGTCTGGCAGCGGGAGGGGCAGAGTCTGGCTATGGGAGGAGCAGGGTCTGGCTATGGGAGGGGAGGTGTATGGCTATGGAAGGGGCAGGATCCAGCAGCAGGAGGGGCAGAGTTTGATTATGGGAGGGGCGGTGTATGGCTATGTGAGGGGCAGGGTCCATCAGCGGGAGGAGCAGGGTCTGGCTATGGGAGGAGCAGGCTCTGGCTATGGGAAGAGCAGGGTCTGGCTATGGGAGGGGCAGTCTCTGGCTATGAAAGGGACAGTGTTCTGGCTATGGGAAGGGCAGGGTCCGGCAGCAGGAGGAGAAGGGTTTGGCTATGGGAGAGGTTGTGTCTGTCTGCAGGAGGAGCAGGGTCTGGCTATGGGAGAACAGGGTCCGGCAGCGTTAAGGGCAGAGTCTGGCTATGGGAGGAGCAGGGTCCAGCAGTGGGAGGGGCATAGTCTGGCTATAGGAGGGGCAGGGTCCAGCAGCGGGAAGAGCAGGGTCTGGCTATGGGAGGAGCAGGGTCTGGCTATGGGAGGGGCAGGGTCTTGCTATGGGAGGAGTATGGTCCGGCAGCGGGAGAGGCAGAGTCTGGCTATGGGAGGAACAGGGTCTGTCTATGGGAGGGGCAGAGACCGCCAGCGGGAGGAGGAGGGTCTGTCTATGGGAGGAGCAGGATCTGGCTATGGGAGGGGCAGTGTCTGGCTATGGGAGGAGCAGGGTCCGGGAGCGGGAGGGGTAGGGTCTGGCTATGGGAGTGGCAGGGTCTGGCTAAGGGAGGGGTGGTGTCTGGCTATGGGAGGGGCAAGGACCGGCAGCGGGAGGGGCAAGGACCTGGAGTGGCAGGAACCGGCAGCGGGAGCGGCAGGGTCTGGCTATGGGAGGGGCATTGTCTGGCAGTGGGAGGAGCACGGTCTGACTATGGACGGAGCATGGTCTGGCTATGGGAGGGGCAGGGTCCGGCAGCGCGAGGGGCAGGGTCTGGCTATGGCAGGGGCAGGGTCTGGCTATGGGAGAAGCAGGGTCCTGCAGCCGGAGGGGCAGAGTCTGGCTATGGGAGGGGTAGAGTCTGGCTATGGGAGGAGCAGGGTCCGGCAGCGGGAGGAGAAGGGTTTGGCTATGGGAGAGGTCGTGTCTGTCTGTGTGAGGAGCAGGGTCTGGCTATGGGAGAACAGGGTCCGGCTGCGGTGGGGGAAGAGTCTGGCTATGGGAGGAGCAGGGTCCAGCAGTGGGAGGTGCATAGTCTGGCTATAGGAAGGGCAGGGTCCAGCAGCGGGAGTTGCAGGGTCTGGCTATGGGAGGAGCAGAGTCTGGCTATGGGAGGGGCAGGGTCTGGCTATGGGAGGAGCAGGGTCCGGCAGCGGGAGAGGCAGAGTCTGGCTATGGGAGGAACAGGGTCTGTCTATGGGAGGGGCAGAGTTCGGCAGCGGGAGAAGAAGGCTCTGGCTATGGGAGGAACAGGGTCAGGCTATTGTAGGGGCAAGAGTCCAGCAGCGGTAGGAGCAGGGTCTGGCTATGGGAGGAGAAGGATCTGGCTATGGGAGGGGCAGTGTCTGGCTCTGATAGGAGCAGGGTCCGGGAGCGGAAGGGGCAGGGTCTGGCTATGGGAGTGGCGGGGTCTGGCTATGGGAGGGGCGGTGTCTGGCTATGGGAGGGGCAAGGACCGGCAGCGGGAGGGGCAGGGACCGGGAGTGGCAGGAACCGGCAGCGGGAGGGGCAGGGTCTGGCTATGGGAGGGGCAGGGTATGGCAGTGGGAGGAGCAGGGTCTGACTATGGGAGGGGCAGGGTCTGGCTATGGGAGGGGTGGTGTCTGGCTGTGGGAGGGGCAGGGTCCGGCAGTGGGAGGAGCAGGGTCTTACTATGGGAGGAGCATGGTCTGGCTATGGGAGGGGCAGGGTCCAGCAGCGCGAGGGGCAAGGTCTGGCTATGGCAGGGGCAGGGTCTGGCTATGGGAGGGGAGGTGTATGGCTATGGAAGGGTCAGGATCCGGAAGCAGTAGGGGCAGAGTTTGATTATGGGAGGGGCGGTGTCTGGCTATGTGACGGGCAGGGTCCAGCAGCGGGAGAAGCAGGGTCTGGCTATGGGAGGAGCAGGCTCTGGCTATGGGAAGAGCAGGGTCTGGCTATGGGAGGGGCAGTCTCTGGCTATGAGAGGGACAGTGTTCTGGCTATGGGAGGGGCAGGGTCCGGCAGCAGGAGGAGAAGGGTGTGGCTATGGGAGAGGTCGTGTCTGTCTGCGTGAGGAGCAGGGTCTGGCTATGGGAGAACAGGGTCCGGTAGCAGTAGTGGCAGAGTCTGGCTATGGGAGAAGCAGGGTCCAGCAGTGGGAGGGGCATAGTCTGGTTATAGGAGGGGCAGGGTCCAGCAGCGGGAGGGCAGGGTCTGGCTATGGGAGGAACAAGGTCTGGCTATGGGAGGGGCAGAGTCCGGCAGCGGGAGGAGCAGGGTCTGGCTATGGGAGGAGCAGGGTCTGGCTATGTGAGGGGCCGTGTCTGGCTATGGGAGGAGCAGGGTCCGGGAGCGGGAGGGGCAGGGTCTGGCTATGGGAGTGGCGGGGTCTGGCTATGGGAGGGGCGGTGTCTGGTTATGGGAGGGGCAAGGACCGGCAGCGGGAGGGGCAGGGACCGGGAAAGGCAGGAACCGGCAGCGGGAGGGGCAGGGTCTGGCTATGGGAGGGGCAGGGTCTGGCAGTGGGAGGAGCAGGGTCTGACTATGGGAGGGGCAGGGTCTGGCTATGGGAAGGGCGATGACTGGCTATGGGAGGGGCAGGGTCCGGCAGCGGGAGGAGCAGGGTCTGGCTATGGGAGGGTCAGGGTCCTGTAGCGGGAGTAGCAGGGTCTGGCTATGGGAGGAGCAGGGTCCGGCAGCGGGAGGAGCAGGGTCTGGCTATGGGAGGGGCAGGGTCCGGCAGCGGGAGGGGCAGGGTCTGGCTATGGGAGGGGCAGGGTCCGGCAGCGGGAGGAGTAGTGTTTGGCGATGGGAGGGGCAGGGTCCGGCAGCGTGAGCGGCAGGGTCTGCTTATGGCAGGGGCAGGGTCTGGCTATGGGAGAAGCAGGGTCCGGCAGTAAGAGGGGCAGAGTCTGGCTATGGGAGGAGCAGGATCTGGCTATGGGAGGGGCAGTGTCTGGATATGGGAGAAGCAGGGTCCGGGAGAGGGAAGGGCAGGGTCTGGCTATGGGAGTGGCAGGGTCTGGCTATGGGAGGGGCAATGACCGGCAGCGGGAGGGGCAGGAACCTGGAGGGGCAGGAACCGGCAGTGGGAGGGGCAGGGTCTGGCTATGGGAAAGGCAGGGTCTGGCAGTTGGAGGAGCAGGGTCTGACTATGGGAAAGGCAGGGTCTGGCTATGGGAGGGGCGGTGCCTGGCTATGGGAGGGGCAGGGTCCGGCAGCAGGAGGGGCAGAGTTTGATTATGGGAGGGGCGGTGTCTGGCTATGTGAGGGGCGGGGTCCAGCAGCGGGAGGAGCAAGGTCTGGATATGGGAGGAGCAGAGCCTTGCTATGGGAGGGGCATTCTCTGGCTATGAGAGGGACAGTGTTCTGGCTATGGGAGGGGCAGGGTTCGGCAGCAGGAGGAGAAGGGTTTAGCTATGGGAGAAGTCGTGTCTGTCTGCGTGAGGAGCAGGGTCTGACTATGAGAGAACAGGGTCCGGTAGCGGTAGGGGCAGAGTCTGGCTATGGGAGGAGCAGGGTCCAGCAGTGGGAGGGGCATAGTCTGGCTTAAGGAGGGGCAGGGTCCAACAGCGGGAGGGGCAGGGTCTGGCTATGGAAGGAACAGGGTCTGGCTATGGGAGGGGCAGAGTCCGGCAGAGGGAGCAGCAGGGTCTGGCTATGGGAGGAGCAGAGTCTGGCTATGGGAGGGGCAGTGTCTGGCTATGGGAGGAGCACGGTCCGGGAGCGGGAGGGGCAGGGTCTGGCTATGGGAGTAGCGGTTTCTGGCTATGGGAAGGGCAAGGACTGGCAGCGGGAGGGGCAGGGCCTGGGAGTGACAGGAACCGGCAGCGAGAGGGGCAGGGTCTGGCTATGGGAGGGGCAGGGTCTGGCAGTGGGAGGAGCAGGGTCTGACTATGGGAGGGGCAGGGTCTGGCTATGGGAAGGGCGATGTCTGGCTATGGGAGGGACAGGGTCCGGCAGCGGGACGAGCAAGGTCTGGCTATGGGAGGGTCAGAGTCCTGTAACGGGAGCAGCAGGGTCTGGCTATGGGAGGAGCAGGGTCCGGCAGCGGGAGAAGCAGCGTCTGGCTATGGGAGGGTTAAGGTCCTGTAGCGGGAGCAGCAGGTTCTGGCTATGGGAGGAGCAGGGTCCGGCAGCGGGAGGAGCAGGGTCTGGCTATGGGAGGGGCAGGGTCCGGCAGCGGGAGGGGCAGGGTCTGGCTTTGGGAGGGGCAGGGTCCGGCAGCGGGAGAAGCAGGGTTTGGCGATGGGAGGGGCAGGGTCCGGCAGCGTGAGGGGCAGGGTCTGGTTATGGCAGGGGCAGGGTCTCGCTATAAGAGTAGCAGGGTCCGGCAGCGAGAGGGGCAGAGTCTGGCTATGGGAGGAGCAGGATCTGGCTATGGGAGAGGCAGTGTCTGGCTATGGGAGGAGCAGGGTCCGGGAGCGGGAAGGGCAGGGTCTGGCTATGGGAGGGGCAGTATCTGGCTATGGGAGGGGCAGGGTCTGGCTATGGGAGGGGCGGTGTCTGGCTATGGGAGGGGCAGGGTCCGGCAGGGAAAGGAGCAGGGTCTAGCTATGGGATGTTCAGGGTCCTGCAGCGGGAGCAGCAGGGTCTGGCTTTGGGAGGAGCAGGGTTTGGCAGCGGGAGGGGCAGGGTCTGGCTATGGAAGGGGCAGGGTCCGGCAGCAGAAGAAGCAGGGTCTGGCTATGGGAGGGGCAGTGTCTGGCTATGGAAGGAGCAGGGTCCGGGAGCGGGAGGTGCAGGGTCTGGCTATGGGAGGGGCAGGGTCTGGCTATGGGAAGGGCGGTGTCTGGCTATGGGAGGGGTAGGGTCCGGCAGCGGAAGGAGAAGATTCTGGCTATGGGAGGAGCAGGCTCTGGCTATGAAAAGAGCAGGGTCTGGCTATGGGAGGGGCGGTCTCTGGCTATGGGAGGGACAGGGTCTGGCTATGGGAGGGGCAGAGTCCGGCAGCAGGAGGATCAGGGTCTGGCTATGGGAGGAGCAGGGTCTGGCTATGGGAGGGGCAGTGTCTGGCTATGGGAGGAGCAGGGTCCGGGAGCGGGAGGGGCAGGGTCTGGCTATGGGAGTGGCGGGGTCTGGCTATGGTGGGAGGGGCGGTGTCTGGCTATGGGAGGGGCAAGGACCGGCAGCGGGAGGGGCAGGGACTGGGAGTGGCAGGAATCGGCAGTGGGAGGGGCAGGGTCTGGCTATGGGAGGGGCAGGGTCTGGCAGTGGGAGGAGCAGGGTCTGACTATGGGAGGGGCATGGTCTGGCTATGGGAGGGGCGGTGTCTGGCTATGGGAGGGGCAGGGTCCGGAAGCGGGAGGAGCAGGGTCTGGCTATGGGAGGGTCAGGGTCCTGTAGCGGGAGGAGCAGGGTCTGGCTATGGGAGGGGCAGGGTCCGGCAGTGGGAGGGGCAGAGTCTGGCTATGGGAGGGGCAGAGTCCGGCAGCGGGAGGAGCAGGGTTTGGTGATGGGATGGGCAGGGTCCGGCAGTGCGAGGGGCAGGGTCTGGTTATGGCAGGGGCAGGGTCTGGCTATGGGAGAAGCAGAGTCCGGCAGCGAGAGGGGCAGAGTCTGGCTAAGGGAGGAGCAGGATCTGGCTATGGGAGGGGCAGTGTCTGGCTATGGGAGGAGCAGGGTCCGGCAGCAGGAGGAGCAGGGTCTGGCTATAGGAAGGGCAGGGTCCGCAGCTCGAGGGGCAGGGTCTGGCTATGGCAGGGGCAGGGTCTGGCTATGGGAAAAGCAGGGTCCGGCAGCGAGAGGGGCAGAGTCTGGCTAAGGGAGGAGCAGGATCTGGCTATGGGAGGGGAAGTGTCTGGCTATGGGAGGGGCAATGACCGGCAGCGGGAGGGGCAGGGACCGGGAGGGGCAGGGTCTGGCTATGGGAGGGGCAGGGGCTGACAGTGGGAGTAGCAGGGTCTGACTATGGGAGGGGCAGGGTCTGGCTATGGGAGGGGCGGTGTCTGGCTATGGGTGGGGCAGGGTCCGGGAAGGAAAGGAGCAGGGTCTTGCTATGGGAGGGTCAGGGTCCTGCAGCAAGAGCAGCAGGGTCTGGCTATGGGTGGAGCAGGGTCTGGCAGCGGGAGGAGCAGGTTCTGACTATGGGAGGGGCAGGGTTTGGCAGCGGAAGGGGCAGGGTCTTGCTATGGGAAGGGCAGGGTCTGACAGCGGGAGAAGCAGGGTCTGGCTATGGGAGGAGCAGAGTCCGGCAGCGGGAGGAGCAGGGTCTGGCTATGGGAGGAACAAGGTCTGGCTATGGGAGGGGCAGTGTCTGGCTATGGGAGGAGCAGGTTCCGGGAGCGGGAGGGGCAGGGTCTGGCTATGGGAGGGGCACGGTCTGGCTATGGGAGGGGCAGTGTCTGGCTATGGGAGGGGCAGGGTCCGGCAGCGGAAGGAGCAGAGTCTGGCTATGGGAGGGGCAGGGTCCGGCAGCGGGAGGGGCAGAGTCTGGCTATGGGAGGAGCAGGGTCCGGGAGCGGGAGGGGCAGGGTCTGGCTATGGGAGTGGCGGGGTCTGGCTATGGGAGGGGCGGTGTCTGGCTATGGGAGGGGCAAGGACCGGCAGCGGGAGGGGCAGGGACCGGGAGTGTCAGGAACCAGCAGCGGGAGGGGCAGAGTCTCGCAATTGGAGGGACAGGGTCTGGCAGTGGGAGGAGCAGGGTCTGACTATGGGAGGAGCAGGGTCCGGCAGCGGGAGGAGCAGGGTCTGGCTATGGGAGGGTCAGGGTCCTGTAGCGGGAGCAGCAGGGTCTGGCTATGGGAAGAGCAGGGTCCGCCAGCGGGAGGAGCAGGGTCTGGCTATGGGAGAAGCAGTGTCCGGCAGCGGGAGGAGCAGGGTCTGGCTATGGGAGGGGCAGGGTCCGGCAGCGGAAGAAGCAGGGTTTGGCGATGGGAGGGGCAGGGTCCGGCAGCGTGAAGGGCAGGGTCTGGTTATGCCAGGGGCAGGGTCTGGCTATGGGAGAAACAGGGTCCGGCAGCGAGAGGGGCAGAGTCTGGCTATGGGAGAAGCAGGATCTGGCTATGGGAGGGGCAGTGTCTGGCTATGCGAGGAGCAGGGTCCGGGAGCGGGAAGGGCAGGTTCTGGCTATGGGAGTGGCAGGGTCTGGCTATGGGAGGGGCTGTGTTTGGCTATGGGAGGGGCAATGACCTGCAGCGGGAGGGGCAGGAACCGGGAGGGGCAGGAACCGGCAGTGGGAGGGGCAGGGTCTGGCTATGGGAGGGGCAGGGTCTGGCAGTGGGAGGAGCAGGGTCTGACTATGGGAGGGGCAGGGTCTTGCTATGGGAGGGGCGGTGTCTGGCTATGGGAGCGGCAGAGAGAGGGGTAGGGATCAGCAGCGGAAGTGGCAGGGACCGGCAGTGGGAGGGGCACGGTCGGGCTATGGGAAGGGCCGGGACCGGCAGCGGGAGGTGCAGGGTCTGGCTATGGGAGGGGATGGGTCTGGCTATGGGAGGGGCAGGGTCTGGCAGTGGGAGGAGCAAGGTCTGGCTATGTGAGGGGCAGGGTCCGGCAGCGGGAGGGGCAGAATCTGGCTATGGGAGGAGCAAGGTCTTGCTATGGGAGGGGCAGGGTCTGGCTATGGGAGGGGTGGTGTCTGGATATGGGAGGGGCGGTATCTGGCTATGGGAGGGGCGGTGTCTGGCTATAGTAGGGGCAGGGTCCGGCAGTGAGAGGTGCAGAGTCTAGGTATGGGAGGAGCAGGGTCTCGCTATGGGACGGGTGGTGTCTGGCTATGGTAGGGGCAGGGTCCGGCAGCGGGATGGGCAGAGTTTGGCTATGGGAGGAGCAGGGTCATGCTATGGGAGGGGCGGTGTGTGGCTATGGGATGGGCAGGGTCCGGCAGCGAAAAGTGCAGAGTCTAGCTATGGGAGGAGCAGGGTCTCGCTATGTGAGGGGCGGTGACTGACTATAGGAGGGGCAGGGTCCGGCAGCGGGAGGGGCAGAGTTTAGCTATGGGAAGAGCAGGGTCTGGCTATAGGAGGAGCAGGCTCTGGCTATGGGAGGTGCAGGGTCCGGCAGCGCGAGGGGCAGAGTCTGGCTATGGGAAGAGCAGGGTCTGGCTATGGGAGCGGCGGTGTCTGGCTATGGGAGGGGCAGGGTCCGGCAGTGGGAGCAGAAGGGTCTGGGTATGGGAGGGGTGGTGTCTGGCTGTAGGAGGAGCAGGATCTTGCTATGGGAGGGGTAGGGTCCAGCAGCGGGAGGGGCAGAGTCTGGCTTTGGGAGGAGCAGGGTCCAGCAGTGAGAGGGGCATAGTCTGGCTAAGGGAGGGGCAGGATCCGGCAGCGGGAGGGGCAAAGTCTGGCTATGAGAGGATCAGGGACTGGCAGCGGGAGGAGCAGGGTCTGGCTATGGGAGGGGCAGGGTCCGGCAGTGGGAGGGGAAGAGTCTGGTAATGGGAGAAACAGGGTCTGGCTATGGGAGGAGCGGTGTCTTGCTATGGGAGGGGCAGGGTCCGGCAGTGGGAGGAGCAGGGTCTGGCAGCGGGAAGAGCAGGGTCTGGCTATGGGAGGAGCAAGGTCTGGCTATTGAAGGAGCAGGGTCCGGCAGCGGGAGGAACATTGTCTGGCTATGGGAGGGGCAGGGTCCGGCAGCGGGAGGAGCAGGTTCTGGCTATGGGAGGGGTGGTGTCTGGCTATGGGAGGGGCAGTGTCAGGCAGCGGGAGGAGCAGGGTCTGGCTATGGGACGGGCGGTGTCTGGCTATCGGAGGGGCAGGGTCCAGCAGCGGGATGGGCAGAGTTTGGCTATGGGAGGAGCAGGGTCTTGCTATGGGATGGGCGGTGTGTGGCTATGGGAGGGGCAGGGTACAGCAGCAGGAGGGGCAGAGTCTGGCTATGGGAAGAATAGGGTCTGGCTATGGGAAGGGCGGTGTCTGGCTATGGGAGGGACAGGGTCCGGCAGCGAAAAGTGCAGAGTCTAGCTATGGGAGGAGCAGGGTCTCGCTATGGGAGGGGCGGTGTCTGACTATGGGAGGAGCAGGATCCGGCAGCGGGAGGAGCAGGCTCTGGCTATGGGAGGGGCAGGGTCCGGCAGTGGGAGCAGAAGAGTCTGGGAATGGGAGGGGTGGTGTCTGGCTGTAGGAGGAGCAGAATCTTGCTATGGGAGGGGCAGGGTCCAGCAGCGGGAGGGGCAGAGTCTGGCTTTGGGAGGAGCAGGGTCCAGCAGTGGGAGGGGCATAGTCTGGCTATGGGAGGGGCAGGATCCGGCAGCGGGAGGGGCAACGTCTGGCTATGAGAGGATCAGGGACTGGCAGCGGGAGGAGCAGGGTCTGGCTATGGGAGGGGCAGGGTCCGGCAGCGGGAGGGGAAGAGTCTGGCTATGGGAGAAACAGGGTCTGGCTATGGGAGGAGCGGTGTCTGGCTATGGGAGAGGCAGGGTCCGGCAGTGGGAGGAGCAGGGTCTGGCTATGGGAGGAGCAGGGTCCGGCAGCGGGAAGAGCAGGGTCTGGCTATGGGAGGGGCAGGGTCCGGCAGCGGGTGGAGCAGGTTCTGGCTGTGGGAGGGGTGGTGTCTGGCTGTGGGAGGAGTAGGGTCTGGCTATGGGAGGGCAGGGTCCGGCAGCGGGAGGATCAGGGTCTGGCTATGGGAGGGGCAGGGTCCTGCAGCGGGAGCAGCAGGGTCTGTCTATGGGAGGAGCAGGGTCCGGCAGCGGGAGGAGCAGGGTCTGGCTATGGGAGGGGCAGGGTCCGGCAGCGGGAGGGGCAGGGTTTGGCTATGGGAGGGGCAGGGTCCGGCAGCGGGAGGAGCAGGGTCTGGATATGGGAGGGGCAGAGTCCGGCAGCGGGAGAAGCAGGGTCTGGCTATGGGAGGAGAAAGGTCTGGCTATGGGAGGGGCAGTGTCTGGCTATGGGAGGAGCAGGTTCCGGCAGCGGGAGGGGCAGGGTCTGGCTATGGGAGGGGCAGGGTCTGGCTATGGAAGTGGCGGTTTCTGGCTATGGGAGGGGCAGGGTCCGGCAGCAGAAGGAGCAGAGTCTGTCTATGGGAGGGGCAGGGTCTGGCAGCAGGAGGGGCAGAGTCTGACTATGGGAGGAGCAGGGTCTGGCTATGGGAGGGGAGGTGTCTGGCTTTGGGAGGGGCAGGATCCGGCAGCAGGAGGGGCAGAGTTTGACTATGGGAGGGGCGGTGTCTGGCTATGGGAGGGGCAGGGTCCAGCAGCAGGAGGAGCAGGGTCTGGCTATGGGAGGGTTGGTCTCTGGCTATGGGAGGGCTAGTATTCTGGCTATGGGAGGGGCAGGGTCCGGCAGCAGGAGGAGAAGGGTTTGGCTATGGGAGGGGTCGTGTCTGTCTGCGTGAGGAGCAGGATCTGGCTATGGGAGAACAAGGTCCGGCAGCGGTAGGGACAGAGTCTAGCTATCGGAGGAGCAGGGTCCAGCAGTGGGAGGGGCATCATCTGGCTATAGGAGGGGCAGGGTCCAGCAGCGGGAGGGGCAGGGTCTGGCTATGGGAGGAGCAGGGTCTGGCTATGGGAGGGGCAGGGTCTGGCTATGGGAGGGGCAAGGTCCGGCAGCGGGAGGGACAGGGAGCGGCAGCGAGAGGGGTAGGGATCAGCAGCGGGAGTGGCCGGGACCGGCAGCGGGAGGTGCAGGGTCTGGCTATGGGAGGGGAAGGGTCTGGCTATGGGAGGGGCAGGGTCTGGCAGTGGGAGGAGCAAGGTCTGGCTATGTGAGGGGCAGGGTCCGGCAGCGGGAGGGGCAGAATCTGGCTATGGGAGGAGCAGGGTCTTGCTATGGTAGGGGCAGGGTCTGGCTATGGGAGGGGTGGTGTCTGGATATGGGAGGGGCGGTATCTGGCTATGGGAGGGGCAGTGTCTGGCTATAGTAGGGGCAGGGTCCGGCAGTGAGAGGTGCAGAGTCTAGGTATGGGAGGAGCAGGGTCTCGCTATGGCACGGGTGGTGTCTGGCTATGGGAGGGACAGGGTCCGGCAGCGCGAGGGGCAGAGTCTGGCTATGGGAAGAGCAGGGTCTGGCTATGGGAGGGGCGGTGTCTGGCTATGGGAGGGGCAGGGTCCGGCAGTGGGAGCAGAAGGGTCTGGGTATGGGAGGGGTGGTGTCTGGCTGTAGGAGGAGCAGGATCTTGCTATGGGAGGGGCAGGGTCCAGCAGCGGGAGGGGCAGAGTCTGGCTTTGGGAGGAGCAGGGTCCAGCAGTGGGAGGGGCATAGTCTGGCTATGGGAGGGGCAGGATCCGGCAGCGGGAGGGGCAACGTCTGGCTATGGGAGGATCAGGGACTGGCAGCGGGAGGAGCAGGGTCTGGCTATGGGAGGGGCAGGGTCCGGCAGCGGGAGGGGAAGAGTCTGGCTATGGGAGAAACAGGGTCTGGCTATGGGAGAGGCAGAGTCCGGCAGTGGGAGGAGCAGGGTCTGGCTATGGGAGAAGCAGGGTCCGGCAGCGGGAGGAGCAGGTTCTGGCTGTGGGAGGGGTGGTGTCTGGCTGTGGGAGGAGTAGGGTCTGGCTATGGGAGGGGCAGGGTCCGGCAGCGGGAGGATCAGGTTCTGGCTATGGGAGGGGCAGGGTCCTGCAGCGGGAGCAGCAGGGTCTGTCTATGGGAGGGGCAGGGTCTGGCAGCGGGAGGGGAAGAGTCTGGCTATGGGATAAACAGGGTCTGGCTATGGGAGAGGCAGGGTCCGGCAGTGGGAGGAGCAGGGTCTGGCTATGGGAGGGGCAGGGTCCGGCAGCGGGAGGAGCAGGTTCTGGCTGTGGGAGGGGTGGTGTCTGGCTGTGGGAGGAGTAGGGTCTGGCTATGGGAGGGGCAGGGTCCGGCAGCGGGAGGATCAGGTTCTGGCTATGGGAGGGGCAGGGTCCTGCAGCGGGAGCAGCAGGGTCTGTCTATGGGAGGAGCAGGGTCCTGCAGCGGGAGGAGCTGGGTCTGGCTATGGGAGGGGCAGGGTCCGGCAGTGGGAGGGGCAGGGTCTGGCTATGGGAAGGGCAGGGTCCGGCAGCGGGAGGAGCAGGGTCTGGTTATGGGAGGGGCAGAGTCCGGCAGCGGGAGAAGCAGGGTCTGGCTATGGGAGGGGCAGTGTCTGGCTATGGGAGGGGCAGGGTCCGGCAGCAGAAGGAGCAGAGTCTGGCTATGGGAGGGGCAGGGTCTGGCAGCGGGAGAAGCAGGGTCTGGCTATGGGAGGAGCAAGGTCTGGCTATGGGAGGAGCAGGGTCTGGCTATGGGAGGGGCAGGGTCCGGCAGCAGAAGGAGCAGAGTCTGGCTATGGGAGGGGCAGGGTCTGGCAGCGGGAGGGGCAGAGTCTGACTATGGGAGGAGCAGGGTCTGGCTATGGGAGGGGAGGTGTCTGGCTTTGGGAGGGTCAGGATCCGGCAGCAGAAGGGGCAGAGTTTGACTATGGGAGGGGCGGTGTCTGGCTATGGGAGGGGCAGGGTCCAGCAGCGGGAGGAGCAGGGTCTGGCTATGGGAGGGGCAGGCTCTGGCTATGGAAAGAGATGGGTCTGGCTATGGGAGGGCTAGTATTCTGGCTATGGGAGGGGCAGGGTCCGGCAGCAGGAGGAGAAGGGTTTGGCTATGGGAGGGGGTCGTGTCTGTCTGCGTGAGGAGCAGGATCTGGCTATGGGAGAACAGGGTCTGGCAGCGGTAGGGGCAGAGTCTAGCTATGGGAGGAGCAGGGTCCAGCAGTGGGAGGGGCATCATCTGGCTATAGGAGGGGCAGGGTCCAGCAGTGGGAGGGGCAGGGTCTGGCTATGGGAGGAGCAGGGTCTGGCTATGGGAGGGGCAAGGTCCGGCAGTGGGAGGGACAGGGAGCGGCAGCGAGAGGGGTAGGGATCAGCAGCGGAAGTGGCAGGGACCGGCAGTGGGAGGGGCACGGTCGGGCTATGGGAAGGGCCGGGACCGGCAGCGGGAGGTGCAGGGTCTGGCTATGGGAGGGGATGGGTCTGGCTATGGGAGGGGCAGGGTCTGGCAGTGGGAGGAGCAAGGTCTGGCTATGTGAGGGGCAGGGTCCGGCAGCGGGAGGGGCAGAATCTGGCTATGGGAGGAGCAAGGTCTTGCTATGGGAGGGGCAGGGTCTGGCTATGGGAGGGGTGGTGTCTGGATATGGGAGGGGCGGTATCTGGCTATGGGAGGGGCGGTGTCTGGCTATAGTAGGGGCAGGGTCCGGCAGTGAGAGGTGCAGAGTCTAGGTATGGGAGGAGCAGGGTCTCGCTATGGGACGGGTGGTGTCTGGCTATGGTAGGGGCAGGGTCCGGCAGCGGGATGGGCAGAGTTTGGCTATGGGAGGAGCAGGGTCATGCTATGGGAGGGGCGGTGTGTGGCTATGGGATGGGCAGGGTCCGGCAGCGAAAAGTGCAGAGTCTAGCTATGGGAGGAGCAGGGTCTCGCTATGTGAGGGGCGGTGACTGACTATAGGAGGGGCAGGGTCCGGCAGCGGGAGGGGCAGAGTTTAGCTATGGGAAGAGCAGGGTCTGGCTATAGGAGGAGCAGGCTCTGGCTATGGGAGGGGCAGGGTCCGGCAGCGCGAGGGGCAGAGTCTGGCTATGGGAAGAACAGGGTCTGGCTATGGGAGCGGCGGTGTCTGGCTATGGGAGGGGCAGGGTCCGGCAGTGGGAGCAGAAGGGTCTGGGTATGGGAGGGGTGGTGTCTGGCTGTAGGAGGAGCAGGATCTTGCTATGGGAGGGGTAGGGTCCAGCAGCGGGAGGGGCAGAGTCTGGCTTTGGGAGGAGCAGGGTCCAGCAGTGAGAGGGGCATAGTCTGGCTAAGGGGGGGGCAGGATCCGGCAGCGGGAGGGGCAAAGTCTGGCTATGAGAGGATCAGGGACTGGCAGCGGGAGGAGCAGGGTCTGGCTATGGGAGGGGCAGGGTCCGGCAGTGGGAGGGGAAGAGTCTGGTAATGGGAGAAACAGGGTCTGGCTATGGGAGGAGCGGTGTCTTGCTATGGGAGGGGCAGGGTCCGGCAGTGGGAGGAGCAGGGTCCGGCAGAAGGAAGAGCAGGGTCTGGCTATGGGAGGAGCAAGGTCTGGCTATTGAAGGAGCAGGGTCCGGCAGCGGGAGGAACATTGTCTGGCTATGGGAGGGGCAGGGTCCGGCAGCGGGAGGAGCAGGTTCTGGCTATGGGAGGGGTGGTGTCTGGCTATGGGAGGGGCAGTGTCAGGCAACGGGAGGAGCAGGGTCTGGCTATGGGACGGGCGGTGTCTGGCTATCGGAGGGGCAGGGTCCAGCAGCGGGATGGGCAGAGTTTGGCTATGGGAGGAGCAGGGTCTTGCTATGGGATGGGCGGTGTGTGGCTATGGGAGGGGCAGGGTACAGCAGCAGGAGGGGCAGAGTCTGGCTATGGGAAGAATAGGGTCTGGCTATGGGAAGGGCGGTGTCTGGCTATGGGAGGGACAGGGTCCGGCAGCGAAAAGTGGAGTCTAGCTATGGGAGGAGCAGGGTCTCGCTATGGGAGGGGCGGTGTCTGACTATGGGAGGAGCAGGATCCGGCAGCGGGAGGGGCAGAGTTTGGCTATGGGAGGAGCAGGGTCTGGCTATAGGAGGAGCAGGCTCTGGCTATGGGAGGGGCAGGGTCCGGCAGTGGGAGCAGAAGAGTCTGGGAATGGGAGGGGTGGTGTCTGGCTGTAGGAGGAGCAGGATCTTGCTATGGGAGGGGCAGGGTCCAGCAGCGGAAGGGGCAGAGTCTGGCTATGAGAGGGGCAGGGTCCGGCAGCGGGAGGAGCAGGTTCTGGCTGTGGGAGGGGTGGTGTCTGGCTGTGGGAGGAGTAGGGTCTGGCTATGGGAGGGGCAGGGTCCGGCAGCGGGAGGATCAGGTTCTGGCTATGGGAGGGGCAGGGTCCTGCAGCGGGAGCAGCAGGGTCTGTCTATGGGAGGAGCAGGGTCCTGCAGCGGGAGGAGCTGGGTCTGGCTATGGGAGGGGCAGGGTCCGGCAGTGGGAGGGGCAGGGTCTGGCTATGGGAAGGGCAGGGTCCGGCAGCGGGAGGAGCAGGGTCTGGTTATGGGAGGGGCAGAGTCCGGCAGCGGGAGAAGCAGGGTCTGGCTATGGGAGGGGCAGTGTCTGGCTATGGGAGGGGCAGGGTCCGGCAGCAGAAGGAGCAGAGTCTGGCTATGGGAGGGGCAGGGTCTGGCAGCGGGAGAAGCAGGGTCTGGCTATGGGAGGAGCAAGGTCTGGCTATGGGAGGAGCAGGGTCTGGCTATGGGAGGGGCAGGGTCCGGCAGCAGAAGGAGCAGAGTCTGGCTATGGGAGGGGCAGGGTCTGGCAGCGGGAGGGGCAGAGTCTGACTATGGGAGGAGCAGGGTCTGGCTATGGGAGGGGAGGTGTCTGGCTTTGGGAGGGGCAGGATCCGGCAGCAGAAGGGGCAGAGTTTGACTATGGGAGGGGCGGTGTCTGGCTATGGGAGGGGCAGGGTCCAGCAGCGGGAGGAGCAGGGTCTGGCTATGGGAGGGGCAGGCTCTGGCTATGGAAAGAGATGGGTCTGGCTATGGGAGGGCTAGTATTCTGGCTATGGGAGGGGCAGGGTCCGGCAGCAGGAGGAGAAGGGTTTGGCTATGGGAGGGGGTCGTGTCTGTCTGTGTGAGGAGCAGGATCTGGCTATGGGAGAACAGGGTCTGGCAGCGGTAGGGGCAGAGTCTAGCTATGGGAGGAGCAGGGTCCAGCAGTGGGAGGGGCATCATCTGGCTATAGGAGGGGCAGGGTCCAGCAGTGGGAGGGGCAGGGTCTGGCTATGGGAGGAGCAGGGTCTGGCTATGGGAGGGGCAGGGTCTGGCTATGGGAGGGGCAAGGTCCGGCAGTGGGAGGGACAGGGAGCGGCAGCGAGAGGGGTAGGGATCAGCAGCGGAAGTGGCAGGGACCGGCAGTGGGAGGGGCACGGTCGGGCTATGGGAAGGGCCGGGACCGGCAGCGGGAGGTGCAGGGTCTGGCTATGGGAGGGGATGGGTCTGGCTATGGGAGGGGCAGGGTCTGGCAGTGGGAGGAGCAAGGTCTGGCTATGTGAGGGGCAGGGTCCGGCAGCGGGAGGGGCAGAATCTGCTTATGGGAGGAGCAAGGTCTTGCTATGGGAGGGGCAGGGTCTGGCTATGGGAGGGGTGGTGTCTGGATATGGGAGGGGCGGTATCTGGCTATGGGAGGGGCGGTGTCTGGCTATAGTAGGGGCAGGGTCCGGCAGTGAGAGGTGCAGAGTCTAGGTATGGGAGGAGCAGGGTCTCGCTATGGGACGGGTGGTGTCTGGCTATGGTAGGGGCAGGGTCCGGCAGCGGGATGGGCAGAGTTTGGCTATGGGAGGAGCAGGGTCATGCTATGGGAGGGGCGGTGTGTGGCTATGGGATGGGCAGGGTCCGGCAGCGAAAAGTGCAGAGTCTAGCTATGGGAGGAGCAGGGTCTCGCTATGTGAGGGGCGGTGACTGACTATAGGAGGGGCAGGGTCCGGCAGCGGGAGGGGCAGAGTTTAGCTATGGGAAGAGCAGGGTCTGGCTATAGGAGGAGCAGGCTCTGGCTATGGGAGGGGCAGGGTCCGGCAGCGCGAGGGGCAGAGTCTGGCTATGGGAAGAACAGGGTCTGGCTATGGGAGCGGCGGTGTCTGGCTATGGGAGGGGCAGGGTCCGGCAGTGGGAGCAGAAGGGTCTGGGTATGGGAGGGGTGGTGTCTGGCTGTAGGAGGAGCAGGATCTTGCTATGGGAGGGGTAGGGTCCAGCAGCGGGAGGGGCAGAGTCTGGCTTTGGGAGGAGCAGGGTCCAGCAGTGAGAGGGGCATAGTCTGGCTAAGGGGGGGGCAGGATCCGGCAGCGGGAGGGGCAAAGTCTGGCTATGAGAGGATCAGGGACTGGCAGCGGGAGGAGCAGGGTCTGGCTATGGGAGGGGCAGGGTCCGGCAGTGGGAGGGGAAGAGTCTGGTAATGGGAGAAACAGGGTCTGGCTATGGGAGGAGCGGTGTCTTGCTATGGGAGGGGCAGGGTCCGGCAGTGGGAGGAGCAGGGTCCGGCAGAAGGAAGAGCAGGGTCTGGCTATGGGAGGAGCAAGGTCTGGCTATTGAAGGAGCAGGGTCCGGCAGCGGGAGGAACATTGTCTGGCTATGGGAGGGGCAGGGTCCGGCAGCGGGAGGAGCAGGTTCTGGCTATGGGAGGGGTGGTGTCTGGCTATGGGAGGGGCAGTGTCAGGCAACGGGAGGAGCAGGGTCTGGCTATGGGACGGGCGGTGTCTGGCTATCGGAGGGGCAGGGTCCAGCAGCGGGATGGGCAGAGTTTGGCTATGGGAGGAGCAGGGTCTTGCTATGGGATGGGCGGTGTGTGGCTATGGGAGGGGCAGGGTACAGCAGCAGAAGGGGCAGAGTCTGGCTATGGGAAGAATAGGGTCTGGCTATGGGAAGGGCGGTGTCTGGCTATGGGAGGGACAGGGTCCGGCAGCGAAAAGTGGAGTCTAGTTATGGGAGGAGCAGGGTCTCGCTATGGGAGGGGCGGTGTCTGACTATGGGAAGAGCAGGATCCGGCAGCGGGAGGGGCAGAGTTTGGCTATGGGAGGAGCAGGGTCTGGCTATAGGAGGAGCAGGCTCTGGCTATGGGAGGGGCAGGGTCCGGCAGTGGGTGCATAAGAGTCTGGGAATGGGAGGGGTGGTGTCTGGCTGTAGGAGGAGCAGGATCTTGCTATGGGAGGGGCAGGGTCCAGCAGCGGGAGGGGCAGAGTCTGGCTTTGGGAGGAGCAGGGTCCAGCAGTGGGAGGGGCATAGTCTGGCTATGGGAGGGGCAGGATCCGGCAGCGGGAGGGGCAACGTCTGGCTATGAGAGGATCAGGGACTGGCAGCGGGAGGAGCAGGGTCTGGCTATGGGAGGGGCAGGGTCCGGCAGCGGGAGGGGAAGAGTCTGGCTATGGGAGAAACAGGGTCTGGCTATGGGAGGAGCGGTGTCTGGCTATGGGAGAGGCAGGGTCCGGCAGTGGGAGGAGCAGGGTCTGGCTATGGGAGGAGCAGGGTCCGGCAGCGGGAGGAGCAGGGTCTGGCTATGGGAGGGGCAGGGTCCGGCAGCGGGTGGAGCAGGTTCTGGCTGTGGGAGGGGTGGTGTCTGGCTGTGGGAGGAGTAGGGTCTGGCTATGGGAGGGCAGGGTCCGGCAGCGGGAGGATCAGGGTCTGGCTATGGGAGGGTCAGGGTCCTGCAGCGGGAGCAGCAGGGTCTGTCTATGGGAGGAGCAGGGTCTGGCAGCGGGAGGAGCAGGGTCTGGCTATGGGAGGGGCAGGGTCCGGCAGCGGGAGGGGCAGGGTCTGGCTATGGGAGGGGCAGGGTCCGGCAGCGGGAGGAGCAGGGTCTGGATATGGGAGGGGCAGAGTCCGGCAGCGGGAGAAGCAGGGTCTGGCTATGGGAGGAGAAAGGTCTGGCTATGGGAGGGGCAGTGTCTGGCTATGGGAGGAGCAGGTTCCGGCAGCGGGAGGGGCAGGGTCTGGCTATGGGAGGGGCAGGGTCTGGCTATGGAAGTGGCGGTTTCTGGCTATGGGAGGGGCAGGGTCCGGCAGCAGAAGGAGCAGAGTCTGGCTATGGGAGGGGCAGGGTCTGGCAGCAGGAGGGGCAGAGTCTGACTATGGGAGGAGCAGGGTCTGGCTATGGGAGGGAAGGTGTCTGGCTTTGGGAGGGGCAGGATCTGGCAGCAGGAGGGGCAGAGTTTGACTATGGGAGGGGCGGTGTCCTGCTATGGGAGGGGCAGGGTCCAGCAGCAGGAGGAGCAGGGTCTGGCTATGGGAGGGTTGGTCTCTGGCTATGGGAGGGCTAGTATTCTGGCTATGGGAGGGGCAGGGTCCGGCAGCAGGAGGAGAAGGGTTTGGCTATGGGAGGGGTCGTGTCTGTCTGCGTGAGGAGCAGGATCTGGCTGTGGGAGAACAAGGTCCGGCAGCGGTAGGGACAGAGTCTAGCTATGGGAGGAGCAGGGTCCAGCAGTGGGAGGGGCATCATCTGGCTATAGGAGGGGCAGGGTCCAGCAGCGGGAGGGGCAGGGTCTGGCTATGGGAGGAGCAGGGTCTGGCTATGGGAGGGGCAGGGTCTGGCTATGGGAGGGGCAAGGTCCGGCAGCGGGAGGGACAGGGAGCGGCAGCGAGAGGGGTAGGGATCAGCAGCGGGAGTGGCCGGGACCGGCAGCAGGAGGTGCAGGGTCTGGCTATGGGAGGGGAAGGGTCTGGCTATGGGAGGGGCAGGGTCTGGCAGTGGGAGGAGCAAGGTCTGGCTATGTGAGGGGCAGGGTCCGGCAGCGGGAGGGGCAGAATCTGTCTATGGGAGGAGCAGGGTCTTGCTATGGGAGGGGCAGGGTCTGGCTATGGGAGGGGTGGTGTCTGGATATGGGAGGGGCGGTATCTGGCTATGGGAGGGGCAGTGTCTGGCTATAGTAGGGGCAGGGTCCGGCAGTGAGAGGTGCAGAGTCTAGGTATGGGAGGAGCAGGGTCTCGCTATGGCACGGGTGGTGTCTGGCTATGGGAGGGGCAGGGTCCGGCAGCGGGATGGGCAGAGTTTGGCTATGGGAGGAGCAGGGTCTTGCTATGGGAGGGGTGGTGTGTGGCTATGGGAGGGGCAGGGTACAGCAGCGGGAGGGGCAGAGTCTGGCTATGGGAAGAACAGGGTCTGGCTATGGGAGGGGAGGTGTCTGGCTATGGGAGGGGCAGGGTCCGGCAGCGAAAAGTGCAGAGTCTAGCTATGGGAGGAGCAGGGTCTCGCTATGTGAGGGGCGGTGACTGACTATAGTAGGGGCAGGGTCCGGCAGCGGGAGGGACAGAGTTTAGCTATGGGAAGAGCAGGGTCTGGCTATAGGAGGAGCAGGCTCTGGCTATGGGAGGGGCAGGGTCCGGCAGCGCGAGGGGCAGAGTCTGGCTATGGGAAGAGCAGGGTCTGGCTATGGGAGGGGCGGTGTCTGGCTATGGGAGGGGCAGGGTCCAACAGTGGGAGCAGAAGGGTCTGGGTATGGGAGGGGTGGTGTCTGGCTGTAGGAGGAGCAGGATCTTGCTATGGGAGGGGCAGGGTCCAGCAGCGGGAGGGGCAGAGTCTGGCTTTGGGAGGAGCAGGGTCCAGCAGTGGGAAGGGCATAGTCTGGCTAAAGGAGGGGCAGGATCCGGCAGCGGGAGGGGCAAAGTCTGGCTATGAGAGGATCAGGGACTGGCATCGGGAGGAGCAGGGTCTGGCTATGGGAGGGGCAGGGTCCGGCAGCGGGAGGAGAAGAGTCTGGCTATGGGAGAAACAGGGTCTGGCTATGGGAGGAGCAGTGTCTGGCTATAAGAGGGGCAGGGTCCGGCAGTGGGAGGAGCAGGGTCCGGCAGTGGGAGGAGCAGGGTCTGGCTATGGGAGGAGCAAGGTCTGGCTATTGAAGGAGCAGGGTCCGGCAGCGGGAGGAACATTGTCTGGCTATGGGAGGGGCAGGGTCCGTCAGCGGGAGGAGCAGGTTCTGGCTATGGGAGGGGTGGTGTCTGGCTGTGGGAGGAGTAGGATCTGGCTATGGGAGGGGCAGTGTCAGGCAGCGGGAGGACCAGGGTCTGGCTATGGGAGTGGTGGTGTGTGTCTATGGGAGGAGCAGGGCCTGGCAGCGGGAGGAACAGAGTGTGGCTATGGGAGGAGCAGGGTCTGGTTATGGGAGGAGCAGGGTCCGGCAGCGGGAGGGGCAGGGTTTGGCTATGGGAGGGGCAGGGTCCGGCAGCGGGTGGAGCAGGGCTGGCAACGAGAGGGACAAGGTGTGGCTGAATGAGGGACAGGGTGTGGCTAAATGAGGAGCAGGGTGTGGCTGAATGAGGGGCAGAGTCTAGTTGAATGAGGGGCAAGGTTTGGCTGAATTACGGCCAGGGTCTAAGTGAATGAGGGGCAGGGTTAGGCTGAATGTGGGGCAGGGTCTGGGTGAATGACAGGCAGGGTGTGGCTGAATGAGGGGGCAGCGTCTGTATGAATGAGGGGCAGGGTGTGGATGAATGAGGGGCAGGGTCTGGGTGAATGAGGGGCAGGGTGTGGCTGAATGAGGGGCAGGGTGTGGATGAATGAGGATCAGGGTTCTTCCAGACTTTAGTTAAAAATTTGGCTTGTGACCTTGACTTGATCCCAGACCCCTAACCCCAAATCCCATGGGGACCCAAACTTTGGTGCTGTAAAATGGTCGTAGTAAGGGCTCGGGGTCTGCAAAAGGAAGCACAATGGGGGAAAGAGGAGGACAGTTGCCTTGCAAACAAATATGAATAGGGAATAAATAAATAAAAAAAATGGCTTGTGCTCCCACCTATTTTTAATAAACAGCGCAGGCGAAGCAGCAGCTGAGGGTTGCAGTCCCCAGCCGTATGCTTTACCTTGGCTGGTTATCAAAAATAGGTGGGAGCCAATGCCATTTATTAAAATAATTTATCTAAATATATAATTTTAAAAAGCGTTGTTAGGTCCACCCTATTTTTGATAACCAGCCAAGGTAAAACTGACAGCTGGTGGCTCATGTTGTAAGTCCATGGTTATGTGACCCTTCCCAGCAGGGACGTACATAGAAATCATGGGGCCCCATACAGAATTTCTAATTGTCCCCCACCCATGAAAAAAAAAAAAAATATTCGGCTGGGTCACAGAAGCATACTTCACAACTTTACAACCCTTATTAGAAATTAATTTTCCTATTGAAGCCCCAAAATTCTCCTTTCATTGCACCCATAAACTACAATGGCAACAAAAAAGTGCCCCACGAACACTGTATGATACCCCACAGTGTATTCCTCCATGGTATTTTCCACAAGCAGTGTATGATGACCCTACAGTACCTCCCTTCAACTACCCTGGTAATGAATGGTGACCCTGGCCAACACATTAAGACCCCCCAATTGTGACCACCACACAGCCCTCCATGCAGTATAATGGACCTACATATCGTATCATGGCCTCTACTATCCCTCCAAATAATATAACAGCCTAATGATGGCCCTCCGCACAGTATTATAGAACCCACACAAACCTTCACACTGTATAATTGCTTGCATACAGTGTAATGGCCCTCAAATAACTGTAGATAAAGTAGCTCCAGACCACGTACGGCGTGTACTCCCTCTCCCCACCAGCCCTCTCCACACATGTCTGCCACGTACGGCGTGTACTCCCTCTCCCCACCAGCCCTCTCCACACATGTAACCTCCACCATTGAATAAACGGCACCATGAACAGCAAAAAACCGGTGAGTGCAATATTTTTTCTAATTTCATACTGAATGACAATTGACCTCTATATATATGCACCCTGGTCCTGCATTGATTCTGGCCTCTGGACAAGAGACTCTTTCCTTAATGGACATAGTGCATGCTGAGTAGTGCCCTGGATCTTCCTCACAATTTTTGAATACTCACTGCAGTTAGTCGTGATGTTGGATGAGGTTCAAAAAGTAAACACACTGTAGGTAAACCAAAGTCTCTGAGTGCCGCTGCCGCTGCTGGGAGCCCGTCCATGTACCCGGTCCCACCGGTGTCACTTAGTGATTCGGAATCTGACTCCGTGCACTGTTTTGTGTCTATGTGGGTCCCTATAGCTTGAAGCTGTAAGTTCCAGTTCTTCAGTTTTTAAGTGAAGTCTTGCTCCTAAGGGCTGGCACGTGGGACTTCAATGTGTTGCTTTGTTTGGAAAACCCTGTCCCCCGTGTTGTCCTGATGCCTTCAGTCTCTGAGCTCTGGGAAGGTCCCTGAAGGCCCCCTTCCTCTGCAGGTTAATTGCCAGGACGTTGAATCGGCTCCTGACCTAGGGTCTTGTACCCTGTCGTGCTCGGTACCGGTCAGCTCTGTTGGTCCCTCTCTGGTGCCTGTAGTCCCTTCTAGACCGCGTCTGTCGTATCCCAGACCGACGTCCCTGAACCCGGTCACCGACTCCTCTGGTCCTGGACCACTGTCTGCTACCCAACCTCTGTCTTCCTAGCTCCCCGGGAGCTAACATTCCAGCTCCTCTCACTTTGAAAGCTGTCACTACGCTGACATCATCCCTCCCACCAGTCTGCCTGACCGCTAGGTGGGTGGCCCTGTTCCAGCTAGACCAACCCACTGGTGTGTCTGACAGCTCATGATGTGAGGTGTTGGTTGGGGTTTGTGGTGCTGATGGAGGTGACACTGGTTTCTGAGAACTTAGAACCATGGGGGGTAGGCTCTGCACCCTGGGGAAAGGATTCAGTTCCCTGTAGCACCCTGATGTATTCAGGGGCACTACATTCCCCCTTAGTTAAACATAGCTCGTCCACGAACTACAGTGCACACAGAGTTTTATTGTAACTAGAAGTAAAAAGGTAACATATTAAATATTCTTCCCATGCAGGAGAGGCAATACACTTGAATGTTTCAAACATGTAGAGTCCAACACTGGAACAGCTGGGAGCGCTCGGTTGTAGCGGTAGCCGGGGACTCAGCCTAAACTGCTCCAGCCCCTTCCTGCGAAAGTCCATTACCATTGTCCCTTTTCCTTCAGCCCGCCACCCAAAACACCTGAACCCCTGGTACCACTTCTATTTATGGTGTCACACCACCCCGAGTTCCTTGCATGGTCCGTGGTGACAGGATTGAAGTCCGGATGGTTCAGTGGACTACTCTGGTAGGCACACTAGGTGCAATTATTTACAAAGAGCACAAGTTCGTGCTGGCTGCTGCCAGTCCTGCAGCCATGGTCCATATTTAACTTTTTAATAACTGGGGGAAAATCAGGTTATTTTCCCGGATAATTAGCATTTGTTCAAACCTTTTTCAATGATTAGCAGCACTCTTTTTTTTTTTTTCAACATTGTAACATCAACAACATATTTACATTTGGTATGAAATAGCCGGGTTCAGCTACCGCCTTCCTCTTTTGGGGAAGCTGGGACTACTGCGGAGGCCGGTACTATCTTCCCTTCTGCCATGGCATACTTCTTGACCTCTAAGGCATACCGGCCTCGCTCCCCACAATGCCGGCAATAGGAAACCATATCACCTGGTTTCAGGTTTCGATCGGGGTACCCCTTTGGGAGGTGTTCTGCGAAATCCCTCCTGGAAACAAACACCCCAGTAGCAAGGCCCAGCTCATCAATAAACCCCCACCCCTTGATATGATCAATGTGTGACCCCTGGGCAAGCCAGGGGTCACAGGTCATCACACCACCACACCCTACACCCCAGTTAGGAACACCTAAGCTACCAAAATCCTTGTTGCCTTCCTCCAGGGGCTGATGTTCACACCAGGGGGTGGGCCAGGCGGTTGGCTCCGCCCACCGAGGAGTTCACTGCCCTGGAGGCGGGAAAACCAGGCAGTCAAGTGAGGGAAGTGAAGGAGTAAACAGTAAGAGGAGGGACAGTGCAAGAAGACAGTTAAGCAAGCCTGAAGTTGGTCCGGGTGTGGGCTCCGGACAGTGACAGCAAGGTCGGCAGACGGCAGTGATAGTCTGCAGGGGGACTGCTCGGGGGTTGCTGGGGGGACCGCGGACGGGTGGTGACCCGGCGGTCTGGAGCAGTGTACGGGGAACGGTCGGCACCGGGGCGGGGGCCTTTCGGATCCCGGCAAGGCTGGGAGTCGCCGTGATTTGCCGAATCCGTCAGTGAAGGGGACGTCTGTCTCCTAACAGCCAGGTCCCGATTGAGGGCAACAGTCCAACCGCAACGGAGAGACACCGCCACCGCCGGGGCACCAGTTTCTCAGGGCCGGCGCCTGCGGGCAAGGTAGGGCTCCTCTGGCCCATATCCAAGCCGGGGAGCGGGTTGCCGGTGGGAACCCATCGCAACCATTATCATCATAGGTGCGGGACAGAGGGACCGTCACCGTCACCTGCTGGGGAAAGCAAGTGCAGCCGTCCGTGGGAACCGTCTTTCCAGCCATGTGTTTTACCGAGAACTGTGTCGTCGTCTCAGGCTGAGTGAGTGCCACAGTGCCGCAAGGCACAGAGCTGCCCCCGCGTCCCTGCACCCCACCAAGCCCGGCATCTCCCACCTAGTCACTGGGCCCCGGGATTACCAACCCCTACCCACGGAGGGGCAACACAACAACTGGCTGCTCCATACCATCCCTCCCGGGATCCCCATACAGAGCAGCGGTGGTGTCAACAAATCACCACAACCGTGGGTGGCGTCACGGACAATAAACAATCCCCACACCCAAAAACCCCCTTTCACTCACGGGCGATGAGCGCCGCTCGAGTCCCCGGGATCCGGCCCATCGCTCGAGCCACCGAGCAGCAGCAGGCCGCAGTGCCAGCCGGACCCGAGCAGTGGGAGAGCGCGGCGCCCCCTCCTCCGCCCGCGACAACTTGGCGTCACGAACAGGATCTTACCGCTCTGCCGTTGGGTAGAGGTGCGCCTTGTGACCGCCGGAGGTATCCGGCTGAAAAATTTCGGAAGTCGCCATCTTTGGCGCGAAAAGTTCCCGCTCGAGCGTCTTCTCGAGTAGCAGAGGCGCGAAGGCCAAAACCCTGCCCCAAGAGAGGAGGGGCCGAAAAGAAGCTAAGGGGGACGCGATGGCGGCTGGCTGCATGTGAGCGCAGCTATAAAAGCAGGGACGCCAGGACTCTGCGGACATCTTGTTCCTGGGAAAAGCCGCCAGCAGCATGTGAATGCCGTCCCGCGACACCATAGCCCCCGCGCCTGGAACCGCGGCGTGGGTGGAGATCCGGACCGCGCAGCTCTACCAACGGCTGCAGGTTAAGATGCAGCTCCTCATGGAGGAGTGGGAGACCGACATGGCGGACGTTATAGCGACCGTGCGGAGACGCGAGGAGGAAGCGGAGGAAGGGAGGGTGAGTGACCCACGCCCCGATGCCCTTGAAGGGCCGGTCATCGCGGCTGCGGGACCCGGTCCAAGCCCTCTCCCCCCGCTGCCTCCCTCACCACCCGTCTCGGAAACCGTGACCCCGCCACTAGGCCCGCTAGCACCGCAACCGGTAGCAATACCCAGCATCCCCGCCCAGGCGGGCCGACCTGTAGCCGGAGCCCGTAGACGACCGGAGGTGTTGCCCTGGAAGGCACCGAAAACCGCACCGGAGGCATCTCCAGAGAAAGTCCCCGAGCCGGAGCTGATGAACCATTCCGAGCCGGAGGCCCAGCTGCGGAAAGCCCCTGTGCCCATCCCCCACACCTCGGCTGAGGTAGCGCCGGGTTGTCGCTGCAAGGTGGCGCCCAAGGCCAAGACGCCGCGGGACTTGCTGCCCAGATCCCTGACAGTGGGCAACGTTCAGAATGTCCCGCGGGGCCCGTGCGCCGGAGCTCGCAGCAGGACCGTATTGGGACAGGGAGCCGGTACCGCTGGGCCTGGAGATCGGTGAGAGAAAGAGGAAGAAGGCGGAGCTGGTGGCCCGAGCAATTAGAGAGAAAGAGAGCCTCCGTCAAGCAACGTTCCGTGTTCGGGGCCCGCTGTACGAAGGGCAGGTGAGGCGGTTTGATGTCCGCCGGGGCTATGGGTTTATATATGAACCGGGCCTGGAGGCCGAAGTGTTTGTAGCCCGGCGGGATGTGAATGCCCACCTGCCT
Source organism: Anomaloglossus baeobatrachus (assembly GCF_048569485.1). Lineage (NCBI taxonomy): Eukaryota > Metazoa > Chordata > Amphibia > Anura > Aromobatidae > Anomaloglossus > Anomaloglossus baeobatrachus. Next base: position 313,437,647 of record NC_134354.1, on the reverse strand, counting down.
GAGGAGCATCCCGGCCGTAACCTAATGCCGGGCGACATTGTGCAGTACACCCGGCACTGTGGGGAGAGGGGGTGGTTTGCGCTGGACGCTAAGTTACGGGGCAGCCAGGAGTCCCGAGTGAGCACCGCGCCCCCTCCCTCAGGTGATGTTGAGGACTCGGAGTAAGGGAGCGGATGCCCGCTGCAGCAGTCCCCGTTGGGACCACCACTGAGTTGTGTTTGAAAGTTTAAAAATGAGAATGATTACCGAAGCTTCACCTGATTCTACCGTGATTGTGAGAAAAACGGCCGTTGCCGGCACCGTTGTCCCCGTGGGGACCGTTTAAAAAGTTGCATGAGGAACTGCTCATGGACAAGCCCGTGAACTTGCAGGGCAACCACAAACGTTAGTGGCTTGTAAATAACTTGTTTTACCATTACCGTTTCCGCAATTGCCGCCTCCGGAGAGGCAGGTTGGAGGGAGGGCCCTCAGCAGAGCAGGCTGGGGCCCAGCCACCACAGGAACCGGTGGCTACCCTCTGGAGGGGAAGGACAGATCCCGCTCGGGTAGCTTGTGCTGGACTTGGGTCAAGGGGTGCTGCCTGGGTTTTAGGGGCAGCATCAGGGCCAGGTTACTTGGGTGGGAGAGAGCGGAGACCGTAACCGTAAACCGTTTGCAACGTTTAAGAAATGTGCCTCCCGATGTGGGATGATGTCATGAATTGTTATGTTACCGTTTTACCTTTTTATATATTTTTCAGAAAATAAAACCGGTGTTGGACGGGCAGCCCGCGGACGGTCTGCATTTTGCTAAGGGGGAATGTGACGCCCTGGGCAAGCCAGGGGTCACAGGTCATCACACCACCACACCCTACACCCCAGTTAGGAACACCTAAGCTACCAAAATCCTTGTTTCCTTCCTCCAGGGGCTGATGTTCACACCAGGGGGTGGGCCAGGCGGTTGGCTCCGCCCACCAAGGAGTTCACAGCCCTGGAGGCGGGAAAACCAGGCAGTCAAGTGAGGGAAGTGAAGGAGTAAACAATAAGAGGAGGGACAGTGCAAGAAGACAGTTAAGCAAGCCTGAAGTTGGTCCGGGTGTGGGCCCCGGACAGTGACAGCAAGGTCGGCAGACGGCGGTGATAGTCTGCAGGGGGACTGCTCGGGGGTTGCTGGGGGACCGCGGACGGGTGGTGACCCGGCGGTCTGGAGCAGTGTACGGGGAACGGTCGGCATCGGGGCGGGGGCCTTTCGGATCCCGGCAAGGCTGGTAGTCGCCGTGATTTGCCGAATCCGTCAGTGAAGGGGACGTCTGTCTCCTAACAGCCAGGTCCCGATTGAGGGCAACAGTCCAACCGCAACGGAGAGACACCGCCACCGCCGGGGCACCAGTTTCTCGGGGCCGGCGCCTGCGGGCAAGGTAGGGCTCCTCCGGCCCATATCCAAGCCGGGGAGCGGGTTGCCGGTGGGAACCCATCGCAACCATTATCATCATAGGTGCGGGACAGAGGGACCGTCACCGTCACCTGCTGGGGAAAGCAAGGGCAGCCGTCCGTGGGAACCGCCTTTCCAGCCGTGTGTTTTACCGAGAACTGTGTCGTCGTCTCAGGCTGAGTGAGTGCCACAGTGTCGCAAGGCACAGAGCTGCCCCCGCGTCCCTGCACCCCACCAAGCCCGGCATCTCCCACCTAGTCACTGGGCCCCGCGATCACCAACCCCTACCCACGGAGGGGCAACACAACAACTGGCTGCTCCATACCATCCCTCCCGGGATCCCCATACAGAGCAGCGGTGGTGTCAACAAATCACCACAACCGTGGGTGGCGTCACGGACAATAAACAATCCCCACACCCAAAAACCCCCTTTCACTCACGGGCGAGGAGCGCCGCTCGAGTCCCCGGGATCCGGCCCATCGCTCGAGCCACCGAGCAGCAGCAGGCCGCAGTGCCAGCTGGACCCGAGCAGTGGGAGAGCGCGGCGCCCCCTCCTCCTCCCGCGACAAATGCGATCCACAAGGCCCCGATACTTCGGCCCTCTGACTCAGCAGGTAGCCTTCCTCAGATGATTCTTCTCATGGTGAGTACGGGCAGCGACTTCCGCCCCGACGCTGCTCCCTGGTGCACATCTCTGCGAGTAGCTGCTGCTGGTGTCTTTCCCAGTATGGGGCACGGACCTCAGGTTCTGCCTCCTCCAGGGGAACCGGATGCGTTCAGAGTCCTGCGGCCCCGGCAGCTACCGGGAGGCCGCACTGCAGTGGAACGCAGCATGTCGGCAGTTTCCTCCCCTGCAGCAGCAACAAGATTAGCTGGCTGTTCCGCAACAGGGGTGTGACGGGGTATGCGACAGAGCAGTAAGGGAAACCAGACCGATGAACAATCCAAGAAGATTTAATGAGGCAGGGAGCATAAAACATCCAATATCCAAATGGTTCTTTAGAGTCCACACAAAGGAAACAGATCTGGGGCAATCCGACGCCAAGGAGAATGCAACAGTCCTCAGATGCGTTCCCTAAATCCAGCATATAATGCAGGTGCTGGAGGTGGTTGTCGATTTGGAGGATGACTCCACGGGATAGATGGGCATGTGGCCCGCAGATGCCCGGGATGCCCACAGCTATAACATCTTTGCTCTTCTACTTTCTTTCCTCGTCGCATTCCAGAAAATGTGGTAGAAACAACTGGAGGCACATACACACGGGTATCCACATGAGGTGGTGATCTAGGAGGTTGAGGAACATTGGGCACTGAAGGACAAGGAACCTCTGGTGTTGGGGTGCTGGTCATTTTTGCTCCCTTTGCTAGCAGCTTCTTCCACTGAGGCTTGATAGTGAGTACCTCATCAGCTAGAGCAGCAGCTTGTTCCACTGTCTCTGGTCTCCTCTCACGCACCCATTCCAGGATCTCAGTAGGGCACTTGGCATAAAACTGTTCTTTTAGGATGACCTGGAGGAAGTTCTCGAAAGTTAAGGCCCCCTCTCCCTCCAGCCAGCGATGGCATACTTGTTTCAGTCTATGGGCATACATTTTGAAAGACACTTCCTCATCACAGGCTAACATACGGAACTGAGTCCTATAAGTATCTGGGGTCACGGCATAATGTTCTAGAATGGTCTGTTTGATCGCCACATACTCACAATTCCACGGAGGGTCCATAGCTCTATAGGCGTCGGCATCTCCACCCTCCAAGAGGCCAACCAGGTGTCTGACTCGCTCTCTTTCTGGAACTTCCATTGATTGGCACTGATGCTCAAAGTCCTGGAAGAAGCCCTCAATGTCGCCTGCAGCTTCATTAAGTGGCTTAAAGTCCTTGCGGGACACTCTGGAGAATTCCCTCATAGTGGGTGGTGTGGGTACAGTTTGTCTGGAACTTTTAGCTGCTTCCACAGCAAACCTCCTTTCCAGCAATACCCTCTCTTGAGCTCTGCGAATTGCATCCATCTTATATTCAATGGTGACCTCATCTCCAAGCAGTGCCATCTCCTCCTCATACCACACAACCTATTGACTTTTTTGGGTATTTACCTCCAGCTCCCTTCTTTCCTGTCCTTGCTGTGGAAATTGTTCCTCGGTGCCATCTTGCAAGCAAGCGTTTTCCAAAGTCTCAATTAGTTGCTCCTTGGAGAGTCCTTTGTAGCCAACTCCTAATTCACGGGCCTTTGTTTTGAGGTTCGACATAGTCCAGTTCCTGTATCCTGAGGTTCTGGTTGCAGACGTTGATGGGCCATTGTCCTCCATTCTTTCTGCTCTGATCCCGCCGCTGCCACCAGTTTGTGACGGGGTATGCGACAGAGCAGTAAGGGACACCAGACCGATGAACAATCCAAGAAGATTTAATGAGGCAGGGAGCATAAAACATCCAATATCCAAATGGTTCTTTAGAGTCCACACACAGTCCTCAGATGCGTTCCCTAAATCCAGCAGCATGGCAGCTGATCCTCAATGTCCCATAGTCCATACACAGGCTCTAGGATTCAGCCTCAGCTATATATCCTAATCCTTCTCCAGCCGAGATCCAGCTAACTAACCTAACATGGGTCTCATTGTTCTTCTCTCCTGGGATCAGCCCCTTAGGTGGGCAGAAGAGTCCAACTCCGCCTGGACACTTGATACATGAATGGACTTTAGACTCCTGGCTCTGTTCTGTTTACCAAGTTGTGGTTGGAGAAGTCCCATGCTGAGAAGAACAAACAATCCCCCAGCAGAAGCCGCACAAAGGAGAGACAGACTATTACATCATGAGCACAGGCAGGGGAGGGACATACTGTTACACGGGGTAGAAGTGACCGGGTGCTCTGTACCGAAGTACAGGTCCGTTGATGCGGCCTGGTCTGGTCTGGCCGAAGATGGCCCCTGAGGCGTTGCGGCCTGGTCTGGTCTGGCCGGTAGTAGGGCCAGAGGCGTTGCGGCCTGCTCATCTTCCGTGGGGGCAGGAGGCTCCACTGTCCATGTCAGGGGCAGCGTCTCGGCCGTAGCTTCAGGGTGGAGGAGGTGGCATGGCTGTCGCGGTGGTCGGGGGCAGACCGGGTTCCGCAGCCGGGTAGGCCGGATCAACCGGAACTAGGCCTCTGCTTACTCGCTGCACACACAGGGCTTCCAGTTCACGAGCCCAAACTGCCGAGGCTACAGTCCTCATCTCAATCCTCCAGTCGTCCAATATGAACAGGAACTGTGTCCGCATCCTCCTGCAGAGCAGCTACGTCTCTACCTCGATCCAGGTAGCCGTTCTGGGAATGTAATGCACAGGCAACCAGTCTCTCGGCTCTGACATCTTGTTATTCTTTTAGCCAGGAACTTTTGTGCAGAGTCCTGGTGTCCCTGCGCCAATCTCCGCCCTCACATCCTGTTACTCCCACGGGGCAAAGTTCCGGCTTCGCGCCCTTTTGCGGGAATGATGGTGCAGTTGTTGTTTTAGGTGCCAAAATGGTGGGCAAAATGGCGGCAAGGCAAATAAACTGCCACAGTTCAGATTTAGACAGTTCTGTAAGGCGCATGTCACCCGGGTTAATCGGTTCAGTCCTTATCTTGTTCGTGACACCAGAAAGAATTGAGGTGTGCCGCCCCAGCGACCACTGGGGTGCTCGGATCCGGGGTGGTCGTGGCTCGAGGGGACCGAACCCGGGCTCAGGCACTCAAAACTGGAAAAAGGGGTTATTTACAGGGGAGAAGTTGCGGTAATGGGAGTACCACCGCTGCTGGAGGGAGTACCGGGGCAGATGGTGTGAAGCAGCAAGGTGTCAGTCCTTCCACAGGTAGGGAAGGCCCCGGACTCACGAGTTTGGAAGATTTAGGAGGACAGAGTGCAGGGATCAGGATACTCACTGTGGGTAGTCATGGTGTTAGATGAGGTTTAGAAAGTAGACACACACACTGTAGGTAAACCAAAGTCTCTGAGTGCCGCTGCCACTGCGGGGAGCACATCCAAGTACCCGGTCCAACCGGTGTCACTTAGTGATTTGGAACTAGAGATGAGCGATGTTCGAAGCGAACCGTTCGCCAATTTCAAATTCGAGGTATTTAGGGAGATGTTCGAGTCGTTCGACGAACTCGAACGATTTGCTTCACGTTCGACCGTTCGAGTTACCGTTCGATAACGGTTCGATTACCAAAAGCGTAGCTAGTTATCAGCTGGCTTTTCACTGTAATACTATCAGTCACTGTTAATAATGATATTATCAAAATTCAGCATATAGTGTGCGGGGGGGACGGGGTTTAGATCAGTGCTGCTGAGTGCTGAAAGAATGGCAATTGCCATTTTTTTTTTCCTAAGCGCGCGTACAGTGGGGCGGGCCAGGCTGTCAGACAATCACAGACACACACACACAGCAAAGTGGATTTTTGCCAGACAAGCAAGGGCATGTTTCATTGGCTGTGCATGTCACATGTCCTTGCCCTATAAAACCCAGCCATTTTCCCCATCCCCAACATTAACTAAGTGCTGTGGGTGTGTGTCAGTCACCACTCCCGCTGCTGCTGCTGTGGGCACTATAAAGACAATCGAGACATCGGTTTGGGGACTAGGGAATAGTTGTAATTTCAGCCTTTTTCAGGGCTAGATTGGAGCAGTTCATAGTCATTTTTGCTAGGCAGGTCTGTGCCAGCGCTGTGCAAGGGTTTTCACAGCATCTGTCTAAATCAGCTCAGGCAATTCTTTGGGGCATAGTATCAGCGTGTGTGATAGTCAGTGACGTACCTTTGCTGTCAAGAAAGCTACACCACCTCTCCATTCTACACCACCACTCCATTTCTGTTGCGCAATTTTAACTGCAAAAAGTGCAAGCAATTCTTTGGGGCATAGTATCAGTGTCTGGGATAGTCAGTGACATACCTCTGTAATCAATAAAGCTACACCACCACTCCATTCTACACCACCTCTCCATATCTGCTACGCAATTTTAACTGAAAAAAGTGCAGGCAATTATTTGAAGCATAGTATCAGTGTCTGGGATAGTCGGTGACGTACCCCTGCTGTCAAGAAAGCTACACCACCTCTCCATTCTACACCACCTCTCCATTTCTGCTACGCAATTTTAACTGCAAAAAGTACAGGCAATTCTTTGGGGCATAGTTTCAGTGTCTGTGATAGTCAGTGACGTACCTCTGCTGTCAAGAAAGCTACATCACCTCACTATTCTACAGCACCTCTGCATTTCTGCTATGCAATTTTAACTGCAAAAAGTGCAGGCAATCTTTTGGGGCATAGTATCAGTAGCTGAGATAGTCAGTGACATACCTCTGCTGTCAAGAAAGCTACAGCACTTCTCCATTCTACACCACCTCTCCATTTCTGCTGCGCAATTTTAACTGCAAAAAGTGAAGGCAATTCTTTGGGGCATAGTATCAGTGTCTGTGATAGTAATTGACGTATCTCTGCTGTCAAGAAAGCTACACCACCTCTCCATTCTACACAACCTCTCCATTTCTGCTACGCAATTTAACTGAAAAAAGTACAGGCAATTCTTTGGAGAAAAGTATCAGTGTCTTTGATAGTCAGTGACGTACCTCTGCTGTCAAAAAAGCTACACCACCTCTCCATTGTACACCACCTCTCCATTTCTGCTATGCAATTTTAATTGTAAAAAGTGCAGGCAATTCTTTGGGGCATAGTATCAGTGTCTGTGATAGTCAGTGACGTACCTCTGCTGTCAAGAAAGCTACACCACTTCTCCATTCTACACCACCTCTTCATTTCTGCTACGCAATTTTAACTGCAAAAAGTGCAAGCAATTCTTTGGGGCATAGTATCAGTGTCTGGGATAGTCAGTGACGTATCTCTGTAATCAATAAAGCTACACCACCTCTGCATTCTACACCACCTCAACACATCTGCTACGCAATTTTAAGTGAAAAAAGTACAGGCAATTAATTGGGGCATAGTATCAGTGTCTGCGAAAGACAGTGGCGTGCCTCTGCTGTCAAGAAAGCTACACCACCTCTCCATTCTACACCACCTCTCCATTTCTGCTACGCAATCTTAACTGCAAAACGTGCAGGCAACTCTTTGGGGCATATTATCAGTGTCTGTGATAGTCAGTGACGTACCTCTGCTGTCAAGAAAGCTACACCACCTCTCCATTCTACACCACATCTCCATTTCTACTATGCAATTTTAATTGCAATAAGTGCAGGCAATTCTTTGGGGAATAGTATCAGTGTCTGTGAAAGTCAGTGATCTACCTCTGCTGTCAAGAAAGCTACACCACCTCTCAATTCTACACCACCTCTCCACATCTGCTACGCAATTTTAAGTGAAAAAAGTGCAGGCAATTCATTAGGGCATAGTATCAGTGTTTGCGATAGTCAGTGACGTACCTCTGCTGTCAAGAAAGCTACACCACCTCTCCATTCTACACCACCTCTCGATTTCTGCTACGCAATTTTAACTGCAAAAAGTGCAGGCAATTCTTTGGGGGCATAGTATCAGTATCTGAGATAGTAAAGGACATACCTCTGCTGTCAAGAAAGCTACACCACCTCTGCATTCTACACCACCTCTCCATTTCTGCTGCGCAGTTTTAACTGCAAAAAGTGCAGGCAATTCTTTGGGGCATAGTATCAGTGTCTGTGATAGTCAGTGAGGTACCTCTGCTGTCAAGAAAGCTACACCACTTCTCCATTCTACACCACCTCTCCATTTCTGCTATACAATTTTAACTGCAAAAAGTGCAGGCAATTCTTTAGGGCATAGTATGAGTGTCTGTGATAGTCAGTGACGTACCTCTGTTGTCAAGAAAGCTACACCACCTCTCTATTCTACACCATCTCTCCATTTCTGCTACGCAATTTTAACTGCAAAAAGTACAGGCATATCTTTGGGGCATAGTATCAGTGTCTGTGAGAGTCACTGACGTACCTCTGCAGTAAAGAAAGCTACACCACATCTTAATTCTACACCACCTCTCCATTTCTGCTATGCAATTTTAACTGCAAAAAGTGCAGGCAATTCTTTGGGGCATAGTATCAGTGTCTGTGATAGTCAGTGACATACCTCTGCTGTCAAGAAAGCTACACCACCTCTCCATTCTACACCACCTCTCCATTTCTGCTGCGCAATTTTAACTGCAAAAAGTGGAGGCAATTCTTTGGGGCATAGTATCAGTGTCTGTGAGAGTCACTGACGTACCTCTGCAGTCAAGAAAGCTACACCACATCTTAATTCTACACCATCTCTCCATTTCTGCTATGCAATTTTAACTGAAAAAAGTGCAGGCAATTCTTTGGAGGAAAGTATCAGTGTCTTTGATAGTCAGTGACGTACTTCTGCTGTCAAGAAAGCTACACCACCTCTCCATTCTGCACCACCTCTCCATTTCTAGTACGCAATTTTAATTCCAAAAAGTGCAGGCAATTCTTTGAGGCATAGTATCAGTGTCTGTGAAAGTCAGTGACATACCTCTGCTGTCAAGAAAGCTACACCACCTCTCCATTCTACACCACCTCTCCATTTCTGCTACGCAATTTTAACTGCAAAAAGTGAGAGCAATTCTTTGGGGCATAGTATCAGTGTCTGGGACAGTCAGTGACGTACCTCTGTAATTTATAAAGCTACACCACCTCTCCATTCTACACCACCTCTCCACATCTGCTACGCAATTTTAAGTGAAAAAGTGCAGGCAATTCATTGGGGCACAGTATCAGTGTTTGCGATAGTCAGTGACGTACCTTTGCTGTCAAGAAAGCTACACCACCTCTCCATTCTACACCACCTCTCCATTTCTGCTACGCAATTTTAACAGCAAAAAGTGCAGGCAATTCTTTGGGGCATAGTATCAGTATCTAAGATAGTAAGTGACTTACCTCTGCTGTCAAGAAAGCTACACCACCTCTGCATTCTACACCACCTCTCCATTTCTGCTACACAATTTTAACAGCAAAAAGTGCAGGCAATTCTTTAGGGCATAGTATGAGTGTCTGTGATAGTCAGTGACATACCTCTGTTGTCAAGAAAGCTACACCACCTCTCTATTCTACACCACGTCTCCATTTCTGCTACGCAATTTTAACTGCAATAAGTGCAGGAATATCTTTGGGCCATAGTATCAGTGTCTGTGATAGTCACTGACGTACTCTGCTGTCAAAAAAGCTACACCACCTCTCCATTCTACACCACCTCTCAATTTCTGCTGCGAAATTTTAACTGCAAAAAGTGCAGGCAAATCTTTAGGGCACAGTATCAGTGTCTGAGATAGTCAGTGACATACGTCTGCTGTCAAGAAAGCTACACCACCTCTCCTTTCTACACCACCTCCCCATTTCTGCTACGCAATTTAACTGAAAAAAGTGCAGGCAATTCTTTGGGGCATAGTATCAGTGTCTGTGAAAGTCAGTGACGTACCTCTGCTTTCAAGAAATCTACACCACCTCTCCATTCTACACCATCTCTCCATTTCTGCTACGCAATTTTAACTGCAAAAAGTGCAGGCAATTCTTTGGGGCATAGTATCAGTATCTGAGATAGTAAGTGACATACCTCTGCTGTCAAGAAAGCTACACCACCTTTCTATTATACACCACCTCTGCATTTCTGCTACGCAATTTTAACTGCAAAAAGTGCAGGCAATTCTTTGGGGCATAGTATCAGTATCTGAGAAAGTAAGTGACATACCTCTGCTGTCAAGAAAGCTACACCACCTCTCCATTCTACACCACCTCTCCAAATCTGCTGCGCAGTTTTAACTGCAAAAAGTGAAGGCAATTCTTTGGGGCAAAATATCAGTGTCTGTGATAGTCAGTGACATACCTCCGCTGTCAAGAAAGCTACACCATCACTCCATTCTACACCACCTCTCCATTTCTGTTACGCAATTTAACTGCAGAAAAAGCAGGCAATTCTTTGGAGAATAGTATCAGTGTCTTTGATAGTCAGTGACGTACCTCTGCTGTCAAGAAAGCTACACCACTTCTCCATTCTACATCACCTCTCAATTTCTGCTATGCAATCCTAATTGCAAAAAGTGCAGGCAATTCTTTGGGGCATAATAACAGTGTCTGGGTCAGTCAGTGGCGTACCTCTACATTCAAGAAAGCTACACTCTCTATTCTACACCACCTCCCAATTTCTGCGACGCAACTTTAAGTGAAAAAAGTGCAGGCAATTCTTCGGGGCATAGTATCAGTGTTTGGGATAGTCAGTGACGTACCTCTGCTGTCAAGAAAGCTACACCACCTCTCCATTCTAAACCACCTCTCCATTTCTGCTACGCAATTTTAATTGCAAAAAGTGAAGGCAATTCTTTGGGGCACAGTATCAGTGTCTGTGAAAGTCAGTCACATACCTCTGCTGTCAAGAAAGCTACACCACCTCTCCGTTTTACACCACCTCTCCATTTCTGCTACGCAATTTAACTGAAAAATGTGCAGGCAATTCTTTGGAGAAAAGTATCAGTGTCTTTGATAGTCAGTGACGTACCTCTGCTGTCAAGAAAGTTACACCACCTCTCCATTCTACACCACCTCTCCATTTCGGCTATGCAATTTTAATTGCAAATAGTGCAGGCAATTCTTTGGGGCATAGTATCAGTGTCTGTGATAGTCAGTGACGTACCTCTGCTGTCAAGAAAGCTACACCACCTCTCCATTCTACACCACCTCTCCATTACTGCTACGCAATTTTATCTGCAAAAAGGGCAAGCAATTCTTTGGGGCATAGTATCAGTGTCTGGGATAATCAGTGATGTACCTCTGTAATCAATAAAGCTACACCACCTCTGCATTCTACACCACCTCTCCACATCTGCTACGCAATTTTAAGTGAAAAAAGTACAGGCAATTCATTGGGGCATAGTATCAGTATCTGAGATAGTAAGTGACATACCTCTGCTGTCAAGAAAGCTACACCTCCTCTCCATTCTACACCACCTCTCCATTTCTGCTACGCAATTTTAACTGCAAAAAGTGCAGGCAATTCTTTGGGGCATAGTATCAGTATCTGAGATAGTAAGTGACATACCTCTGCTGTCAAGAAAGCTACACCACCTTTCTATTCTACACCACCTCTGCATTTCTGCTACGCAATTTTAACTGCAAAAAGTGCAGGCAATTCTTTGGGGCATAGTATCAGTATCTGTGATAGTAAGTGACATACCTCTGCTGTCAAGAAAGCTACACCACCTCTCGATTCTACACAACCTCTCCCTTTCTGCTACGCAATTAAACTGAAAAAAGTGTAGGCAATTCTTTGGAAAAAAGTATCAGTGTCTTTGATAGTCAGCGACGTACCTCTGCTTTCAAGAAAACTACACCACCTCTCCATTCTACACCACCTCTGCATTTCTGCTACGCAATTAAACTGAAAAAAGTGTAGGCAATTCTTTGGAAAAAAGTATCAGTGTCTTTGATAGTCAGTGACGTACCTCTGCTGTCAAGAAAGCTACACCACCATTCTATTCTACACCACCTCTGCATTTCTGCTACCCAATTTTAACTGCAAAAAGTGCAGGCAATTCTTTGGGGCATAGTATCAGTATCTGAGATAGTAAGTGACATACCTCTGCTGTCAAGAAAGCTACACCTCCTCTCCATTCTACACCACCTCTCCATTTCTGCTACGCACTTTTAACTGCAAAAAGTGCAAGCAATTCTTTGGGGCATAGTATCAGTGTCTGGGATAGTCAGTGACGTACCTCTGTAATCAATAAAGCTACACCACCTCTGCATTCTACACCACCTCTCCACATCTGCAATGCAATTTTAAGTGAAAAAAGTGCAGGCAATTCAATGGGGCATAGTATCAGTGTCTGCGATAGTTAGTGACGTACCTCTGCTGTCAAGAAAACTACACCACCTCTCTATTCTACACCACCTCTCCATTTCTGCTACGCAATTTTAACTGCAAAAAGTGCAGGCAATTCTTTGGGACATAGTATCAGTATCTGAGATACTAAGTGACATACCTCTGCTGTCAAAAAAGCTACAGCACCTCTCCATTCTAAACCACCTCTCCATTTCTGCTACACAATTTTAAGTGAAAAAAGTGCAGGCAATTCTTTGGGGCATAGTATCAGTGTCTGCGATAGTCAGTGACGTACCTCTGCTGTCAAGAAAGCTACACCACCTCTCCATTCTACATCACCTCTCCATTTCTGCTACGCAATTTTAAGTGAAAAAAGTGCAGGCAATTCATTGCGGCATAGTATCAGTGTCTGCGATAGTCAGTGACGTACCTCTGCTGTCAAGAAAGCTACACCACCTTTCTATTCTACACCACCACTGCAATTCTGCTACGTAATTTTAACTGCAAAAAGTGCAGGCAATTCTTTGGGGCATAGTATCAGTATCTGAGATAGTCAGTGACATACCTCTGTTGTCAAGAAAGCTACACCACCTCTCCATTCTACACCACCTCTTCATTTCTGCTACGAAATTTTACCTGCAAAAAGTGCAGGAAATTCTTTGGGGCATAGTATCAGTGTCTGTGATAATCAGTGACGTACCTCTGCTGTCAAGAAAGCTACACCACCTTTCTATTCTACACCACCTCTGCATTTCTGCTACGCAATTTTAACTGCAAAAAGTGCAGGCAATTCTTTGGGGCACAGTATAAGTATTTGAGATAGTAAGTGACATACCTCTGCTGTCAAGAAAGCTACACCACCTCTCGATTCTACACAACCTCTCCCTTTCTGCTACGCAATTTAACTGAAAAAAGTGTAGGCAATTCTTTGGAAAAAAGTATCAGTGTCTTTGATATTCAGTGACGTACCTCTGCTGTCAAAAAAGCTACACCACCTCTCCATTCTACACCACCTCTGCATTTCTGCTAAGCAATTTTAACTGCAAAAAGTGCAGGCAATTCTTTGGGGCATAGTATCAGTATCTGAGATAGTAAGTGACATACCTCTGCTGTCAAGAAAGCTACACCTCCTCTCCATTCTACAGCACCTCTGCATTTCTGCTACGCAATTTTAACTGCAAAAAGTGCAGGCAATTCTTTGGGGCATAGTATCAGTATCTGAGATAGTAAGTGACATACCTCAGCTGTCAATAAAGCTACACCACCTCTCGATTCTACACAACCTCTCCCTTTCTGCTACGCAATTAAACTGAAAAAAGTGTAGGCAATTCTTTGGAAAAAAGTATCAGTGTCTTTGATAGTCAGTGACGTACCTCTGCTGTCAAGAAAGCTACACCACTTCTCCATTCTACACCACCTCTGAATTTCTGCTACGCAATTAAACTGAAAAAAGTGTAGGCATTTCTTTGGAAAAAAGTATCAGTGTCTTTGATAGTCAGTGACGTACCTCTGCTGTCAAAAAAGCTACACCACCTCTCCATTCTACAGCATCTCTGCATTTCTGCTAAGCAATTTTAACTGCAAAAAGTGCAGGCAATTCTTTGGGGCATAGTATCAGTATCTGAGATAGTAAGTGACATACCTCTGCTGTCAAGAAAGCTACACCTCTCCATTCTACACCACCTCTCCATTTCTGCTACGCAATTTTAACTGCAAAAAGTGCAAGCAATTCTTTGGGGCATAGTATCAGTGTCTGGGATAGTCAGTGACGTACCTCTGTAATCAATAAAGCTACACCACCTCTGCATTCTACACCACCTCTCCACATCTGCTATGCAATTTTAAGTGAAAAAAGTGCAGGCAATTCAATGTGGCATAGTATCAGTGTCTGTGATAGTCAGTGACGTACCTCTGCTGTCAAGAAAGCTACACCACCTCTCTATTCTACACCACCTCTCCATTTCTGCTACGCAATTTTAACTGCAAAAAATGCAGGCAATTCTTTGGGACATAGTATCAGTATCTGAGATACTAAGTGACATACCTCTGCTGTCAAAAAAGCTACAGCACCTCTCCATTCTAAACCACCTCTCCATTTCTGCTACGCAATTTTAAGTGAAAAAAGTGCAGGCAATTCATTGGGGCATAGTATCAGTGTCTGCGATAGTCAGTGACGTACCTCTGCTGTCAAGAAAGCTACACCACCTCTCCATTCTACATCACCTCTCCATTTCTGCTACGCAATTTTAAGTGAAAAAAGTGCAGGCAATTCATTGGGGCATAGTATCAGTGTCTGCGATAGTCAGTGACGTACCTCTGCTTTCAAGAAAGCTACACCTCCTTTCTATTCTACACCACCTCTGCATTTCTGCTACGTAATTTTAACTGCAAAAAGTGCAGGCAATTCTTTGGGGCATAGTATCAGTATCTGAGATAGTAAGTGACATACCTCTGCTGTCAAGAAAGCTACACCACCTCTCCATTCTACACCACCTCTCCATTTCTGCTATGAAATTTTAACTGCAAAAAGTGCAGGCAATTCTTTGGGGCATAGTATGAGTATCTGAGATAGTAAGTGACATACCTCTGCTGTCAAGAAAGCTACACCACCTCTGCATTCTACACCACCTCTCCACATCTGCTATGCAATTTTAAGTGAAAAAAGAGCAGGCAATTCATTGGGGCATAGTATCAGTGTCTGCGATAGTCAGTGACGTACCTCTGCTGTCAAGAAAGCTACACCACCTCTCCATTCTACACCACCTCTCCATTTCTGCTACGAAATTTTAACTGCAAAAAGTACAGGCAATTCTTTGGGGCATAGTATCAGTGTCTGTGATAGTTAGTGACCAACCTCTGCTGTCAAGAAAGCTACACCACCTTTCTATTCTACACCACCTCTGCATTTCTGCTACGCAATTTTAACTGCAAAAAGTGCAGGCAATTCTTTGGGGCATAGTATCAGTATCTGAGATAGTAAGTGACATACCTCTGCTGTCAAGAAAGCTACACCACCTCTCTATTCTGCACCACCTCTCCATTTCTGCTACGCAATTTTAACTGCAAAAAGTGCAGGCAATTCTTTGGGGGATAGTATCAGTGTCTGTGAAAGTCAGTGACATACCTCTGCTGTCAAGAAAGCTACACCACCTCTCCATTCTACACAACCTCTCCATTTCTGCTACGCAATTAAATGAAAAAAGTGTAGGCAATTCTTTGGAAAAAATATCAGTGTCTTTGATAGTCAGTGACGTACGTCTGCTGTCAAGAAAGCTACACCACCTCTCCATTCTACACCACCTCTACATTTCTGCTACAAAATTTTAACTGCAAAAAGTGAAGGCAATTCTTTGGGGCAATGTATCAGTGTCTCTGATAGTCACTGATTTACCCCAGCTGTCAAGAAAGCTACACCACCTATGCATCCTACACCACCTCTCCATTTCTGCTATGCAATTTTAACTGCAAAAAGTGCAGGCAATCCTTTGGGGCATAGTATCAGTGTCTGTGATAGTCAGTGACATACCTCTGCTGTCAAGAAAGCTACACCACCTATGCATCCTACACCACCTCTCCATTTCCGCTATGCAATTTTAACTGCAAAAAGTGCAGGCAATTCTTTGGAGGATTGTATCAGTGTCTGTGATAGTCAGTGACGTACCTCTGCTGTCAAGAAAGCTACACCACCTCTCCATTTCTGCTACGCAATTTAACTGCAAAAAATGCAGGCAATTCTTTGTAGGATAGTATCAGTGTCTGTGATAGTCAGTGACAAACCTCTGCTGTCAAGAAAGCTACACCACCTCTCCTTTCTGCACCACCTCTCCATTTCTGCCACACAATTTTAACTGTAAAAAGAGCAGGCAATTCTTTGGGGCAAAATATCAGTGTCTGTGATAGTCAGTGACGTACCTCTGCTGTCAAGAAATCTACACCACCTCTCCATTTCTGCTACGCAATTTAACTGCAAAAAATGCAGGCAATTCTTTGTAGGATAGCATCAGTGTCTGTGATAGTCAGTGACAAACCTCTGCTGTCAAGAAAGCTACACCACCCCTCCATTCTACACCACCTCTCAATTTCTGCCATGCAATCTTAATTGCAAAAAGTGCAGGCAATTCTTTGGGGCATAGTATCAGTGTCTGCGTCAGTCAGTGACGTACCTCTGCAACCAAGAAAGCTACTCCACATCTCTATTCTACACCTCCTCTCCATTTCTGCTACGCAATTGTAAGTGAAAAAAGTGCAGACAATTCTTTGGGGCATAGTATCAGTGTCTGGGATAGTCAGTGACGTACCTCTGCTGTCAAGAAAGCTACACCACCTCTCCATTCTATACCACCTCTCCATTTCTGCTACGCAATTTTAAGTGGAAAAAGTGCAGACAATTCTTTGGGGCATAGTATCAGTGTCTGGGATAGTCAGTGACATACCTCTGCTGTCAAGAAAGCTACACCACCTCTCCATTCTACACCACCTCTCTATTTCTGCTACGCAATTTTAACTGCAAAAAGTGAAGGTAATTCTTTGGGGGACAGTATCAGTGTCTGTGATAGTCAGTGACGTACCTCTGCTGTCAAGAAAGCTACACCACCTCTCCATTCTACACCACCTCTCCATTTCTGCTACAGAATTTTAATTGCAAAAAGTGAAGGCAATTCTTTGGGGCACAGTATCAGTGTCTGTGAAAGTCAGTCACATACCTCTGCTGTCAAGAAAGCTACACCATCTCTCCATTCTACACCACCTCTCAATTTGTGCTACGAAATTTTAACTTCAAAAAGTGCAGGCAATTCTTTGGGGCATAGTATCAGTGTCTGAGATAGTCAGTGACATACCTCTGCTGTCAAGAAAGCTACACCACCTCTCCATTCTACACCACCTTTCGATTTCTGCTACGCAATTTTAACTGCAAAAAGTGAAGGTAATTCTTTGGGGGATAGTATCAGTGTCTGTGAAAGTCAGTGACATACCTCTGCTGTCAAGAAAGCTACACCACCTCTCGATTCTACACAACCTCTCCATTTCTGCTACGCAATTTAACTGAAAAAAGTGCAGGCAATTCTTTCGAGAAAAGTATCAGTGTCTTTGATAGTCAGTGTCGTACCTCTGCTGTCAAGAAAGCTACACCACCTCTCCATTCTACACCACCTCTCCATTTCTGCTACGCAATTTTAAGTGAAAAAAGTGCAGACAATTCTTTGGGGCATAGTATCAGTGTCTGGGATAGTCAGTGACATACCTCTGCTGTCAAGAAAGCTACACCACCTCTCCATTCTACACCACCTCTCTATTTCTGCTACGAAATTTTAACTGCAAAAAGTGAAGGTAATTCTTTGGGGGTCAGTATCAGTGTCTGTGATAGTCAGTGACATATCTCTGCTGTCAAGAAAGCTACACCACCTCTCCATTCTACACAACCTCTCCATTTCTGCTACGCAATTTAACTGAAAAAAGTGCAGGCAATTCTTTCGAGAAAAGTATCAGTGTCTTTGATAGTCAGTGACGTACCTCTGCTGTCAAGAAAGCTACACCACCTCTCCATTCTACACCACTTCTCCATTTCTGCTATGCAATTTTAATTGCAAGAAGTGCAGGCAATTTTTTGGGGCATAGCATCAGTGTCTGTGATAGTCAGTGACGTACCTCTGCTGTCAAGAAAGCTACACCACCTCTCCATTCTATACCACCACTCCATTTCTGCTACGCAATTTTAACTGCAAAAAGTGCAGGCAATTCTTTGGGGCATAGTATCAGTGTCTGTGATAGTGACGTACCTCTGCTGTCAAGAAAGCTACATCACCTCTCTATTCTACACCACCTCTGCATTTCTGCTACGCAATTTTAACTGCAAAAAGTGCAGGCAATTCTTTGGGGCATAGTATCAGTATCTGAGATAGTAAGTGACATACCTGTGCTGTCAAGAAAGCTACACCACCTCTCCATTCTACACCACCTCTCCATTTCTGCTACGCAATTTTAACTGCAAAAAGTGAAGGCAATTCTTTGGGGGGTAGTATCAGTGTCAGAGATAGTCAGTGACATACCTCTTCTGTCAAGAAGGCTACACCACCTCTCCATTCTACACCACCTCTCCATTTCTGCTACGCATTTTTAACTCTTTGGGGCATAGTATCAGTGTCTAAGATAGTCAGTGACGTTCCTCTGTAATCAATAAAGCTACACCACCTCTCCATTTTACACCACCTCTCCACATCTGCTACGCAATTTTAAGTGAAAAAAGTGCAGGCAATTCATTGGGGCATAGTATCAGTGTTTGCGATAGTCAGTGACGTACCTCTGCTGTCAAGAAAGCTACACCACCTCTCTATTCTACACAACCTCAGAATTTCTGCTACGCAATTTTAACTGCAAAAAGTGCATGCAATTTTTTGGAGGATAGTATCAGTGTCTGTGATAGTCAGTGACGTACCTCTGCAATCAAGAAAGCTACACTACATCTCTATTCTACACCACCTCTCCATTTCTGCTACGCAATTTTAAGTGAAAAAAGTGCAGGCAATTCTTTGGAGAAAAGTATCAGTGTCTTTAATAGTCAGTGACGTACCGCTGCTGTCAAGAAAGCTACACCACCTCTCCATTCTACACCACCTCTCCATTTCTACTATGCAATTTAAATTGCAAAAAGTGCAGGCAACTCTTTTGGGCATAGTATCAGTGTCTGTGAAAGTCAGTGACGTACCTCTGCTGTCAAGAACGCTACACCACCTCTCCTTTCTACACCACCTCTCCATTTCTGCTACGCAATTTTAACTGCAAAATGTGCGAGTAATTCTTTGGGGCATAGAATCAGTGTCTGGGATAGTCAGTGACGTACTTCTGTAATCAATAAAGCTACAACACCTCTCCATTTTACACTACCTCTCCACATCTGCTACGCAATTTTAAGTGAAAAAAGTGCAGGCAATTCATTGGAGCATAATATCAGTGTTTGCGATAGTCAGTGACGTACTCTGCTGTCAAGAAAGCTACACCACCTCTCTATTCTACACAACCTCATAATTTCTGCTACGCAATTTTAACTGCAAAAAGTGCAGGTAATTCTTTGGGGCATAGTATCAGTATCTGAGATAGTAAGTGACATACCTCTGCTGTCAAAAATGCTACACCACCTCTCCATTCTACACCACCTCTCCATTTCTGCTATGCAATTTAACTGCAAAAAATGCAGGCAATTCTTTGGAGGATAGTATCAGTGTCTGTGATAGTCAGTGACGTACCTCTGCAATCAAGAAAGCTACACCACATCTCTATTCTACACCTCCTCTCCATTTGTGCTACGCAATTTTAAGTGAAAAAAAAGCAGGCAATTCTTTGGGGCATTGTATCAGTGTCTGGGATAGTCAGTGACGTACCTCTGCTGTCAAGAAAGCTACACCACCTCTCCATTCTACACCACCTCTCTATATCTGCTGCGCAGTTTTAACTGCAAAAGGTGAAGGCAATTCTTTGGGGCAAAATATCAGTGTCTGTGAAAGTCAGTGACGTACCTCTGCTGCCAACAAAGCTACACCACCTCTCCATTCTACACCACCTCTCTATTTCTGCTATGCAATATTAACTGCAGAAAGTGTAGGCAATTCTTTCGGGCATAGTATCAGTGTCTGTGATAGTCAGTGACATACCTCTGCTGTCAAGAAAGCTACACCACCTCTTCATTCTACACCACCTCTCAATATCTGCTGCGCAGTTTTAACTGCAAAAAGTGAAGGCAATTCTTTGGTGCAAAATATCAATGTCTGTGATAGTCAGTGACGTACCTCTGCTGTCAAGAAAGCTACACCACCCCTCCATTCTACACCACCTCTCAATTTCTGCTATGCAATCTTAATTGCAAAAAGTGCAGGCAATTCTTTGGGGCATAGTATCAGTGTCTGGGATAGTCAGTGATGTACCTCTGCTGTCAAGAAAGCTACACCACCTCTCCATTCTACACCACCTCTCCATTTCTGCTACGCAATTTTAATTGCAAAAAGTGAAGGCAATTCTTTGGTGGCCCAGTATCAGTGTCTTTGAAAGTCAGTCACATACCTCTGCTGTCAAGAAAGCTACACCACCTCTCCATTCTACACCACTTCTCCATTTCTACTTCGCAATTTTAATTGCAAAAAGTGCAGGCAATTGTTTTGGGCATAGTATCAGTTTCTGTGAAAGTCAGTGACATACCTCTGCTGTCAAGAAAGCTACAACACCTCTCCATTCTACACCACCTCTCCATTTCTGTTACGCAATTTAACTGAAAAAAGTGCAGGCAATTCTTTGGGGCATAGTATCAGTATCTGAGATAGTAAGTGACATACCTCTGCTGTCAAAAATGCTACACCACCTCTCCATTCTACACCACCTCTCCATTTCTGCTATGCAATTTAACTGCAAAAAATGCAGGCAATTCTTTGGAGGATAGTATCAGTGTCTGTGATAGTCAGTGACGTACCTCTGCAATCAAGAAAGCTACACCACATCTCTATTCTACACCTCCTCTCCATTTGTGCTACGCAATTTTAAGTGAAAAAAAAGCAGGCAATTCTTTGGGGCATTGTATCAGTGTCTGGGATAGTCAGTGACGTACCTCTGCTGTCAAGAAAGCTACACCACCTCTCCATTCTACACCACCTCTCTATATCTGCTGCGCAGTTTTAACTGCAAAAGGTGAAGGCAATTCTTTGGGGCAAAATATCAGTGTCTGTGAAAGTCAGTGACGTACCTCTGCTGCCAACAAAGCTTCACCACCTCTCCATTCTACACCACCTCTCTATTTCTGCTATGCAA
Organism: Anomaloglossus baeobatrachus; assembly: GCF_048569485.1. Classification (NCBI taxonomy): domain Eukaryota; kingdom Metazoa; phylum Chordata; class Amphibia; order Anura; family Aromobatidae; genus Anomaloglossus; species Anomaloglossus baeobatrachus. Next base: position 313,416,652 of record NC_134354.1, on the reverse strand, counting down.
TTTTAACTGCAGAAAGTGCAGGCAATTCTTTCGGGCATAGTATCAGTGTCTGTGAAAGTCAGTGACATACCTCTGCTGTCAAGAAAGCTACACCACCTCTTCATTCTACACCACCTCTCAATATCTGCTGCGCAGTTTTAACTGCAAAAAGTGAAGGCAATTCTTTGGTGCAAAATATCAATGTCTGTGATAGTCAGTGACGTACCTCTGCTGTCAAGAAAGCTACACCACCCCTCCATTCTACACCACCTCTCAATTTCTGCTATGCAATCTTAATTGCAAAAAGTGCAGGCAATTCTTTGGGGCATAGTATCAGTGTCTGGGATAGTCAGTGATGTACCTCTGCTGTCAAGAAAGCTACACCACCTCTCCATTCTACACCACCTCTCCATTTCTGCTACGCAATTTTAATTGCAAAAAGTGAAGGCAATTCTTTGGTGGCCCAGTATCAGTGTCTTTGAAAGTCAGTCACATACCTCTGCTGTCAAGAAAGCTACACCACCTCTCCATTCTACACCACCTCTCCATTTCTACTTCGCAATTTTAATTGCAAAAAGTGCAGGCAATTGTTTTGGGCATAGTATCAGTTTCTGTGAAAGTCAGTGACATACCTCTGCTGTCAAGAAAGCTACACCACCTCTCCATTCTACACCACCTCTCCATTTCTGCTACGCAATTTTAATTGCAAAAAGTGAAGGCAATTCTTTGGTGGCCCAGTATCAGTGTCTTTGAAAGTCAGTCACATACCTCTGCTGTCAAGAAAGCTACACCACCTCTCCATTCTACACCACCTCTCCATTTCTACTTCGCAATTTTAATTGCAAAAAGTGCAGGCAATTGTTTTGGGCATAGTATCAGTGTCTGTGAAAGTCAGTGACGTACCTCTGCTGTCAAGAAAGCTACACCACCTCTCCATTCTACACCACCTCTCCATTTCTGCTACGCAATTTAACTGAAAAAAGTGCAGGCAATTCTTTGGGGCATAGTATCAGTGTCTGGGATAGTCAATGACGTACCTCTGTAATCAATAAAGCTACACCACCTCTCCATTTTACACCACATCTCCACATCTGCTACGCAATTTTAAGTAAAAAAAGTACAGGCAATTCATTGGGGCATAGTATCAGTGTCTGCGATAGTCAGTGACGTACCTCTGCTGTCAAGAAAGCTACACCACCTCTCCATTCTACACAACCTCAGCATTTCTGCTACGCAATTTTAACTGCAAAAAGTGTGAGCAATTCTTCGGGGCATAGTATCAGTGTCTGGGATAGTCAGTGATGTACTTCTGTAATCAATAAAGCTACACCGCCTCTCCATTTTACACCACCTCTCCACATCTGCTACGCAATTTTAGGTGAAAAAAGTGCAGGCAATTCATTGGGGCATAGTATCAGTGTCTGCGATAGTCCGTGACGTACCTCTGCTGTCAAGAAAGCTACACCACCTTTCCATTCTACACCACCTCTCCATTTCTGCTACGCAATTTTAGCTGCAAAAAGTGCAGCCAATTCATTGGGGCATAGTATCAGTGTCTGTGATAGTCAGTGACGTACCTCTGCTGTCAAGAAAGCTACACCACCTGTCTATTCTACACAACCTCAGCATTTCTGCTACGCAATTTTCACTTCAAAAAGTGCAGGCAATTCTTTGGGGCTTAGTATCAGTATCTGAAATAGTAAGTGACATACCTCTGCTGTCAAGAAAGATACACCACCTCTCCATTCTACACCACCTCTCTATTTCTGCTGCGCGGTTTTAACTTCAAAAAGTGAAGGCAATTCTTTGGGGCAAAATATCAGTGTCTGTGATAGTCAGTGACGTACCTCTGCTGTCAAGAAATCTACACCACCTCTCCATTCTACACCACCTCTCCATTTCTGCTACGAAATTTAACTGCAAAAAATGCAGGCAATTCTTTGGAGGATAGCATCAGTGTCTGTGATAGTCAGTGACGTACCTCTGCTGTCAAGAAAGCTACACCACCCCTCCATTGTACACCACCTCTCAATTTCTGCTATGCAATCTTAATTGCAAAAAGTGCAGGCAATTCTTTGGGGCATAGTATCAGTGTCTGGGTCAGTCAGTGACGTACCTCTGCAATCAAGAAAGCTACACCACCTCTCTATTCTACACCACCTCTCCATTTCTGCTACGCAATTTTAACTCCAAAAAGTGCAGGCAATTTTTGGGGGATAGTATCTGTGTCTGTGAAAGTCAGTGACATACCTCTGCTGTCAAGAAAGCTACACCACCTCTCCATTCTACACCACCTCTCCATTTCGTCTACGCAATTTAACTGAAAAAAGTGCAGGCAATTCTTTGGGGCTTAGTATCAGTATCTGAAATAGTAAGTGACATACCTCTGCTGTCAAGAAAGCTACACCACCTCTCCATTCTACACCACCTCTCTATATCTGCTGCGCGGTTTTAACTGCAAAAAGTGCAAGCAATTCTTTGGGGCATAGTATCAGTGTCTGTGAAAGTCAGTCACGTGCCTCTGCTGTCAAGAAAGCTGCACCACCTCTCCATTCTACACCACCTCCCCATTTCTGCTACGCAATTTTAACTGTAAAAAGTGCAGGCAATTCTTTGGAGGATAGTATCAGTGTCTGTGATAGTCAGTGAGGTACTTCTGCTTTCAAGAAAGCTACACCATCTCTCCATTCTACGCCACCTCTCCATTTCTGCTACGCAATTTTAATTGCAAAAAGGGCAGGCAATTCTTTGGGGCACAGTATCAGTGTCTGTGAAAGTCAGTCACGTACCTCTGCTGTCAAGAAAGCTACACCACATCTCTATTCTACCCCACCTCTCCATTTCTGCTACGCAATTTTAACTGCAAAAAGGGCAGGCAATTTTTGGGGGATAGTATCTGTGTCTGTGAAAGTCAGTGACATACCTCTGCTATCAAGAAAGCTACACCACCTCTCCATTCTACACCACCTCTCCATTTCGACTACGCAATTTAACTGAAAAAAGTGCAGGCAATTCTTTGTAGGAAAGTATCAGTGTCTTTGATAGTCAGTGACGTACCTCTGCTGTCAAGAAAGCTACACCACCTCTCCATTTTACACCACCTCTCCATTTCTTCTACGCAATTTTAATTGCAAAAAGTGCAGGCAATTCTTTGGGGCATAGTATCAGTGTCTGTGAAAGTCAGTGACGTACCTCTGCTGTCAAGAAAGCTACACCACCTCTCCATTCTACACCACCTCTCTATTTCTGCTACGCAATTTTAACTGCAAAAAGTGCAAGCAATTATTTGGGGCATAGTATCCGTGTCTGTGATAGGCAATGACGTACCTCTGTAATCAATAAAGTTACATCACCTCTCCATTCTACACCACCTCTCCACATCTGCTACGCAATTTTAAGTGAAAAAAGTGCAGGCAATTCATTGGGGCATAGTATCAGTGTCTGCGATAGTCAGTGACGTACCTCTACTGTCAAGAAAGCTACACCACCTCTCCATTCTACACCACCTCTCCACATCTGCTATGCAATTTTAACTGCAAAAACTGCAGGCAATTCTTTGTGGCATAGTATCAGTGTCTGTGATAATCAGTGACGTAGCTCTGCTGTCAAGAAAGCTACACCACCTCTCCATTCTACACCACCTCTCCATTTCTGCTGCGCAATTTTAACTGAAAAAAGTGCAGGCAATTCTTTGGGGCATAGTATGAGTGTCTGTGATAGTCAGTGACTTACCTCTGCTGTCAAGAAAGCTACACAACCTCTCTATTTTACACCACCTCTCCATTTCTGCTACGCAATTTAACTGCAAAAAATGCAGGCAATTCTTTGGAGGATAGTATCAGTGTCTGTGATAGTCAGTGATATACCTCTGCTGTCAAGAAAGCTACACCACCCCTCCATTCTACACCACCTCTCCATTTCTGCTATGCAATCTTAAATGCAAAAAGTGCAGGCAATTCTTTGGGGCATAGTATCAGTGTCTGGGTCAGTCAGTGACGTACCTCTGTTGTCAAGATAACTACACCACCTCTCCATTCTACACCACCTCTCCATTTCTGCTACGCAATTTTAACTGCAAAAACTGCAGGCAATTTTTTGGTGCATAGTATGAGTGTCTGTGATAGTCAGTGACGTACCTCTGCTGTGAAGAAAGCTACACCACCTCTCTATTCTACACCACCTGTCCATTTCTGCTACGCAATTTTAACTGCAAAAAGTGCAGGCAATTCTTTGGGGCATAGTAACAGTGTCTGTGATAGTCAGTGGCGTACCTCTGCTGTCAAGAAAGCTACACCAACTCTCCATTCTACACCACCTCTACATTTCTGCTACATAATTTTAATTGCAAAAAAGTGCAGGCAATTCTTTGGGGCATAGTATCAGTGTCTGTGAAAGTCAGTGACGTACCTCTGCTGTCAAGAAAGCTACACCACCTCTCCATTCTACACCACCTCTCCATTTCTGCTACGCAATTTTAACTGCACAAAGTGAAGGCAATTCTTTGGGGCATAGCATCAGTGTCTGGGATTGTCAGTGACGTACCTCTGTAATCAATAAAGCTACACCACCTCTCCATTCTACACCACCTCTCCATATCTGCTGCGCAGTTTTAACTAGAGATGAGCGAACCGGCCGCGGTTCGGCTCGATTTCGGTTCGCCGAACGGAGGTCTCGTTCGAGTTCGGTGAACGACTCGAACCGCATAGGAAACAAGGTGAGGCAATCACAAACACATAAAAACACCTAGAAAACACCCTCAAAGGTGTCCAAAAGGTGACAAACAACTCACAACACAACACAAACATATGGGAAAGTTACAAGGACATATACTCATGCGAAAACAAAAGAGCTGGACATGGAAAAAGAGGAGGAGACACAGATATAGGCATGGCACGCCCTTCTAAAATCATGTAAAACACCGCAAGGTGACTCCAAGCGGAGTCTCCCTTTTTTCCAAAAATTGGTTTACACACACACACCCACCCCTTCAGTGGCAGCACTTGTGCCCCAGTTGTACACTTCACAGCTAGATTTGCATCAAGCACATTCAAAAATACGCCATACTTAACCATCCCCAGGATGACACCGGGGTAGGTAGCAAAGTCTTTCCTGATCCCAGCTCTGTGCATCTTGGATCATTTTTAAAAACAATGTAAGCAATGGTTACTCCTAGAGGAGTCTCCCTTTTTTCCAAAAATTGGGCCACACGCACACCCACCCCTTCAGTGGCAGCACTTGTGCCCCAGTTGTACACGTCACAGGTAGATTTGCATCAAGCACATTCAAAAATATGCGATACTTAACCGTCCGCAACATGACACCGGGGTAGGTAGCAAAGTCTTTCCTGATCCCAGCTCTGTGCATCTTGGATCATTTTTAAAAACACAGCAAGGGTTACTCCAAGAGGAGTCTCCCTTTTTTCCAAAAATTGGGCCACACAGACACCCCATCAGTGGCAGCACTTGTGCCCTAGTTGTACACTTCACAGCTGGATTCGCATCAAGCACATTCAAAAATACGCCATACTTAACCGTTCCCAGGATGACACCGGGGTAGGTAGCAAAGTCTTTCCTGATCCCAGCTCTGTGCATCTTTTATCATTTTTAAAAACAATGTAAGCAAGGGGTACTCCAAGAGGAGTCTCCCTTTTTTCCAAAAATTGGGCCACACACACACCCACCCCTTCAGTGGCAGCACTTGTGCCCCAGTTGTACACTTCACAGCTAGATTTGCATCAAGCACATTCAAAAATACGCCATACTTAACCGTTCCCAGGATGACACCGGGGTAGGTAGCAAAGTCTTTCCTGATTCCAGCTCTGTGCATCTTGGATCATTTTTAAAAACACAGCAAGGGTTATTCCAAGAAGAGTCACCCTTTTTTCCAAAAATTGGGCCACACACACACCCACCCCTTCAGTGGCAGCACTTGTGCCCCAGTTGTACACTTCACAGCTAGATTTGCATCAAGCACATTCAAAATACACAAGCATTTACTCTCCCCAGGATGACACAGGGGTAGTAAATTCCTTTGTGGATCAAAGACTTGTTTATTTTGATGAACGTTAGTCTGTTCACATTGTCACTGGACAGACGCGTGCGCTTATCTGTCAGCACACACCCAGCAGCACTGAAGACACGTTCAGAGACAACGCTGGCAGCTGGACATGACAAAATCTCCAAGGCGTAAGTGGAGAGCTCTGGCCATTTTTCAAGATTTGAAGCCCAAAATGAGCAAGGCTCCATTTGCAAAGTAATGGCATCGATGTTCATTTGGAGATACTCCTGTATCATCCTCTCCAGCCGTTAACAATGTGTCAGACTTGTTGTCTCTGGTGGCCTTGCAAAGGAGGGTCTAAAAAAATTATGAAAAGATTCAATAAAATTGCTGTTACCAGCACCAGATACGGTGCTACTGGTACGGGTAGACTGTTGAAGATGACGAGACCGTCCCATGTTTATCAAGTTACAACTGGGAGAATCACTCCCTGCACCTGCACGGTTGTTTGGTGGAAAAGCTGAGCTAAGATCGAGTAACAGGTTCTGCTGATACTCCTGCATACGTGCATCCCTTTCTATGGCTGGAATTATGTCACAAAATTTGGACTTGTACCGGGGATCTAATAGTGTGGCAAGCCGGTAGTCATCATCACTTCTAATTTTAACAATATGAGGGTCATGTTGGAGGTAGTGCAGCAAGAAGGCGCTCATGTGTCTTGCGCAGCCATGCGGACCAAGTCCACGCTGTGTTTGTGGCATAGAGGTGCTAACCGTTCTTTCTTCCTCTGACATCTCCCCCCAACTTCTTTCAACTGAAATTTGACCAAGGTCTCCCTCATCCGCTGAGTCTTCCATGTCCATGGACAGTTCGTCCTCCATTTCTTCATGTTCTCCTGCACCTTCCTCAACATTTTGCCTGCTACCATGCGCCCTTGTTGATCCCTGTCCCCCATGGTCCCATGCCTGCCGCGTTGGTGATGATGAACGTCTGGACCTTGGTGATGTTGTTGTGTCTTGCGCATATGAATCCTCCTGTAGTTCCCCCCTTCCTGTTGTCCCACCCCCTGACTCCGAATAGTGTTTAGCGTGTGCTCCAGCATGTAAATGACTGGACTTGTCATGCTGATAATGGCATTGTCAGCGCTAAACATATTCGTCGCCATGTCGAAACTGTGCAGAAGGGTGTATAGGTCCTTGATTTGAGACCACTCCATCAGGGTGATCTGCCCCGCCTCTGCATCTCGTTGGCCCAGGCTATACGTCATGACGTATTGCACCAGGCCTCGGCGGTGCTGCCACAGTCGCTGTAACATGTGGAGAGTCGAATTCCACCGTGTCGGCACATCGCATCTCAGGCGATGAACCGGCAGGCCGAAAGACTTCTGGAGCGATGCAAGTCACTCAGCAGCGGTGGTTGAACGGCGGAAGTGAGCAGACAGTTTTCGTGCCCTGTTCAGAAGGCCATCTAGGCCAGGATAGTGTGTTAAAAATTGCTGGACAACAAGGTTCAACACGTGAGCCATACAAGGCATGTGTGTCACCTTGCCCAGGTGAAGGGCCGCACCCAGGTTTGCAGCATTGTCGCACACGGCCTTACCAGGCTGCAGGTTGAGTGGAGACAACCATTTATTAAACTCAGTCTCCAGAGCTGCCCACAACATAGCCGCTGTGTGACTCTTATTTCCAAGACATTTCAAGCTAAAGACCGCCTGATGCCGTTGCGCTCTGCTGCCAACATAGTAATGAGGGGTGCGTGATTCCTTCTACGCAGTTAGAATGCTGGTGGCCTGACCAGGCAGGCTTGGGGCGGAGGTGGAGGACCCAGATGAGGTGGAGGAGGCAGAAGCAGTGGCGGAACTTGGACAGACAGAGGATTGACACACAAGTCGTAGGGACAGCAAGACTTGTGCAGCAGACCCTTCACCATCTATCACCATAGTTACCCAGTGCCCAGTCAGCGACATGTAACGTCCCTGTCCATGCTTACTGGTCCAAGGATCGGTGGTGAAATGCACCCGTTCACACACAGAGTTTCTCAAGGAAGCGGTGATGTTGTGTGCAACATGCTGGTGTAGCGCAGGCAAACCTTTCTTAGAGAAGTAGTGGCGACAGGGAATCTGATACTGGGGCACAGCAACAGACATAAGGTCTCTAAAATCGTGTGTGTCCACCAGGCGGAAAGGCAGCATTTCGGTAGCCAAGAGCTTACAGAGGGATAAAGTCAACCTCTTAGCTTTGTCATGGGTCGCAGGAAATGACCTTTTATTTGTCCACATCTGAGGGACAGAGATCTGGCTGCTGTGTGTAGACGGTGTTGAGTAGGGTGTCCCTGGAAAAATGCAGGTTTGTGAGGAAAGTGCAGGCGTAGACATGATGTTGCCTTCATCCAACATTGGTGCTATCGATGTCTGAGAGAGCTGTACACACGCACTTGTTTCCCCTTCCAAACCAACTGACGACCTACCAAGCAAACTGCCTGTTGCGGTTACAGTGGTGGAAGTTGTGCATGGAAAACCAGGTGTGACAGCTGTCCAAACAGTCCTAGAAGATGAAGAGCGTGCAAATGCACTGGAAGGGGCAGGCGGTGGATGGTCCACCCCGCTGGGCCGCATTGCAGCACGGTGAGCTTCCCACTGGGACATATGATATTTATTCATGTGACGATTCATGGAAGAAGTTGTCAAACTGCTGAGGTTTTGCCCTCTACTAACAGAATCACGACAAATTTTACAGATCACATAATTTGGGCGATCTTTTGCTATGTCAAAAAAGGACCAGGCTAGGCAAGGCTTAGAGGGCATGGGACCTGCTGATCCACCCCGACTAATGCTCAGAGGCAGAGTGGTGGCTGAGGATGCAGTTGTAGACGTGCTACCAGTACTCATTCTCTGTCCAGGAAGGCGCAAGGTAACTTCTTCGTCAGTGGCGTCCTCCTCCACCACCTCTGTTGACCTCCTCGAGTGCCTGACTGTGGGTTGACAGTAGGTGGGATCTAGAACTTCCTCATCAATTGTTGTGTTTGCACTCACCTCACCCTCAGACCGAGCCTCTTCTTGCCCTGACAAAGTATTTAAGTTGTGATCCCAATCTGGTATCTGCGTCTCATCGTCATCAGTATGTTCCTCATTGTCTATAACAACAGGTGTTACAGTTTGTGAAAAAGGGTCAACATTATGCTCAGAAACTTGGTCCTCACGGCCTGAATCAGAGTCACAAAGGTTCTGGGCATCACTGCAGACTATTTCCTGGTCTGTACTCACTGTAGCTTGGGAGCAGACCTCTGATTCCCAGGCTATAGTGTGACAGAACAGCTCTGCAGACTCAGCCATCTCATTTCCACCATACTGTGCAGGGTGGATGGAGACTTCAGAGCTGGGAGAAAGCAAGTGTGATTGGGCTGACAACTCAGAGGACTGGTGTTTTTTGGATGCGGTAGTTGAGGTGGTGGAGAGGGCACTTGTTGGACCACTTGAGATCCATTCAAACATTTTACTTTTTTGGCCATCATCTACCTTTGTTCCAGTTGTTCGTGTCCGTAAAAAAGTGAGCACATCAGATTGTCCACGGTAAGTAGTAGACATCATACTTTTGCAGGAAGATGGTCTATCTTCAGCAGATGTTAATAGAACTTTGCCACCTTACCCACGGACAAACACTTTTTTTCCTTTTCCAACATGCCTCTTCCCCTTTCCACCAGCATCTGTTATTTTGCCACTCATTTTGATTGCGACAAGATTGTGCACTTAAAATGTGATAATAAAAAAATTGAGAGGTGGTGTAGATTGCAGCGGTGATCTAGCTTTATTAACAGCAGAATAAACAACAATAACTATCCCTGACAATGCAACTACGGCCCTTAAACTGGCAGCATAGTTTGCTAGTATAATGGCTTAGTAACAATGAGTTTGAGTGTGCAATGCAGACGTGCTGCAAATAGATTTGCACCAGTGGGACAGTAATGGAAGTCCAACAGCCACTTTTAGGATGCCACTAAGTTTCCTCAGTGTTTGCTAGTATAATGGCTTAGTAACAATGAGTTTGAGTGTGCAATGCAGAGGTGCTGCAAATAGATTTGCACCAGTGGGACAGTAATGGAAGTCCAACAGCCACTTTTAGGATGCCACTAAGTTTCCTCAGTGTTTGCTAGAATAATGGCTTAGTAACAATGAGTTTGAGTGTGCAATGCAGAGGTGCTGCAAATAGATTTGCACCAGTGGGACAGTAATGGAAGTCCAACAGCCACTTTTAGGATGCAGCTAAGTTTCCTCAGTGTTTGCTAGTATAATGGCTTAGTAACAATGAGTTTGAGTGTGCAATGCAGAGGTGCTGCAAATAGATTTGCACCAGTGGGACAGTAATGGAAGTCCAACAGCCACTTTTAGGATGCCACTAAGTTTCCTCAGTGTTTGCTATTATAGTGGCTTAGTAACAATGAGTTTGAGTGTGCAATGCAGAGGTGCTGCAAATAGATTTGCACCAGTGGGACAGTAATGGAAGTCCAACAGCCACATTTAGGATGCCACTAAGTTTCCTCAGTGTTTGCTATTATAAAGGATTAGTAACAATGAGTTTGAGTATGCAATGCAAAGGTGCTGCAAATAGATTTGCACCAGTGGGACAGTAATGGAAGTCCAACAGCCACTTTTAGGATCTCACTAAGTTTCCTCAGTGTTTGCTAGTATAATGGCTAAGTAACAATGAGTTTGAGTGTGCAATGCAGAGGTGCTGCAAATAGATTTGCACCAGTGGGACAGTAATGGAAGTCCAACAGCCACTTTTAGGATGCCGCTAAGTTTCCTCAGTGTTTGCTAGTATAATGGCTTAGTAACAATGAGTTTGAGTGTGCAATGCAGAGGTGCTGCAAATAGATTTGCACCAGTGGGACAGTAATGGAAGTCCAACAGCCACTTTTAGGATGCCACTAAGTTTCCTCAGTGTTTGCTACTATAATGGCTTAGTAACAATGAGTTTGAGTGTGCAATGCAAAGGTGCTGCAAATAGATTTGCACCAGTGGGACAGTAATGGAAGTCCAACAGCCACTTTTAGGATGCCACTAAGTTTCCTCAGTGTTTGCTAGTATAATGGCTTAGTAACAATGAGTTTGAGTGTGAAATGCAGAGGTGCTGCAAATAGATTTGCACCAGTGGGACAGTAATGGAAGTCCAACAGCCACTTTTAGGATGCCACTAAGTTTCCTCAGTGTTTGCTAGTATAATGGCTTAGTAACAATGAGTTTGAGTGTGCAATGCAGAGGTGCTGCAAATAGATTTGCACCAGTGGGACAGTAATGGAAGTCCAACAGCCACTTTCAGGATGCCACTAAGTTTCCTCAGTGTTTGCTAGTATAATGGCTTAGTAACAATGAGTTTGAGTGTGCAATGCAAAGGTGCTGCAAATAGATTTGCACCAGTGGGACAGTAATGGAAGTCCAACAGCCACTTTTAGGATGCCACTAAGTTTCCTCAGTGTTTTCTAGTATAATGGCTAAGTAACAATGAGTTTGAGTGTGCAATGCAGAGGTGCTGCAAATAGATTTGCCCCAGTGGGATACTAATGGAAGTCCAACAGCCACTTTTAGGATGCCACTAAGTTTCCTCAGTGTTTGCTAGTATAGTGGCTTAGTAATAATTAGTTTGAGTGTGCAATGCAGAGGTGCTGCAAATAGATTTGCACCAGTGGGACAGTAATGGAAGTCCAACAGCCACTTTTAGGATGCCACTAAGTTTCCTCAGTGTTTGCTAGTATAATGGCTTAGTAACAATGAGTTTGAGTGTGCAATGCAGAGGTGCTGCAAATAGATTTGCACCAGTGGGACAGTAATGGAAGGCCAACAGCCACTTTTAGGATGCCACTAAGTTTCCTCAGTGTTTGCTAGTATAATGGCTTAGTAACAATGAGTTTGAGTGTGAAATGCAGAGGTGCTGCAAATAGATTTGCACCAGTGGGACAGTAATGGAAGTCCAACAGCCACTTTTAGGATGCCACTAAGTTTCCTCAGTGTTTGCTAGAATAATGGCTTAGTAACAATGAGTTTGAGTGTGCAATGCAGAGGTGCTGCAAATAGATTTGCACCAGTGGGACAGTAATGGAAGTCCAACAGCCACTTTTAGGATGCCACTAAGTTTCCTCAGTGTTTGCTAGAATAATGGCTTAGTAACAATGAGTTTGAGTGTGCAATGCAGAGGTGCTGCAAATAGATTTGCACCAGTGGGACAGTAATGGAAGTCCAACAGCCACTTTTAGGATGCCACTAAGTTTCCTCAGTGATTGCTAGTATAATGGCTTAGTAACAATGAGTTTGAGTGTGCAATGCAGAGGTGATGCAAATAGATTTGCATCAGTGGGACAGTAATGGAAGTCCAACAGCCACTTTTAGGATGCAACTAAGTTTCCTCAGTGTTTGCTAGTATAATGGCTTAGTAACAATGAGTTTAAGTGTGCAATGCAGAGGTGCTGCAAATAGATTTGCACCAGTGGGACAGTAATGGAAGTCCAACAGCCACTTTTAGGATGCCACTAAGTTTCCTCAGTGTTTGCCAGTATAATGGCTTAATAACAATGAGTTTGAGTGTGCAATGCAGAGGTGCTGCAAATAGATTTGCACCAGTGGGACAGTAATGGAAGTCCAACAGCCACTTTTAGGATGCCACTAAGTTTCCTCAGTGTTTGCTAGTATAATGGCTTAGTAACAATGAGTTTAACTGTGCAATGCAGAGCTTCTGCAAATAGATTTGCACCAGTGGGACAGTAATGGAAGTCCAACAGCCACTTTTAGGATGCCACTAAGTTTCCTCAGTGTTTGCTAGAATAATGGCTTAGTAACAATGAGTTTGAGTGTGCAATGCAGAGGTGCTGCAAATACATTTGCACCAGTGGGAATGTAATGGAAGTCCAACAGCCACTTTTAGGATGCCACTAAGTTTCCTCAGTGTTTGCTAGAATAATGGCTTAGTAACAATGAGTTTGAGTGTGCAATGCAGACGTGCTGCAAATAGATTTGCACCAGTGGGACAGTAATGGAAGTCCAACAGCCACTTTTAGGATGCCACTAAGTTTCCTCAGTGTTTGGTAGAATAATGGCTTAGTAACAATGAGTTTGAGTGTGCAATGCAGAGGTGCTGCAAATACATTTGCACCAGTGGGACAGTAATGGAAGTCCAACAGCCACTTTTAGGATGCCACTAAGTTTCCTCAGTGTTTGCTAGTATAATGGCTTAGTAACAATGAGTTTGAGTGTGCAATGCAGAGGTGCTGCAAATAGATTTGCACCAGTGGGACAGTAATGGAAGTCCAACAGCCACTTTTAGGATGCCACTAAGTTTCCTCAGTGTTTGCTAGAATAATGGCTTAGTAACAATGAGTTTGAGTGTGCAATGCAGAGGTGCTGCAAATAGATTTGCACCAGTGGGACAGTAATGGAAGTCCAACAGCCACTTTTAGGATGCAGCTAAGTTTCCTCAGTGTTTGCTAGTATAATGGCTTAGTAACAATGAGTTTGAGTGTGCAATGCAGAGGTGCTGCAAATAGATTTGCACCAGTGGGACAGTAATGGAAGTCCAACAGCCACTTTTAGGATGCCACTAAGTTTCCTCAGTGTTTGCTATTATAGTGGCTTAGTAACAATGAGTTTGAGTGTGCAATGCAGAGGTGCTGCAAATAGATTTGCACCAGTGGGACAGTAATGGAAGTCCAACAGCCACATTTAGGATGCCACTAAGTTTCCTCAGTGTTTGCTATTATAAAGGATTAGTAACAATGAGTTTGAGTATGCAATGCAAAGGTGCTGCAAATAGATTTGCACCAGTGGGACAGTAATGGAAGTCCAACAGCCACTTTTAGGATCTCACTAAGTTTCCTCAGTGTTTGCTAGTGTAATGGCTTAGTAACAATGAGTTTGAGTGTGCAATGCAGAGGTGCTGCAAATAGATTTGCACCAGTGGGACAGTAATGGAAGTCCAACAGCCACTTTTAGGATGCCGCTAAGTTTCCTCAGTGTTTGCTAGTATAATGGCTTAGTAACAATGAGTTTGAGTGTGCAATGCAGAGGTGCTGCAAACAGATTTGCACCAGTGGGACAGTAATGGAAGTCCAACAGCCACTTTTAGGATGCCACTAAGTTTCCTCAGTGTTTGCTACTATAATGGCTTAGTAACAATGAGTTTGAGTGTGCAATGCAAAGGTGCTGCAAATAGATTTGCACCAGTGGGACAGTAATGGAAGTCCAACAGCCACTTTTAGGATGCCACTAAGTTTCCTCAGTGTTTGCTAGTATAATGGCTTAGTAACAATGAGTTTGAGTGTGCAATGCAGAGGTGCTGCAAATAGATTTGCACCAGTGGGACAGTAATGGAAGTCCAACAGCCACTTTTAGGATGCCACTAAGTTTCCTCAGTGTTTGCTAGTATAATGGCTTAGTAACAATGAGTTTGAGTGTGCAATGCAGAGGTGCTGCAAATAGATTTGCACCAGTGGGACAGTAATGGAAGTCCAACAGCCACTTTCAGGATGCCACTAAGTTTCCTCAGTGTTTGCTAGTATAATGGCTTAGTAACAATGAGTTTGAGTGTGCAATGCAAAGGTGCTGCAAATAGATTTGCACCAGTGGGACAGTAATGGAAGTCCAACAGCCACTTTTAGGATGCCACTAAGTTTCCTCAGTGTTTTCTATTATAATGGCTAAGTAACAATGAGTTTGAGTGTGCAATGCAGAGGTGCTGCAAATAGATTTGCCCCAGTGGGATACTAATGGAAGTCCAACAGCCACTTTTAGGATGCCACTAAGTTTCCTCAGTGTTTGCTAGTATAGTGGCTTAGTAACAATTAGTTTGAGTGTGAAATGCAGAGGTGCTGCAAATAGATTTGCACCAGTGGGACAGTAATGGATGTCCAACAGCCACTTTTAGGATGCCACTAAGTTTCCTCAGTGTTTGCTAGTATAATGGCTTAGTAACATGAGTTTGAGTGTGCAATGCAGAGGTGCTGCACATAGATTTGCACCAGTGGGACAGTAATGGAAGTCCAACAGCCACTTTTAGGATGCCACAAAGTTTCCTCAGTGTTTGCTAGAATAATGGCTTAGTAACAATGAGTTTGAGTGTGCAATGCAGAGGTGCTGCAAATAGATTTGCACCAGTGGGACAGTAATGGAAGTCCAACAGCCACTTTTAGGATGCCACTAAGTTTCCTCAGTGTTTGCTATTATAATGGCTTAGTAACAATGAGTTTGCGTGTGCAATGCAAAGGTGCTGCAAATAGATTTGCACCAGTGGGACAGTAATGGAAGTCCAACAGCCACTTTTAGGATGCCACCAAGTTTCCTCAGTGTTTGCTAGTATAATGGCTTAGTAACAATGAGTTTGAGTGTGCAATGCAGAGGTGCTGCAAATAGATTTGCACCAGTGGGACAGTAATGGAAGTCCAACAGCCACTTTTAGGATGCCACTAAATTTCCTCAGTGTTTGCTAGAATAATGGCTTAGTAACAATGAGTTTGAGTGTGCAATGAAAAGTTGCTGCAAATAGATTTGCACCAGTGGGACAGTAATGGAAGTCCAACAGCCACTTTTAGGATGCCGATAAGTTTCCTCAGTGTTTGCTAGTATAATGGCTTAGTAACAATGAGTTTGAGTGTGCAGTGCAGAGGTGCTGCAAATAGATTTGCACCAGTGGGACAGTAATGGAAGTCCAACAGCCACTTTTAGGATGCAGCTAAGTTTCCTCAGTGTTTGCTAGTATAATGGCTTAGTAACAATGAGTTTGAGTGTGCAATGCAGAGGTGCTGCAAATAGATTTGCACCAGTGGGACAGTAATGGAAGTCCAACAGCCACTTTTAGGATGCCACTAAGTTTCCTCAGTGTTTGCTAGTATAATGGCTTAGTAACAATGAGTTTGAGTGTGCAATGCAGAGGTGCTGCAAATAGATTTGCACCAGTGGGACAGTAATGGAAGTCCAACAGCCACATTTAGGATGCCACTAAGTTTCCTCAGTGTTTGCTATTATAATGGCTTAGTAACAATGAGTTTGAGTATGCAATGCAAAGGTGCTGCAAATAGATTTGCACCAGTGGGACAGTAATGGAAGTCCAACAGCCACTTTTAGGATCTCACTATGTTTCCTCAGTGTTTGCTAGTATAATGGCTTAGTAACAATGAGTTTGAGTGTGCAATGCAGAGGTGCTGCAAATAGATTTGCACCAGTGGGACAGTAATGGAAGTCCAACAGCCACTTTTAGGATGCCGCTAAGTTTCCTCAGTGTTTGCTAGTATAATGGCTTAGTAACAATGAGTTTGAGTGTGCAATGCAGAGGTGCTGCAAATAGATTTGCACCAGTGGGACAGTAATGGAAGTCCAACAGCCACTTTTAGGATGCCACTAAGTTTCCTCAGTGTTTGCTACTATAATGGCTTAGTAACAATGAGTTTGAGTGTGCAATGCAAAGGTGCTGCAAATAGATTTGCACCAGTGGGACAGTAATGGAAGTCCAACAGCCACTTTTAGGATGCCACTAAGTTTCCTCAGTGTTTTCTAGTATAATGGCTTAGTAACAATGAGTTTGAGTGTGCAATGCAGAGGTGCTGCAAATAGATTTGCACCAGTGGGACAGTAATGGAAGTCCAACAGCCACTTTTAGGATGCCCCTAAGTTTCCTCAGTGTTTGCTAGTATAATGGCTTAGTAACAATGAGTTTGAGTGTGCAATGCAGAGGTGCTGCAAATAGATTTGCACCAGTGGGACAGTAATGGAAGTCCAACAGCCACTTTTAGGATGCCACTAAGTTTCCTCAGTGTTTGCTAGTATAATGGCTTAGTAACAATGAGTTTGAGTGTGCAATGCAGAGCTGCTGCAAATAGATTTGCACCAGTGGGACAGTAATGGAAGTCCAACAGCCACTTTCAGGATGCCACTAAGTTTTCTCAGTGTTTGCTAGTATAATGGCTTAGTAACAATGAGTTTGAGTGTGCAATGCAAAGGTGCTGCAAATAGATTTGCACCAGTGGGACAGTAATGGAAGTCCAACAGCCACTTTTAGGATGCCACTAAGTTTCCTCAGTGTTTTCTAGTATAATGGCTTAGTAACAATGAGTTTGAGTGTGCAATGCAGAGGTGCTGCAAATAGATTTGCCCCAGTGGGATACTAATGGAAGTCCAACAGCCACTTTTAGGATGCCACTAAGTTTCCTCAGTGTTTGCTAGTATAGTGGCTTAGTAACAATTAGTTTGAGTGTGCAATGCAGAGGTGCTGCAAATAGATTTGCACCAGTGGGACAGTAATGGATGTCCAACAGCCACTTTTAGGATGCCACTAAGTTTCCTCAGTGTTTGCTAGTATAATGGCTTAGTAACATGAGTTTGAGTGTGCAATGCAGAGGTGCTGCACATAGATTTGCACCAGGGGGACAGTAATGGAAGTCCAACAGCCACTTTTAGGATGCCACAAAGTTTCCTCAGTGTTTGCTAGAATAATGGCTTAGTAACAATGAGTTTGAGTGTGCAATGCAGAGGTGCTGCAAATAGATTTGCACCAGTGGGACAGTAATGGAAGTCCAACAGCACTTTTAGGATGCCACTAAGTTTCCTCAGTGTTTGCTATTATAATGGCTTAATAACAATGAGTTTGCGTGTGCAATGCAAAGGTGCTGCAAATAGATTTGCACCAGTGGGACAGTAATGGAAGTCCAACAGCCACTTTTAGGATGCCACCAAGTTTCCTCAGTGTTTGCTAGTATAATGGCTTAGTAACAATGAGTTTGAGTGTGCAATGCAGAGGTGCTGCAAATAGATTTGCACCAGTGGGACAGTAATGGAAGTCCAACAGCCACTTTTAGGATGCCACTAAATTTCCTCAGTGTTTGCTAGAATAATTGCTTAGTAACAATGAGTTTGAGTGTGCAATGCAAAGTTGCTGCAAATAGATTTGCACCAGTGGGACAGTAATGGAAGTCCAACAGCCACTTTTAGGATGCCGCTAAGTTTCCTCAGTGTTTGCTAGTATAATGGCTTAGTAACAATGAGTTTGAGTGTGCAATGCAGAGGTGCTGCAAATAGATTTGCACCAGTGGGACAGTAATGGAAGTCCAACAGCCACTTTTAGGATGCCGCTAAGTGTTACGGTTGCTGCGAGCACTGGAGACTAAGTCCAGATTTCTTACTACTGCACATGTGCGAGCGCTGGAGACTAAGTCCAGATTTCTTGCTACTGCACATGTGCGAGCGCCGGAGACTAAGTCCTATCTTGGAGCCATTGAACATGTGCGGGTGACATCATCGCTGACACGAGGTCACATGTCTCTGACACCTTCTATGCCGATTGGTCGCTGGTCATGTGCTTGTGATGCCTTGCTCGGTGATAGGCCAGCATGATGTCACTCCTGTCGTTCTGGCAGCGGATTGGCTCTGGTGTCCTCCATCTTGGATGAGACACAGAGTCTATATAAGACCCTGACACACGCCGCATGGCGCTCAGTCCTCTTGGTTCATGCATAAGAGTAGACGCTCTGTGCGCGTTCCTCTAGGCATTCCTCTGTCTATGCTAGGTGAGCGCTACCGGCAGGGTAGCGTTCTTATACCTTACAGCTTCGGCTGCTGTCCGTATTCTTACCTCTTAGGGGAGCGGACATAGGCAGGTGCCTGAGGCACATGGTCTGGCTGGGCCTTGTGGTTCGACTCGTAGGTGGACGTTGCCGCTAGGGTAACGTTCCTTATACTGCGTCTGGCAGTTGTTCGTATCCTCGCACACTAGGGGAGCGAACAGAGGTAGGAGCTTTGTGCGGCTTACGCTGCTGTTCGTCTCTTTTGCACCACTAGAAGAGCGGACCTAGGCAGGTGCCATATCTAGTGGTTCGTGTCCTCGCACACTAGTGGAGCGAACGCAGGTAGGAGCTTTGTGCGGCTTACGCTGCTGTTCGTCTCTTTTGCACCACTAGAAGAACGGACCTAGGTAGGTGCCATTTCGCACACATTGCCTTTGTCTCTGTGATTATTAACAGAGATCATTCCACACACCCTCCAAGTAAGGGAGGAATTGCTTTACTTACTTATTATATCCTTCTGTGAGTTAACAAAGGTATTGCACTCTGCCATAGTCTGCAGCAGAGTCTTTGCACGGTGGACCCTGACTGTCTGATACTCCTTTAGGTTATCAGACAGCCCCCCGTAACATTAGGACTGAGCCAAGGGTCTGGCAGTTATGGCAGAATATCAGCAGTTACACCGTTACATACAAGTACTTGAGTCACGGCTCAAGAGTATAGAGGATAAACCTCAGACCATGGTGACATCTGCACATGATCCTCGACTTGCTCTGCCAAACAGATATTCTGGCGATGCCAGATCATGTCGTGGTTTCATTAGTCAGTGTCAGATACACCTAGAGGTCAACTCTTCTCGCTTCTCTACGGAGAGGTCCAGAGTAGGCTTTATCATCTCCTTACTTCAGGACAAAGCCTTAGAATGGGCGACTCCCCTATGGGAGCGCTCTGATGTGGTTACTCTGAGACATCAAGACTTTCTTGATGCTCTTAAGGCGGTATTCATGGGTCCGCAGGTTACCCATGATGCGGCCCTGAGACTGTTAGATCTATCTCAGGGTTCGTTATCCACTAGTTCTTATGCCATTGCTTTTAGAACTCTGGTGGCAGAACTAGATTGGCCAGAGAAGGTGTTGATTCCTATCTTCTGGAGAGGGTTGGCAGGCTATGTCAAGGATGCTCTTGCTACTCGTGAGGTCCCTGCTTCTCTGGAGGACTTGATCACAGTAGCAACGAGGATCGATGTACGCCATAAGGAACGTAGACTCGAGGTCTCTTCCTCACGCCCTAAGCATCGGGCTATTCCAGTTGTTGAGGGTCCACTACCATCTTCCTCAGCATCTGAAACATCTCCCACTCCTATGGAGTTAGGTCATACGTCTTCCAGACTACGCAAGTCTGGTCCTCCTATATGTTACGTATGTTATCAGGCTGGGCACTATGCCAACAAGTGTCCTAGTCGTCAGGGAAACTCCCTGGCCTAGTAACCATTAGAGGGGGGTTACTAGAGACGTCTTCTGCACCCTCTAAGTGTTGTATCCCAGGTCAGCTCTCGTTATCTGAGAATACATGGCCTATTATGGCTTTTGTGGACTCCGGAGCTGACGGGACTTTTGTGTCCTCAGGATTTGTAAAGGGACACAATATTCCCTCTATCATGTTAGAGGCGCCTATTCCTGTCCGTGTTGTTAATGGAACTATGTTGTCTGACTCCATTACATTGAGGACAGTTCCCTTGCGCCTTTCCCTGTCTCAGGGTCACATAGAGGAGATTTCTTTTCTTGTTTTGCCTGAGGGTATAGACGACATCCTTCTGGGTCTCCCATGGCTTCGGACTCATGCTCCTCACATTGACTGGGAGTCTGACAGCATTATTAGTTGGGGTTCGAAATGTCAGTCCCGATGTCTTCCCTTACCACCTAAGGTCATTGCGGTTGCATCTACTGATCTCTCTCCCATACCTACACCCTATCTGGATTTCGCTGACGTGTTCTCCAAACAGGGTGCTGAGGTTCTTCCACCCCATAGGCCGTATGACTGTGCCATAGACCTTATCCCAGGTTCGGTTCCACCTAAAGGCAGGGTTTACCCCCTGTCGATACCTGAGTCGGAGGCCATGTCGACCTATATAAGAGAGAGTTTAGAGAAGGGGTTCATTCGTAAGTCTGTCTCTCCCGCGGGAGCTGGGTTTTTCTTTGTTCGGAAGAAAGAGGGTGATTTGCGTCCCTGCATAGATTACAGGGGTCTCAACGCAATCACAATAAAGAACAAATACCCATTACCTTTAATTTCGGAGCTCTTTGACAGATTGAGAGGAGCTCAAGTTTTTACAAAGTTGGATCTGCGGGGTGCGTATAACTTGGTACGAATTCGAAAGGGTGACGAATGGAAGACCGCTTTTAACACCCGAGACGGTCACTATGAATACCTCGTCATGCCTTTTGGGTTATGTAATGCACCCGCAGTATTTCAGGACTTCGTAAACGATGTGTTCAGGGATTTACTGTTATCCTCAGTAGTGGTGTATCTGGACGACATCCTGATTTTTTCTCCTGATCTGGAGACTCATCGTCAGGATGTCGTTCGTGTCCTTTCCCGTTTAAGGGAGCACTCATTGTTTGCTAAACTCGAGAAATGTGTATTCGAGCAGTCCTCATTGCCTTTTTTGGGTTACATTATCTCACAAGAGGGCCTGGCTATGGATCCTGCGAAGCTCTCTGCTGTCCTGCAATGGTCCGAACCTCATTCCTTGAAGGCGGTGCAACGCTTCTTAGGATTCATAAATTATTACAGGCAATTCATACCCCATTTTTCTACTTTGGTGGCCCCTTTGGTGGCCTTGACTAAGAAAGGTGCTAATCCCAAAGCCTGGTCTACTGAGACATCTCAGGCTTTTGAGGCAGTAAAAGACACTTTTCAACTGCTCCCGTTCTTCAAAGACCCGAAGAGAGTAAGCACTTCCTCTTAGAGGTTGATGCCTCTTCAGTGGGTGCTGGTGCGGTCTTGTATCAAAAGAACGGTGCAGGTAGAAAAAGGCCGTGTTTCTTCTTTGCGAAAACCTTTTCACCAGCAGAGAGAAACTATACCATTGGGGATAGGGAACTGCTCGCCTTGAGATTAGCCTTGGAGGAGTGGCATCACTTGCTGGAAGGAGCGAAACATCCTTTCCAGGTCTATACAGACCATAAGAATCTGACGTACTTACAAACCGCTCAGCGTCTGAATCCTCGCCAAGCCCGCTGGTCCTTGTTTTTCTCCCGCTTTCACTTCTCCATCAACTATCTGTCTGGGAGTAAGAATAACAAGGCAGACGCCCTGTCTCGCTCTATGCTTTCTACCCAGGAGGAGATTGACGAACCTCGTCTTATCCTTCCCTCCAGGGTTTTTCATACGCTCTCCCCTGTGACGTTAGACCAAATCCCACCGGGCAAGACCTTTGTTCCGCCTGATCGACAGAATGATATACTGTCATGGGCCCACACCTCAAAGGTGGGTGGGCATTTTGGTATTAGGCGGACACGAGAGTTACTGGAGAGGTGGTATTGGTGGCCACACTTAGCCAGCCACGTCAAGAGATATGTCGGTTCCTGCTACTCGTGTGCTCGCAACCGTCCATTACGGCAGAGACCGGCTGGGCTCTTGCATCCTTTACCAGTGCCAGATAGACCATGGGAGGTGGTAGGCATGGACTTTGTGGGTGATCTTCCATGTTCACAGGGACATAGATTTGTGTGGGTCATTACGGACCATTTCTCCCGGATGGTTCATCTCGTACCGTTATCGAGAATCCCATCTTCCAGGGTACTAGCCAAACTATTCCTCAAGCATGTCTTTAGGCTTCACGGGATGCCAGATCGTATCATTTGTGATAGAGGCCCGCAATTTACTTCCCGTTTCTGGCGAGATCTTTGTAGCCTTCTGCAAATTGAGTTGAATCTCTCTTCGGCATACCATCCGGAGACCAATGGTTTGGTTGAGCGTACCAATCAATCTATGATTATATACCTTCGACACTTTGTTGCTGAGAACCACGATAACTGGTCCTCCCTCCTACCCTGGGCAGAATTTGCCCTTAACAATTCGCTGGCTGAGGCCACTGGGCAGACACCGTTCGTACTCAATAATGGGCAACACCCTAGGGTACCGGTACCGTTTCCCGCTGATGCACCTCCTCCTCTTGTGGCCGACTGGGCAACTAATGCCAGAGAGGTTTGGGATCGGACTCAAGAGTCGATCCAAGCAGCTAAGGACCGTATGAAGACGGTGTCCGATCGGTTTCGTCGCCCGGCTCCTGTCTTTTCTCCAGGGGACTTTGTGTGGCTCTCTGCAAAACACGTGAGACTTAGAGTGAGCTCTGTCAAATTTGCTCCTCGCTTCCTGGGTCCTTAGGAGGTTCTTCGACAAGTAAATCCTGTAGTCTACCAATTGAAGTTACCCGTCCATCTTAAGATTCATGACAAATTCCATGTCTCACTGCTAAAGCCGGCTATTTTACCTCACGCTCGTGAAGTGCACTCTCCTGTCTCTGATTCCTCTCGCTCTAGCTATGAGGTACGAGCCATAGTTGGTTCTAAGATGGTTAGAGGGCGCAGGTTCTTCTTGATAGATTGGGAGGGTTACGGCCCGGAACATCGCTCTTGGGAGCCTGAGAAGGCTGTCCATGCTCCCGACTTAGTTGCCGATTACCTGCGTCGCCGGGAGGGGGGCCCTTGAGGGGGAGGTACTGTTACGGTTGCTGCGAGCACTGGAGACTAAGTCCAGATTTCTTACTACTGCACATGTGCGAGCGCTGGAGACTAAGTCCAGATTTCTTGCTACTGCACATGTGCGAGCGCTGGAGACTAAGTCCAGATTTCTTGCTACTGCACATGTGCGAGCGCCGGAGACTAAGTCCTATCTTGGAGCCATTGAACATGTGCGGGTGACATCATCGCTGACACGAGGTCACATGTCTCTGACACCTTCTATGCCGATTGGTCGCTGGTCATGTGCTTGTGATGCCTTGCTCGGTGATAGGCCAGCATGACGTCACTCCTGTCGTTCTGGCAGCGGATTGGCTCTGGTGTCCTCCATCTTGGATGAGGCACAGAGTCTATATAAGACCCTGACACACGCCGCATGGCGCTCAGTCCTCTTGGTTCATGCATAAGAGTAGACGCTCTGTGCGCGTTCCTCTAGGCATTACTCTGTCTATGCTAGGTGAGCGCTACCGGCAGGGTAGTGTTCTTATACCTTACAGCTTCGGCTGCTGTCCGTATCCTTACCTCTTAGGGGAGCGGACATAGGCAGGTGCCTGAGGCACATGGTCTGGCTGGGCCTTGTGGTTCGACTCGTAGGTGGACGTTGCCGCTAGGGTAACGTTCCTTATACTGCGTCTGGCAGTTGTTCGTATCCTCGCACACTAGGGGAGCGAACAGAGGTAGGAGCTTTGTGCGGCTTACGCTGCTGTTCGTCTCTTTTGCACCACTAGAAGAGCGGACCTAGGCAGGTGCCATATCTAGTGGTTCGTGTCCTCGCACACTAGTGGAGCGAACGCAGGTAGGAGCTTTGTGCGGCTTACGCTGCTGTTCGTCTCTTTTGCACCACTAGAAGAACGGACCTAGGTAGGTGCCATTTCGCACACATTGCCTTTGTCTCTGTGATTATTAACAGAGATCATTCCACACACCCTCCAAGTAAGGGAGGAATTGCTTTACTTACTTATTATATCCTTCTGTGAGTTAACAAAGGTATTGCACTCTGCCATAGTCTGCAGCAGAGTCTTTGCACGGTGGACCCTGACTGTCTGATACTCCTTTAGGTTATCAGACAGCCCCCCGTAACACTAAGTTTCCTCAGTGTTTGCTAGTATAATGGCTTAGTAACAATGAGTTTGAGTGTGCAATGCAGAGGTGCTGCAAATAGATTTGCACCAGTGGGACAGTAATGGAAGTCCAACAGCCACTTTTAGGATGCCACTAAGTTTCCTCAGTGTTTGCTAGTATAATGGCTTAGTAACAATGAGTTTGAGTGTGCAATGCAAAGGTGCTGCAAATAGATTTGCACCAGTGGGACAGTAATGGAAGTCCAACAGCCACTTTTAGGATGCCACTAAGTTTACTCAGTGTTTGCTAGTATAATGGCTTAGTAACGAGTTTGAGTGTGCAATGCAGAGGTGCTGCAAATAGATTTGCACCAGTGGGACAGTAATGGAAGTCCAACAGCCACTTTCAGGATGCCACTAAGTTTCCTCAGTGTTTGCTAGAATAATGGCTTAGTAACAATGAGTTTGAGTGTACAATGCAGAGGTGCTACAAATAGATTTGCCCCAGTGGGATACTAATGGAAGTCCAACAGCCACTTTTAGGATGCCACTAAGTTTCCTCAGTGTTTGCTAGTATAGTGGCTTAGTAACAATGAGTTTGAGTGTGCAATGCAGAGGTGCTGCAAATAGATTTGCACCAGTGGGACAGTAATGGAAGTCCAACAGCCACTTTCAGGATGCCACTAAGTTTCCTCAGTGTTTGCTAGAATAATGGCTTAGTAACAATGAGTTTGAGTGTGCAATGCAGAGGTGCTGCAAATAGATTTGCACCAGTGGGACAGTAATGGAAGTCCAACAGCCACTTTTAGGATGCCACTAAGTTTCTTCAGTGTTTGCTATTATAATGACTTAGTAACAATGAGTTTGTGTGTGCAATGCAAAGGTGCTGCAAATAGATTTGCACCAGTGGGACAGTAATGGAAGTCCAACAGCCACTTTTAGGATGCCACTAAGTTTCCTCAGTGTTTGCTAGTATAATGGCTTAGTAACAATGAGTTTGAGTGTGCATTGCAGAGGTGCTGCAAATAGATTTGCACCAGTGGGACAGTAATGGAAGTCCAACAGCCACTTTTAGGATGCCACTAAGTTTCCTCAGTGTTTGCTAGTATAATGGCTTAGTAACAATGAGTTTGAGTGTGCAATGCAGAGGTGCTGCAAATAGATTTGCACCAGTGGGACAGTAATGGAAGTCCAACAGCCACTTTTAGGATGCCACTAAGTTTCTTCAGTGTTTGCTTTTATAATGACTTAGTAACAATGAGTTTGTGTGTGCAATGCAAAGGTGCTGCAAATAGATTTGCACCAGTGGGACAGTAATGGAAGTCCAACAGCCACTTTTAGGATGCCACTAAGTTTCCTCAGTGTTTGCTAGTATAATGGCTTAGTAACAATGAGTTTGAGTGTGCATTGCAGAGGTGCTGCAAATAGATTTGCACCAGTGGGACAGTAATGGAAGTCCAACAGCCACTTTTAGGATGCCACTAAGTTTCCTCAGTGTTTGCTAGTATAATGGCTTAGTAACAATGAGTTTGAGTGTGCAATGCAGAGGTGCTGCAAATAGATTTACACCAGTGGGACAGTAATGGAAGTCCAACAGCCACTTTTAGGATGCCACTAAGTTTCTTCTGTGTTTGCTATTATAATGACTTAGTAACAATGAGTTTGCGTGTGCAATGCAAAGGTGCTGCAAATAGATTTGCACCAGTGGGACAGTAATGGAAGTCCAACAGCCACTTTTAGGATGCCACTAAGTTACCTCAGTGTTTGCTAGTATAATGGCTTAGTAACAATGAGTTTGAGTGTGCAATGCAGAGGTGCTGCAAATAGATTTGCACCAGTGGGACAGTAATGGAAGTCCAACAGCCACTTTTAGGATGCCACTAAGTTTCCTCAGTGTTTGCTAGTATAATGGCTTAGTAACAATGAGTTTGAGTGTGCAATGCAGAGGTGCTGCAAATAGATTTGCACCAGTGGGACAGTAATGGAAGTCCAACAGCCACTTTTAGGATGCCACTAAGTTTCCTCAGTGTTTGCTAGTATAATGGCTTAGTAACAATGAGTTTGAGTGTGCAATGCATAGGTGCTGCAAATAGATTTGCACCAGTGGGACAGTAATGGAAGTCCAACAGCCACTTTTAGGATGCCACTAAGTTTCCTCAGTGTTTGCTAGTATAATGGCTTAGTAACAATGAGTTTGAGTGTGCAATGCAGAGGTGCTGCAAATAGATTTGCACCAGTGGGACAGTAATGGAAGTCGAACAGCCACTTTCAGGATGCCACTAAGTTTCCTCAGTGTTTGCTAGTATAATGGCTTAGTAACAATGAGTTTGAGTGTGCAATGCAAAGGTGCTGCAAATAGATTTTCACCAGTGGGACAGTAATGGAAGTCCAACAGCCACTTTTAGGATGCCACTAAGTTTCCACAGTGTTTGCTAGTATAATGGATTAGTAACAATGAGTTTGAGTGTGCAATGCAAAGGTGCTGCAAATAGATTTGCACCAGTGGGACAGTAATGGAAGTCCATCAGCCACTTTTAGGATGCCACTAAGTTTCCTCAGTGTTTTCTAGTATAATGGCTTAGTAACAATGAGTTTGAGTGTACAATGCAGAGGTGCTGCAAATAGATTTGCCCCAGTGGGATACTAATGGAAGTCCAACAGCCACTTTTAGGATGCCACTAAGTTTCCTCAGTGTTTGCTAGTATAGTGGCTTAGTAACAATGAGTTTGAATGTGCAATGCAGAGGTGCTGCAAATAGATTTGCACCAGTGGGACAGTAATGGAAGTCCAACAGCCACTTTTAGGATGCCACTAAGTTTCCTCAGTGTTTGCTAGTATAATGGCTTAGCAACATGAGTTTGAGTGTGCAATGCAGAGGTGCTGCACATAGATTTGCACCAGTGGGACAGTAATGGAAGTCCAACAGCCACTTTCAGGATGCCACAAAGTTTCCTCAGTGTTTGCTAGAATAATGGCT
Organism: Anomaloglossus baeobatrachus; assembly: GCF_048569485.1. Classification (NCBI taxonomy): domain Eukaryota; kingdom Metazoa; phylum Chordata; class Amphibia; order Anura; family Aromobatidae; genus Anomaloglossus; species Anomaloglossus baeobatrachus. The sequence continues at coordinate 313,389,365 of NC_134354.1, read as the reverse complement.
TAGTAACAATGAGTTTGAGTGTGCAATGCAGAGGTGCTGCAAATAGATTTGCACCAGTGGGACAGTAATGGAAGTCCAACAGCCACTTTTAGGATGCCACTAAGTTTCCTCAGTGTTTGCTATTATAATGGCTTAGAAACAATGAGTTTGCGTGTGCAATGCAAAGGTGCTGCAAATAGATTTGCACCAGTGGGACAGTAATGGAAGTCCAACAGCCACTTTTAGGATGCCACTAAGTTTCCTCAGTGTTTGCTAGTATAATGGCTTAGTAACAATGAGTTTGAGTGTGCATTGCAGAGGTGCTGCAAATAGATTTGCACCAGTGGGACAGTAATGGAAGTCCAACAGCCACTTTTAGGATGCCACTAAGTTTCCTCAGTGTTTGCTAGTATAATGGCTTAGTAACAATGAGTTTGAGTGTGCAATGCAGAGGTGCTGCAAATAGATTTGCACCAGTGGGACAGTAATGGAAGTCCAACAGCCACTTTTAGGATGCCCCTAAGTTTCCTCAGTGTTAGCTAGTATAATGGCTTAGTAACAATGAGTTTGAGTGTGCAATGCACAGGTGCTGCAAATAGATTTGCACCAGTGGGACAGTAATGGAAGTCCAACAGCCACTTTTAGGATGCCACAAAGTTTCCTCAGTGTTTGCTAGTATAATGGCTTAGTAACAATGAGTTTGAGTGTGCAATGCAGAGGTGCTGCAAATAGATTTGCACCAGTGGGACAGTAATGGAAGTCGAACAGCCACTTTCAGGATGCCACTAAGTTTCCTCAGTGTTTGCTAGTATAATGGCTTAGTAACAATGAGTTTGAGTGTGCAATGCAGAGGTGCTGCAAATAGATTTGCACCAGTGGGACAGTAATGGAAGTCCATCAGCCACTTTTAGGATGCCACTAAGTTTCCTCAGTGTTTGCTAGTATAATGGCTTAGTAACAATGAGTTTGAGTGTGCAATGCAAAGGTGCTCCAAATAGATTTGCACCAGTGGGACAGTAATGGAAGTCCAACAGCCACTTTTAGGATGCCACTAAGTTTCCTCAGTGTTTTCTAGTATAATGGCTTAGTAACAATGAGTTTGAGTGTACAATGCAGAGGTGCTGCAAATAGATTTGCCCCAGTGGGATACTAATGGAAGTCCAACAGCCACTTTTAGGATGCCACTAAGTTTCCTCAGTGTTTGCTAGTATAGTGGCTTAGTAACAATGAGTTTGAGTGTGCAATGCAGAGGTGCTGCAAATAGATTTGCACCAGTGGGACAGTAATGGAAGTCCAACAGCCACTTTTAGGATGCCACTAAGTTTCCTCAGTGTTTGCTAGTATAATGGCTTAGTAACATGAGTTTGAGTGTGCAATGCAGAGGTGCTGCACATAGATTTGCACCAGTGGGACAGTAATGGAAGTCCAACAGCCACTTTCAGGATGCCACAAAGTTTCCTCAGTGTTTGCTAGAATAATGGCTTAGTAACAATGAGTTTGAGTGTGCAATGCAGAGGTGCTGCAAATAGATTTGCACCAGTGGGACAGTAATGGAAGTCCAACAGCCACTTTTAGGATGCCACTAAGTTTCCTCAGTGTTTGCTATTATAATGGCTTAGAAACAATGAGTTTGCGTGTGCAATGCAGAGGTGCTGCACATAGATTTGCACCAGTGGGACAGTAATGGAAGTCCAACAGCCACTTTTAGGATGCCACTAAATTTCCTCAGTGTTTGCTAGAATAATGGCTTAGTAACAATGAGTTTTAGTGTGCAATGCAGAGTTGCTGCAAATAGATTTGCACCAGTGGGACAGTAATGGAAGTCCAACAGCCACTTTTAGGATGCCACTAAGTTTCCTCAGTGTTTGCTATTATAATGGCTTAGAAACAATGAGTTTGCGTGTGCAATGCAAAGGTGCTGCAAATAGATTTGCACCAGTGGGACAGTAATGGAAGTCCAACAGCCACTTTTAGGATGCCACTAATTTTTCTCAGTGTTTGCTAGTATAATGGCTTAGTAACAATGAGTTTGATTGTGCAATGCAGAGGTGCTGCAAATAGATTTGCACCAGTGGGACAGTAATGGAAGTCCAACAGCCACTTTTAGGATGCCACTAAATTTCCTCAGTGTTTGCTAGAATAATGGCTTAGTAACAATGAGTTTGAGTGTGCAATGCAGAGTTGCTGCAAATAGATTTGCACCAGTGGGACAGTAATGGAAGTCCAACAGCCACTTTTAGGATGCCGCTAAGTTTCCTCAGTGTTTGCTAGTATAATGGCTTAGTAACAATGAGTTTGAGTGTACAATGCAGAGGTGCTGCAAATAGATTTGCCCCAGTGGGATACTAATGGAAGTCCAACAGCCACTTTTAGGATGCCACTAAGTTTCCTCAGTGTTTGCTAGTATAGTGGCTTAGTAACAATGAGTTTGAGTGTGCAATGCAGAGGTGCTGCAAATAGATTTGCACCAGTGGGACAGTAATGGAAGTCCAACAGCCACTTTTAGGATGCCACTAAGTTTCCTCAGTGTTTGCTAGTATAATGGCTTAGTAACATGAGTTTGAGTGTGCAATGCAGAGGTGCTGCACATAGATTTGCACCAGTGGGACAGTAATGGAAGTCCAACAGCCACTTTCAGGATGCCACAAAGTTTCCTCAGTGTTTGCTAGAATAATGGCTTAGTAACAATGAGTTTGAGTGTGCAATGCAGAGGTGCTGCAAATAGATTTGCACCAGTGGGACAGTAATGGAAGTCCAACAGCCACTTTTAGGATTCCACTAAGTTTCCTCAGTGTTTGCTATTATAATGGCTTAGAAACAATGAGTTTGCGTGTGCAATGCAGAGGTGCTGCACATAGATTTGCACCAGTGGGACAGTAATGGAAGTCCAACAGCCACTTTTAGGATGCCACTAAATTTCCTCAGTGTTTGCTAGAATAATGGCTTAGTAACAATGAGTTTTAGTGTGCAATGCAGAGTTGCTGCAAATAGATTTGCACCAGTGGGACAGTAATGGAAGTCCAACAGCCACTTTTAGGATGCCGCTAAGTTTCCTCAGTGTTTGCTAGTATAATGGCTTAGTAACAATGAGTTTGAGTGTGCAATGCAGAGGTGCTGCAAATAGATTTGCACCAGTGGGACAGTAATGGAAGTCCAACAGCCACTTTTAGGATGCCACTAAGTTTCCTCAGTGTTTGCTAGTATAATGGCTTAGTAACAATGAGTTTGAGTGTGCAATGCATAGGTGCTGCAAATAGATTTGCACCAGTGGGACAGTAATGGAAGTCCAACAGCCACTTTTAGGATGCCACTAAGTTTCCTCAGTGTTTGCTAGTATAATGGCTTAGTAACAATGAGTTTGAGTGTGCAATGCAGAGGTGCTGCAAACAGATTTGCACCAGTGGGACAGTAATGGAAGTCCAACAGCCACTTTTGGGATCTCACTAAGTTTCCTCAGTGTTTGCTAGAATAATGGCTTAGTAACAATGAGTTTGAGTGTGCAATGCAGAGGTGCTGCAAATAGATTTGCACCAGTGGGACAGTAATGGAAGTCCAACAGCCACTTTTAGGATGCCACTAAGTTTCCTCAGTGTTTGCTAGTATAATGGCTTAGTAACAATGAGTTTGAGTGTGCAATGCAGAGGTGCTGCAAACAGATTTGCACCAGTGGGACAGTAATGGAAGTCCAACAGCCACTTTTAGGATGTCACTAAGTTTCCTCAGTGTTTGCTAGTATAATGGCTTAGTAACAATGAGTTTGAGTGTGCAATGCAAAGGTGCTGCAAATAGATTTGCACCAGTGGGACTGTAATGGAAGTCCAACAGCCACTTTTAGGATGCCACTAAGTTTCCTCAGTGTTTGCTAGTATAATGGCTTAGTAACAATGAGTTTGAGTGTGGAATGCAGAGGTGCTGCAAATAGATTTGCACCAGTGGGAGAGTAATGGAAGTCCAACAGCCACTTTTAGGATGCCACTAAGTTTCCTCAGTGTTTGCTAGTATAATGGCTTAGTAACAGTGAGTTTGAGTGTGCAATGCAGAGGTGCTGCAAATAGATTTGCACCAGTGGGACAGTAATGGAAGTCCAACAGCCACTTTTAGGATGCCACTAAGTTTCCTCAGTGGTTGCTAATATAATGGCTTAGTAACAATGAGTTTGAGTGTGCAATGCATAGGTGCTGCAAATAGATTTGCACCAGTGGGACAGTAATGGAAGTCCAACAGCCACTTTTAGGATGCCACTAAGTTTCCTCAGTGTTTGCTAGTATAATGGCTTAGTAACAATGAGTTTGAGTGTGGAATGCAGAGGTGCTGCAAATAGATTTGCACCAGTGGGAGAGTAATGGAAGTCCAACAGCCACTTTTAGGATGCCACTAAGTTTCCTCAGTGTTTGCTAGTATAATGGCTTAGTAACAGTGAGTTTGAGTGTGCAATGCAGAGGTGCTGCAAATAGATTTGCACCAGTGGGACAGTAATGGAAGTCCAACAGCCACTTTTAGGATGCCACTAAGTTTCCTCAGTGTTCGCTAGTATAATGGCTTAGTAACAATGAGTTTGAGTGTGCAATGCAGAGGTGCTGCAAATAGATTTGCACCAGTGAGACAGTAATGGAAGTCCAACAGCCACATTTAGGATGCCACTAAGTTTCTTCAGTGTTTGCTAGTATAATGGCTTAGTAACAATGAGTTTGAGTGTGCAATGCAGAGGTGCTGCAAATAGATTTGCACCAGTGGGACAGTAATGGAAGTCCAACAGCCACTTTTAGGATGCCAGTAAGTTTCCTCAGTGGTTGCTAATATAATGGCTTAGTAACAATGAGTTTGAGTGTGCAATGCATAGGTGCTGCAAATAGATTTGCACCAGTGAGACAGTAATGGAAGTCCAACAGCCACATTTAGGATGCCACTAAGTTTCTTCAGTGTTTGCTAGTATAATGGCTTAGTAACAATGAGTTTGAGTGTGCAATGCAGAGGTGCTGCAAATAGATTTGCACCAGTGGGACAGTAATGGAAGTCCAACAGCCACTTTTAGGATGCCACTAAGTTTCCTCAGTGGTTGCTAATATAATGGCTTAGTAACAATGAGTTTGAGTGTGCAATGCATAGGTGCTGCAAATAGATTTGCACCAGTGGGACAGTAATGGAAGTCCAACAGCCACTTTTAGGATGCCACTAAGTTTCCTCAGTGTTTGTTAGTAAAATGGCTTAGTAACAATGAGTTTGAGTGTGCAATGCAGAGGTGCTGCAAATAGATTTGCACCAGTGGGACAGTAATGGAAGTCCAACAGCCACTTTTAGGATGCCACTAAGTTTCCTCAGTGTTTGCTAGTATAATGGCTTAGTAACAATGAGTTTAAGTGTGCAATGCAGAGGTGCTGCAAATAGATTTGCACCAGTGGGACAGTAATGGAAGTCCAACAGCCACTTTTAGGATGCTACTAAGTTTCCTCAGTGTTTGCTAGTATAATGGCTTAGTAACAATGAGTTTGAGTGTGCAATGCAGAGGTGCTGCAAATAGATTTGCACAAGTGGGACAGTAATGGAAGTCCAACAGCCACTTTTAGGATGCCACTAAGTTTCCTCAGTGTTTGCTAGAATAATGGCTTAGTAACAATGAGTTTGAGTGTGCAATGCAGAGGTGCTGCAAATAATTTGCACCAGTGGGACAGTAATGGAAGTCCAACAGCCACTTTTAAGATGTCACTAAGTTTCCTCAGTGTTTGCTAGTATAATGGCTTAGTAACAATGAGTTTGAGTGTGCAATGCAGAGGTGCTGCAAATAGATTTGCACCAGTGGGACAGTAATGGAAGTCCAACAGCCACTTTTAGGATGCCACTAAGTTTCCTCAGTGTTTGCTAGTATAATGGCTTAGTAACAATGAGTTTGAGTGTGCAATGCAGAGGTGCTGCAAATAGATTATCACCAGTGGGACAGTAATGGAAGTCCAACAGCCACTTTTAGGATGCCACTAAGTTTCCTCAGTGTTTGCTATTATAATGGCTTAGTAACAGTGAGTTTGAGTGTGCAATGCAGAGGTGCTGCAAATAGATTTGCACCAGTGGGACAGTAATGGAAGTCCAACAGCCACTTTTAGGATGCCACTAAGTTTCCTCAGTGTTTGCTAGTAAAATGGCTTAGTAACAATGAGTTTGAGTGTGCAATGCAGAGGTGCTGCAAATAGATTTGCACCAGTGGGACAGTAATGGAAGTCCAACAGCCACTTTTAGGATGCCACTAAGTTTCCTCAGTGTTTGCTAGTATAATGGCTTAGTAACAATGAGTTTAAGTGTGCAATGCAGAGGTGCTGCAAATAGATTTGCACCAGTGGGACAGTAATGGAAGTCCAACCGCCACTTTTAGGATGCCACTAAGTTTCCTCAGTGTTTGCTAGTATAATGGCTTAGTAACAATGAGTTTGAGTGTGCAATGCAGAGGTGCTGCAAATAGATTTGCACCAGTGGGACAGTAATGGAAGTCCAACAGCCACTTTTAGGATGCCACTAAGTTTCCTCAGTGTTTGCTAGAATAATGGCTTCGTAACAATGAGTTTGAGTGTGCAATGCAGAGGTGCTGCAAATAGATTTGCACCAGTGGGACAGTAATGGAAGTCCAACAGCCACTTTTAAGATGTCACTAAGTTTCCTCAGTGTTTGCTAGTATAATGGCTTAGTAACAATGAGTTTGAGTGTGCAATGCAGAGGTGCTGCAAATAGATTATCACCAGTGGGACAGTAATGGAAGTCCAACAGCCACTTTTAGGATGCCACTAAGTTTCCTCAGTGTTTGCTATTATAATGGCTTAGTAACAGTGAGTTTGAGTGTGCAATGCAGAGGTGCTGCAAATAGATTTGCACCAGTGGGACAGTAATGGAAGTCCAACAGCCACTTTTAAGATGTCACTAAGTTTCCTCAGTGTTTGCTAGTATAATGGCTTAGTAACAATGAGTTTGAGTGTGCAATGCAGAGGTGCTGCAAATAGATTATCACCAGTGGGACAGTAATGGAAGTCCAACAGCCACTTTTAGGATGCCACTAAGTTTCCTCAGTGTTTGCTATTATAATGGCTTAGTAACAGTGAGTTTGAGTGTGCAATGCAGAGGTGCTGCAAATAGATTTGCACCAGTGGGACAGTAATGGAAGTCCAACAGCCACTTTTAAGATGTCACTAAGTTTCCTCAGTGTTTGTTACTAAGCCATTATACTAGCAAACACTGAGGAAACTTAGTGACATCTTAAAAGTGGCTGTTGGACTTCCATTACTGTCCCACTGGTGCAAATCTATTTGCAGCACCTCTGCATTGCACACTCAAACTCACTGTTACTAAGCCATTATACTAGCAATGAGTTTGGTGTGCAATGCAGAGGTGCTGCAAAGAGATTATCACCAGTGGGACAGTAATGGAAGTCCAACAGCCACATTTAGGATGCCACTAAGTTTCCTCAGTGTTTGCTATTATAATGGCTTAGTAACAGTGAGTTTGAGTGTGCAATGCAGAGGTGCTGCAAATAGATTTGCACCAGTGGGACAGTAATAGAAGTCCAACAGCCACTTTTAGGATGCCACTAAGTTTCCTCAGTGTTTGCTAGTATAATGGCTTAGTAACAATGAGTTTGAGTGTGCAATGCAGAGGTGCTGCAAATAGATTTGCACCAGTGGGACAGTAATGGAAGTCCAACAGCCACTTTTAGGATGCCACTAAGTTTCCTCAGTGTTTGCTAGAATAATGGCTTAGTAACAATGAGTTTGAGTGTGCAATGCAGAGGTGCTGCAAATAGATTTGCACCAGTGGGACAGTAATGGAAGTCCAACAGCCACTTTTAAGATGTCACTAAGTTTCCTCAGTGTTTGCTAGTATAATGGCTTACTAACAATGAGTTTGAGTGTGCAATGCAGAGGTGCTGCAAATAGATTATCACCAGTGGGACAGTAATGGAAGTCCAACAGCCACTTTTAGGATGCCACTAAGTTTCCTCAGTGTTTGCTATTATAATGGCTTAGTAACAGTGAGTTTGAGTGTGCAATGCAGAGGTGCTGCAAATAGATTTGCACCAGTGGGACAGTAATGGAAGTCCAACAGCCACTTTTAAGATGTCACTAAGTTTCCTCAGTGTTTGCTAGTATAATGGCTTAGTACAATGAGTTTGAGTGTGCAATGCAGAGGTGCTGCAAATAGATTTGCACCAGTTGGACAGTAATGGAAGTCCAACAGCCACTTTTAGGATCTCACTAAGTTTCCTCAGTGTTTGCTAGAATAATGGCTTAGTAACAATGAGTTTGAGTGTGCAATGCAGAGGTGCTGCAAATAGATTTGCACCAGTGGGACAGTAATAGAAGTCCAAAAGCCACTTTTAGGATGCCACTAAGTTTCCTCAGTGTTTGCTAGTATAATGGCTTAGTAACAATGAGTTTGAGTGTGCAATGCAGAGGTGCTGCAAATAGATTTGCACCAGTGGGACAGTAATGGAAGTCCAACAGCCACTTTTAGGATGCCACTAAGTTTCCTCAGTATTTGCTAGTATAATGGCTTAATAACAATGAGTTTGAATGTGCAATGCAGAGGTGCTGCAAATAGATTTGCACCAGTGGGACAGTAATGGAAGTCCAACAGCCACTTTTAGGATGCCTCTAAGTTTCCTCAGTGTTTGCTAGTATAATGGCTTAGTAACAATGAGTTTGAGTGTGCAATGCAGAGGTGCTGCAAATAGATTTGCACCAGTTGGACAGTAATGGAAGTCCAACAGCCACTTTTAGGATCTCACTAAGTTTCCTCAGTGTTTGCTAGAATAATGGATTAGTAACAATGAGTTTGATTGTGCAATGCAGAGGTGCTGCAAATAGATTTGCACCAGTGGGATAGTAATAGAAGTCCAACAGCCACTTTTAGGATGCCACTAAGTTTCCTCAGTGTTTGCTAGTATAATGGCTTAGTAACAATGAGTTTGAGTGTGCAATGCAGAGGTGCTGCAAATAGATTTGCACCAGTGAGACAGTAATGGAAGTCCAACAGCCACTTTTAGGATGCCACAAAGTTTCCTCAGTGTTTGCTAATATAATGGCTTAGTAACAATGAGCTTGAGTGTGCAATGCATAGGTGCTGCAAATAGATTTGCACCAGTGGGACAGTAATGGAAGTCCAACAGCCACTTTTAGGATCTCACTAAGTTTCCTCAGTGTTTGCTAGAATAATGGCTTAGTAACAATGAGTTTGACTGTGCAATGCAGAGGTGCTGCAAATAGATTTGCACCAGTGGGACAGTAATAGAAGTCCAACAGCCACTTTTAGGATGCCACTAAGTTTCCTCAGTGTTTGCTAGTATAATGGCTTAGTAACAATGAGTTTGAGTGTGCAATGCAGAGGTGCTGCAAATAGATTTGCACCAGTGAGACAGTAATGGAAGTCCAACAGCCACTTTTAGGATGCCACTAAGTATCCTCAGTTTTTGCTAGTATAATGGCTTAGTAACAATGAGTTTGAGTGTGCAATGCAAAGGTGCTGCAAATAGATTTGCACCAGTGGGACAGTAATGGAAGTCCAACAGCCACTTTTAGGATGCCACTAAGTTTCCTCAGTGTTTGCTAGTATAATGGCTTAGTAACAGTGAGTTTGAGTGTGCAATGCAGAGGTGCTGCAAATAGATTTGCACCAGTGGGACAGTAATGGAAGTCCAACAGCCACTTTTAGGATGCCACTCAGTTTCCTCAGTGTTTGCTAGTATAATGGCTTAGTACAATGAGTTTGAGTGTGCAATGCAGAGGTGCTGCAAATAGATTTGCACCAGTTGGACAGTAATGGAAGTCCAACAGCCACTTTTAGGATCTCACTAAGTTTCCTCAGTGTTTGCTAGAATAATGGCTTAGTAACAATGAGTTTGAGTGTGCAATGCAGAGGTGCTGCAAATAGATTTGCACCAGTGGGACAGTAATAGAAGTCCAACAGCCACTTTTAGGATGCCACTAAGTTTCCTCAGTGTTTGCTAGTATAGTGGCTTAGTAACAATGAGTTTGAGTGTGCAATGCAGAGGTGCTGCAAATAGATTTGCACCAGTGGGACAGTAATGGAAGTCCAACAGCCACTTTTAGGATGCCACTAAGTTTCCTCAGTATTTGCTAGTATAATGGCTTAATAACAATGAGTTTGAGTGTGCAATGCAGAGGTGCTGCAAATAGATTTGCACCAGTGGGACAGTAATGGAAGTCCAACAGCCACTTTTAGGATGCCACTAAGTTTCCTCAGTGTTTGCTAGTATAATGGCTTAGTAACAATGAGTTTGAGTGTGCAATGCAGAGGTGCTGCAAATAGATTTGCACCAGTTGGACAGTAATGGAAGTCCAACAGCCACTTTTAGGATCTCACTAAGTTTCCTCAGTGTTTGCTAGAATAATGGATTAGTAACAATGAGTTTGATTGTGCAATGCAGAGGTGCTGCAAATAGATTTGCACCAGTGGGATAGTAATAGAAGTCCAACAGCCACTTTTAGGATGCCACTAAGTTTCCTCAGTGTTTGCTAGTATAATGGCTTAGTAACAATGAGTTTGAGTGTGCAATGCAGAGGTGCTGCAAATAGATTTGCACCAGTGAGACAGTAATGGAAGTCCAACAGCCACTTTTAGGATGCCACAAAGTTTCCTCAGTGTTTGCTAATATAATGGCTTAGTAACAATGAGCTTGAGTGTGCAATGCATAGGTGCTGCAAATAGATTTGCACCAGTGGGACAGTAATGGAAGTCCAACAGCCACTTTCAGGATCTCACTAAGTTTCCTCAGTGTTTGCTAGAATAATGGCTTAGTAACAATGAGTTTGACTGTGCAATGCAGAGGTGCTGCAAATAGATTTGCACCAGTGGGACAGTAATAGAAGTCCAACAGCCACTTTTAGGATGCCACTAAGTTTCCTCAGTGTTTGCTAGTATAATGGCTTAGTAACAATGAGTTTGAGTGTGCAATGCAGAGGTGCTGCAAATAGATTTGCACCAGTGAGACAGTAATGGAAGTCCAACAGCCACTTTTAGGATGCCACTAAGTATCCTCAGTTTTTGCTAGTATAATGGCTTAGTAACAATGAGTTTGAGTGTGCAATGCAAAGGTGCTGCAAATAGATTTGCACCAGTGGGACAGTAATGGAAGTCCAACAGCCACTTTTAGGATGCCACTAAGTTTCCTCAGTGTTTGCTAGTATAATGGCTTAGTAACAATGAGTTTGAGTGTGCAATGCAGAGGTGCTGCAAATAGATTTCCACCAGTGGGACAGTAATGGAAGTCCAACAGCCACTTTTAGGATGCCACTAAGTTTCCTCAGTGTTTGCTAGAATAATGGCTTAGTAACAATGAGTTTGAGTGTGCAATGCAGAGGTGCTGCAAATAGATTTGCACCAGTGGGACAGTAATGGAAGTCCAACAGCCACTTTTAAGATGCCACTAAGTTTCCTCAGTGTTTGCTAGTATAATGTCTTATTAACAATGAGTTTGAGTGTGCAATGCAGAGGTGCTGCAAATAGATTTGCACCAGTGGGACAGTAATGGAAGTCCAACAGCCACTTTTAGGATGCCACTAAGTTTCCTCAGTGTTTGCTAGTATAATGGCATAGTAACAGTGAGTTTGAGTGTGCAATGCAGAGGTGCTGCAAATAGATTTGCACCAGTGGGACAGTAATGGAAGTCCAACAGCCACTTTTAGGATGCCACTAAGTTTCCTCAGTGTTTGCTAGTATAATGGCTTAGTAACAATGAGTTTGAGTGTGCAATGCAGAGGTGCTGCAAATAGATTTGCACCAGTGGGATAGTAATGGAAGTCCAACAGCCACATTTAGGATGCCACTAAGTTTCTTCAGTGTTTGCTAGTATAATGGAGTAGTAACAATGAGTTTGAGTGTGCAATGCAGAGGTGCTGCAAATAGATTTGCACCAGTGGGACAGTAATGGAAGTCCAACAGCCACTTTTAGGATGCCACTAAGTTTCCTCAGTGTTTGCTAGTATAATGGCTTAGTAACAATGAGTTTGAGTGTGCAATGCAGAGGTGCTGCAAATAGATTTGCACCAGTTGGACAGTAATGGAAGTCCAACAGCCACTTTTAGGATCTCACTAAGTTTCCTCAGTGTTTGCTAGAATAATGGATTAGTAACAATGAGTTTGATTGTGCAATGCAGAGGTGCTGCAAATAGATTTGCACCAGTGGGATAGTAATAGAAGTCCAACAGCCACTTTTAGGATGCCACTAAGTTTCCTCAGTGTTTGCTAGTATAATGGCTTAGTAACAATGAGTTTGAGTGTGCAATGCAGAGGTGCTGCAAATAGATTTGCACCAGTGAGACAGTAATGGAAGTCCAACAGCCACTTTTAGGATGCCACAAAGTTTCCTCAGTGTTTGCTAATATAATGGCTTAGTAACAATGAGCTTGAATGTGCAATGCATAGGTGCTGCAAATAGATTTGCACCAGTGGGACAGTAATGGAAGTCCAACAGCCACTTTTAGGATCTCACTAAGTTTCCTCAGTGTTTGCTAATATAATGGCTTAGTAACAATGAGCTTGAGTGTGCAATGCATAGGTGCTGCAAATAGATTTGCACCAGTGGGACAGTAATGGAAGTCCAACAGCCACTTTTAGGATGCCACTAAGTTTCCTCAGTGTTTGCTAGTATAATGGCTTAGTAACAATGAGTTTGAGTGTGCAATGCAGAGGTGCTGCAAATAGATTTCCACCAGTGGGACAGTAATGGAAGTCCAACAGCCACTTTTAGGATGCCACTAAGTTTCCTCAGTGTTTGCTAGAATAATGGCTTAGTAACAATGAGTTTGAGTGTGCAATGCAGAGGTGCTGCAAATAGATTTGCACCAGTGGGACAGTAATGGAAGTCCAACAGCCACTTTTAAGATGCCACTAAGTTTCCTCAGTGTTTGCTAGTATAATGTCTTATTAACAATGAGTTTGAGTGTGCAATGCAGAGGTGCTGCAAATAGATTTGCACCAGTGGGACAGTAATGGAAGTCCAACAGCCACTTTTAGGATGCCACTAAGTTTCCTCAGTGTTTGCTAGTATAATGGCATAGTAACAGTGAGTTTGAGTGTGCAATGCAGAGGTGCTGCAAATAGATTTGCACCAGTGGGACAGTAATGGAAGTCCAACAGCCACTTTTAGGATGCCACTAAGTTTCCTCAGTGTTTGCTAGTATAATGGCTTAGTAACAATGAGTTTGAGTGTGCAATGCAGAGGTGCTGCAAATAGATTTGCACCAGTGGGATAGTAATGGAAGTCCAACAGCCACATTTAGGATGCCACTAAGTTTCTTCAGTGTTTGCTAGTATAATGGAGTAGTAACAATGAGTTTGAGTGTGCAATGCAGAGGTGCTGCAAATAGATTTGCACCAGTGGGACAGTAATGGAAGTCCAACAGCCACTTTTAGGATGCCACTAAGTTTCCTCACTGTTTGCTAATATAATGGCTTAGTAACAATGAGCTTGAGTGTGCAATGCATAGGTGCTGCAAATAGATTTGCACCAGTGGGACAGTAATGGAAGTCCAACAGCCACTTTTAGGATGCCACTAAGTTTCCTCAGTGTTTGCTAGTATAATGGCTTAGTAACAATGAGTTTGAGTGTGCAATGCAAAGGTGCTGCAAATAGATTTGCACCAGTGGGATAGTAATGGAAGTCCAACAGCCACTTTTAGGATGCCACTAAGTTTCCTCAGTATTTGCTAGTATAATGGCTTAATAACAATGAGTTTGAGTGTGCAATGCATAGGTGCTGCAAAGAGATTTGCACCAGTGGGACAGTAATGGAAGTCCAACAGCCACTTTTAGGATGCCACTAAGTTTCCTCAGTGTTTGCTAGAGTAATGGCTTAGTAACAATGAGTTTGATTGTGCAATGCAGAGGTGCTGCAAATAGATTTGCACAAGTGGGACAGTAATGGAAGTCCAACAGCCACTTTTAGGATGCCACTAAGTTTCCTCAGTTTTTGCTAGTATAATGGCTTAGTAACAATGAGTTTGAGTGTGCAATGCAAAGGTGCTGCAAATAGATTTGCACCAGTGGGACAGTAATGGAAGTCCAACAGCCACTTTTAGGATGCCACTAAGTTTCCTCAGTGTTTGCTAGTATAATGGCTTAGTAACAGTGAGTTTGAGTGTGCAATGCAGAGGTGCTGCAAATAGATTTGCACCAGTGGGACAGTAATGGAAGTCCAACAGCCACTTTTAGGATGCCACTCAGTTTCCTCAGTGTTTGCTAGTATAATGGCTTAGTAAAATGAGTTTGAGTGTGCAATGCAGAGGTGCTGCAAATAGATTTGCACCAGTTGGACAGTAATGGAAGTCCAACAGCCACTTTTAGGATCTCACTAAGTTTCCTCAGTGTTTGCTAGAATAATGGCTTAGTAACAATGAGTTTGAGTGTGCAATGCAGAGGTGCTGCAAATAGATTTGCACCAGTGGGACAGTAATAGATGTCCAACAGCCACTTTTAGGATGCCACTAAGTTTCCTCAGTGTTTGCTAGTATAATGGCTTAGTAACAATGAGTTTGAGTGTGCAATGCAGAGGTGCTGCAAATAGATTTGCACCAGTGGGACAGTAATGGAAGTCCAACAGCCACTTTTAGGATGCCACTAAGTTTCCTCAGTATTTGCTAGTATAATGGCTTAATAACAATGAGTTTGGGTGTGCAATGCAGAGGTGCTGCAAATAGATTTGCACCAGTGGGATAGTAATAGAAGTCCAACAGCCACTTTTAGGATGCCACTAAGTTTCCTCAGTGTTTGCTAGTATAATGGCTTAGTAACAATGAGTTTGAGTGTGCAATGCAGAGGTGCTGCAAATAGATTTGCACCAGTGAGACAGTAATGGAAGTCCATCAGCCACTTTTAGGATGCCACAAAGTTTCCTCAGTGTTTGCTAATATAATGGCTTAGTAACAATGAGCTTGAGTGTGCAATGCATAGGTGCTGCAAATAGATTTGCACCAGTGGGACAGTAATGGAAGTCCAACAGCCACTTTTAGGATCTCACTAAGTTTCCTCAGTGTTTGCTAGAATAATGGCTTAGTAACAATGAGTTTGACTGTGCAATGCAGAGGTGCTGCAAATAGATTTGCACCAGTGGGACAGTAATAGAAGTCCAACAGCCACTTTTAGGATGCCACTAAGTTTCCTCAGTGTTTGCTAGTATAATGGCTTAGTAACAATGAGTTTGAGTGTGCAATGCAGAGGTGCTGCAAATAGATTTGCACCAGTGAGACAGTAATGGAAGTCCAACAGCCACTTTTAGGATGCCACTAAGTATCCTCAGTTTTTGCTAGTATAATGGCTTAGTAACAATGAGTTTGAGTGTGCAATGCAAAGGTGCTGCAAATAGATTTGCACCAGTGGGACAGTAATGGAAGTCCAACAGCCACTTTTAGGATGCCACTAAGTTTCCTCAGTGTTTGCTAGTATAATGGCTTAGTAACAATGAGTTTGAGTGTGCAATGCAGAGGTGCTGCAAATAGATTTCCACCAGTGGGACAGTAATGGAAGTCCAACAGCCACTTTTAGGATGCCACTAAGTTTCCTCAGTGTTTGCTAGAATAATGGCTTAGTAACAATGAGTTTGAGTGTGCAATGCAGAGGTGCTGCAAATAGATTTGCACCAGTGGGACAGTAATGGAAGTCCAACAGCCACTTTTAAGATGCCACTAAGTTTCCTCAGTGTTTGCTAGTATAATGTCTTAGTAACAATGAGTTTGAGTGTGCAATGCAGAGGTGCTGCAAATAGATTTGCACCAGTGGGACAGTAATGGAAGTCCAACAGCCACTTTTAGGATGCCACTAAGTTTCCTCAGTGTTTGCTAGTATAATGGCATAGTAACAGTGAGTTTGAGTGTGCAATGCAGAGGTGCTGCAAATAGATTTGCACCAGTGGGACAGTAATGGAAGTCCAACAGCCACTTTTAGGATGCCACTAAGTTTCCTCAGTGTTTGCTAGTATAATGGCTTAGTAACAATGAGTTTGAGTGTGCAATGCAGAGGTGCTGCAAATAGATTTGCACCAGTGGGATAGTAATGGAAGTCCAACAGCCACATTTAGGATGCCACTAAGTTTCTTCAGTGTTTGCTAGTATAATGGAGTAGTAACAATGAGTTTGAGTGTGCAATGCAGAGGTGCTGCAAATAGATTTGCACCAGTGGGACAGTAATGGAAGTCCAACAGCCACTTTTAGGATGCCACTAAGTTTCCTCACTGTTTGCTAATATAATGGCTTAGTAACAATGAGCTTGAGTGTGCAATGCATAGGTGCTGCAAATAGATTTGCACCAGTGGGACAGTAATGGAAGTCCAACAGCCACTTTTAGGATGCCACTAAGTTTCCTCAGTGTTTGCTAGTATAATGGCTTAGTAACAATGAGTTTGAGTGTGCAATGCAGAGGTGCTGCAAATAGATTTGCACCAGTTGGACAGTAATGGAAGTCCAACAGCCACTTTTAGGATCTCACTAAGTTTCCTCAGTGTTTGCTAGAATAATGGCTTAGTAACAATGAGTTTGAGTGTGCAATGCAGAGGTGCTGCAAATAGATTTGCACCAGTGGGACAGTAATAGAAGTCCAACAGCTACTTTTAGGATGCCACTAAGTTTCCTCAGTGTTTGCTAGTATAATGGCTTAGTAACAATGAGTTTGATTGTGCAATGCAGAGGTGCTGCAAATAGATTTGCACCAGTGGGACAGTAATGGAAGTCCAACAGCCACTTTTAGGATGCCACTAAGTTTCCTCAGTATTTGCTAGTATAATGGCTTAATAACAATGAGTTTGAGTGTGCAATGCAGAGGTGATGCAAATAGATTTGCACCAGTGGGACAGTAATGGAAGTCCAACAGCCACTTTTAGGATGCCACTAAGTTTCCTCAGTGTTTGCTAGTATAATGGCTTAGTAACAATGAGTTTGAGTGTGCAATGCAGAGGTGCTGCAAATAGATTTGCACCAGTGGGACAGTAGTGGAAGTCCAACAGCCACTTTTAGGATGCCACTAAGTTTCCTCAGTGTTTGCTATTATAATGGCTTAGTAACAATGAGTTTGAGTGTGCAATGCAGAGGTGCTGCAAATAGATTTGCACCAGTTGGACAGTAATGGAAGTCCAACAGCCACTTTTAGGATCTCACTAAGTTTCCTCAGTGTTTGCTAGAATAATGGCTTAGTAACAATGAGTTTGAGTGTGCAATGCAGAGGTGCTGCAAATAGATTTGCACCAGTGGGACAACAATAGAAGTCCAACAGCCACTTTTAGGATGCCACTAAGTTTCCTCAGTGTTTGCTAGTATAATGGCTTAGTAACAATGAGTTTGAGTGTGCAATGCAGAGGTGCTGCAAAAAGATTTGCACCAGTGGGACAGTAATGGAAGTCCAACAGCCACTTTTAGGATGCCACTAAGTTTCCTCAGTGTTTGCTAGTATAATGGCTTAGTAACAGTGAGTTTGAGTGTGCAATGCAGAGGTGCTGCAAATAGATTTCCACCAGTGGGACAGTAATGGAAGTCCAACAGCCACTTTTAGGATGCCACTAAGTTTCCTCAGTGTTTGCTAGAGTAATGGCTTAGTAACAATGAGTTTGAGTGTGCAATGCAGAGGTGCTGCAAATAGATTTGCACCAGTGAGACAGTAATGGAAGTCCAACAGCCACTTTTAGGATGCCACTAAGTTTCCTCAGTGTTTGCTAGTATAATGGCTTAGTAACAATGAGTTTGAGTGTGCAATGCAGAGGTGCTGCAAATAGATTTCCACCAGTGGGACAGTAATGGAAGTCCAACAGCCACTTTTAGGATGCCACTAAGTTTCCTCAGTGTTTGCTAGAGTAATGGCTTAGTAACAATGAGTTTGAGTGTGCAATGCAGAGGTGCTGCAAATAGATTTGCACCAGTGGGACAGTAATGGAAGTCCAACAGCCACTTTTAGGATGCCACTAAGTTTCCTCAGTGTTTGCTAGTATAATGGCTTAGTAACAGTGAGTTTGAGTGTGCAATGCAGAGGTGCTGCAAATAGATTTGCACCAGTGGAAGAGTAATGGAAGTCCAACAGCCACTTTTAGGATGCCACTAAGTTTCCTCAGTGTTTGCTAGTATAATGGCTTAGTAACAATGAGTTTGAGTGTGCAATGCAGAGGTGCTGCAAATAGATTTGCACCAGTGGGATAGTAATGGAAGTCCAACAGCCACATTTAGGATGCCACTAAGTTTCTTCAGTGTTTGCTAGTATAATGGCTTAGTAACAATGAGTTTGAGTGTGCAATGCAGAGGTGCTGCAAATAGATTTGCACCAGTGGGACAGTAATGGAAGTCCAACAGCCACTTTTAGGATGCCACTAAGTTTCCTCAGTGTTTGCTAATATAATGGCTTAGTAACAATGAGCTTGAGTGTGCAATGCATAGGTGCTGCAAATAGATTTGCACCAGTGGGACAGTAATGGAAGTCCAACAGCCACTTTTAGGATACCACTAAGTTTCCTCAGTGTTTGCTAGTAAAATGGCTTAGTAACAATGAGTTTGAGTGTGCAATGCAGAGGTGCTGCAAATAGATTTGCACCAGTGGGACAGTAATGGAAGTCCAACAGCCACTTTTAGGATGCCACTAAGTTTCCTCAGTGTTTGCTAGTATAATGGCTTAGTAACAATGAGTTTGAGTGTGCAATGCAAAGGTGCTGCAAATAGATTTGCACCAGTGGGACAGTAATGGAAGTCCAACAGCCACTTTTAGGATGCCACTAAGTTTCCTCAGTGTTTGCTAGTATAATGGCTTAGTAACAATGAGTTTGAGTGTGCAATGCAGAGGTGCTGCAAATAGATTTGCACCAGTGGGACAGTAATGGAAGTCCAACAGCCACTTTTAGGATGCTACTAAGTTTCCTCAGTGTTTGCTAGTATAATGGCTTAGTAACAATGAGTTTGAGTGTGCAATGCAAAGGTGCTGCAAATAGAGTTGCACCAGTGGGACAGTAATGGAAGTCCAACAGCCAATTTTTAGGATTCCACTAAGTTTCCTCAGTTTTTTCTAGTATAATGGCTTAGTAACAATGAGTTTGAGTGTGCAATGCAAAGGTGCTGCAAATAGATTTGCACCAGTGGGACAGTAATGGAAGTCCAACAGCCACATTTAGGATGCCACTAAGTTTCCTCAGTGTTTGCTAGTATAATGGCTTAGTAACAATGAGTTTGAGTGTGCAATGCAGAGGTGCTGCAAATAGATTTGCACCAGTGGGACAGTAATGGAAGTCCAACAGCCACTTTTAGGATGCCACTAAGTTTCCTCAGTGTTTGCTAATATAATGGCTTAGTAACAATGAGTTTGAGTGTGCAATGCATAGGTGCTGCAAATAGATTTGCACCAGTGGGACAGTAATGGAAGTCCAACAGCCACTTTTAGGATGCCACTAAGTTTCCTCAGTGTTTGCTAGTAAAATGGCTTAGTAACAATGAGTTTGAGTGTGCAATGCAGAGGTGCTGCAAATAGATTTGCACCAGTGGGACAGTAATGGAAGTCCAACAGCCACTTTTAGGATGCCACTAAGTTTCCTCAGTGTTTGCTAGTATAATGGCTTAGTAACAATGAGTTTGAGTGTGCAATGCAAAGGTGCTGCAAATAGATTTGCACCAGTGGGACAGTAATGGAAGTCCAACAGCCACTTTCAGGATGCCACTAAGTTTCCTCAGTGTTTGCTAGTATAATGGCTTAGTAACAATGAGTTCGAGTGTGCAATGCAGAGGTGCTGCATATAGATTTGCACCAGTGGGACAGTAATGGAAGTCCATCAGCCACTTTTAGGATGCCACTAATTTTCCTCAGTGTTTGCTAGAAAAATGGCTTAGTAACAATGAGTTTGAGTGTGCAATGCAGAGGTGCTGCAAATAGATTTGCACCAGTGGGACAGTAATGGAAGTCCAACAGCCACTTTTGGGATGCCACTAAGTTTCCTCAGTGTTTGCTAGTATAATGGCTTAGTAACAATGAGTTTGAGTGTGCAATGCAGAGGTGCTGCAAATAGATTTGCACCAGTGGGACAGTAATGGAAGTCCAACAGCCACTTTTAGGATGCCACTAAGTTTCCTCAGTGTTTGCTATTATAATGGCTTAGTAACAATGAGTTTGAGTGTGCAATGCAGAGGTGCTGCAAATAGATTTGCACCAGTGGGACAGTAATGGAAGTCCAACAGCCACTTTTAGGATGCCACTAAGTTTCCTCAGTGTTTGCTAGTATAATGGCTTAGTAACAATGAGTTTGAGTGTGCAATGCAGAGGTGCTGCAAATAGATTTGCACCAGTTGGACAGTAATGGAAGTCCAACAGCCACTTTTAGGATCTCACTAAGTTTCCTCAGTGTTTGCTAGAATAATGGCTTAGTAACAATGAGTTTGAGTGTGCAATGCAGAGGTGCTGCAAATAGATTTGCACCAGTGGGACAGTAATGGAAGTCCAACAGCCACTTTTAGGATGCTACTAAGTTTCCTCAGTGTTTGCTAGTATAATGGCTTAGTAACAATGAGTTTGAGTGTGCAATGCAGAGGTGCTGCAAATAGATTTGCACCAGTGGGACAGTAATGGAAGTCCAACAGCCACTTTTAGGATGCCACTAAGTTTCCTCAGTGTTTGCTAGTATAATGGCTTAGTAACAATGAGTTTGAGTGTGCAATGCAGAGGTGCTGCAAATAGATTTGCACCAGTGGGACAGTAATGGAAGTCCAACAGCCACTTTTAGGATGCCACTAAGTTTCCTCAGTGTTTGCTAGAATTATGGCTTAGTAACAATGAGTTTGAGTGTGCAATGCAGAGGTGCTGCAAATAGATTTGCACCAGTGGGACAGTAATGGAAGTCCAATAAATCGTATAGACCTGGCTCACTATGTATTCGGGTGCTCTGGGGAAACAGTCAATTGATCAAAATACAAAATTATCCCCGGCACTCCAAGAGAAAGAGAAACAATGTCTGGGTATTTTTGATATTTTTTATTGTGTAATAGTCTTATCTCGACGTTTCGGTCACACCTTGACCTTTATCAAGAGAATCAATCAGACTATAGAAAGAGAACATAAAAAACAGAAATTAATACATAATACAGGAGATAATTACCAGGAGACACAGCTCCGGTCACTTATATACAATGTGCACAAAAAGACATGTAGTATACGTTACAATGACAGGGTACAAAGTCACATATAGGGTAATAACATATATATACCCAAGAGGAGAGAACATCATCCGAAGTAATTGTTTACAAACTAGAAGCTTATCATGTATCTATCAGAAGAGACGAACAAACGGACATACCTATGAGGCAGAGGAATCAATATGTGAATAATACTCGAGAAGGAGCAATACGAGTCACCACTCATATGGAGAGAAAATATTGGGTGCGTATGAGCACTAGGTGAAAAAAAGAATAATTATATTAGGAAACCTATGCAGTGATTCATGACATGTAATCGACTAGCGAGTGATATGTGAATACCTGTGACTGAATAATAGAAAGTCGGGATCAGCCAGTCAAAGTCTATGGGGTAATCATGTAGTGGTATTCCACCAGGGTAGAAAGTCACATGTCGTAGCTGGATATGGGTAAAGGAGAGTGAAAAAAGTAAAACATGAAAAGGAAGAGAAAGAAAGGAAGAGAAAGGATTGTAGAAAGGGTAAAGAGGTAAGGGGGGGGGGAGGGGGGGAAAAAAGAGGGAAGGTGGGATAAGGCTGAAGGTAAAGATAAGTGTATATGAGAAAAATAAGACAAGGTACCTGTCCAATGATTGGCTATTGTATAAATGCCATGCCAGTCTCATTAGTGAGTAAAGGACCTAATGGAGGAATTCTAGAATAAATACATCAGTGAATAGAGAGACGTGTCTCTGGAATTAGTTATACTCTGTTCACTACCTGTCAAACAGCATGGAAAGGTGTACAGGAGATAATATGTCTCTGGAAACTTGTGACACCAATGTATTAGCTTTAAGGCATGTAGCACATAATGCCGCAGGTTAATGTTCTATAAAATAGAGAGATCTTATGAGATAATTTCACAAACTGTGTAACATTCAATGAGGTAAACAACCTCCATAAAAAATGACTAATATCACTCACAATCTATGAGCAGCCGTGAGAAGAGTCATATGGGAGACCTTCTTAAAGGGGTAGTGGAATAACAGGAGTTATCCTGACTGCCAGTGCCGGTATTACACATATGCTGCGGCCTTGTGACACAAACAGACAGAGGTTAATGCAATGGTGTACTAACAATTTACTTGACCGTGGACCAAACTGAATAAATCACATAACAGTACCTCTAAAATGAGACAGCCTGTGTGGAGACAATGCCCTGTGCAATAGGTTATTCACAAAGTGATGACTTGAAAAATGGTCAAAGACCCATGGAGAGCAAAGGGAACCTAATGAATGGAGACATAGACTAACGGTCAAAAAAATGAAAAGGTCATAATAATACCTGGTGTATAAGATGATACAGACCTGTGTCCAGTGGGAATAGTGGCTGGCTGCTGCGCTGGTCTATGCAAAAACGCCGTCTTAAATGCAGGGTGTAATGAGAAGATCAGCTACAGGTGAAGCTGACTTCCTGGTTGCGGTGTGGAACGCAAATGGCGTCCAAATGGACCGCATGCCGGCGCATGCGCAGACCGGGTGAAGTCCGCGCATGCGCACTGACACTGTCATGCTTTGCATTGGGACGGTAGTGGTGAGGGTTGGTACTGCAGCGCTAAGCTGTGTAGAGGACTGCTGGATGTTGTGAGTCACACGTAGTGCAGTGAAGAGTGGCATACAGACCTCCGTAATGTGAGGGAGTGAGTGCCTCTCATGTGACCGCTAAGACAGAAGAGTGAACCGGTGATGTGTGGAAATCACGTAGTGAAGGGAGCCTAAAAAAGGGGAGAAAAATAAATTAGTAGGCATATGACAGGAAAGAAAATAGACCTGGAAAACACAAGAATGTAAGGAATTCACAAATCAACAGGTACCTATTTAATTACCATGGATCTGAATCTAAAATCACTCTCATATAATAATATTATGTATTATATAGCTATGAGCATGTGGAAAGATAAAATACATAATAAATCAAAGACATAAAAAGCATAAAAAACAAAGAGAGGTTTATATGAAAAGGAATCTACGGAGACCACAACTAGGTCCTAAATGTGTGGAATGTGTCACAGATGAACCTCATATTCTCGGTTCAGCCCTCGGGGTTCCAGAGTACCCAGCGTGAAAATCCAATATGCTTCTCTTTCTTTTAGTCTACGGACCCTATCACCACCCCTGCGTAATTGTGGAACATGCTCAATAACCTGGAATCTCAGTTGAGCCACTGTATGATGGAAAGTGTCAAAATGATAGGGGATGGGTAGTAAAAGTTGCTTACATCTGATCGTCGATTTGTGTTTACTGATCCGGTCTCGGATATGTTGGGTGGTTTCCCCAACATACCCGAGACCGCATGGACACTTGATCAGGTATATCACATAGGAAGACTCACAAGTGTGATACCCTCTAATAGTGAAATTTTTGCCAGTATGGGGATGTGTGAATTTGTTGCCCTTGGTCAGATTATTGCATTGGAGACAGTGTAAACATGGGAAGTTACCTGTTTTGGGTGGTCCCAAGAAAGTCTGTCGTGGTGAGATCGATGACCCTATATCGGCTCGAATCAGACTATCCCTCAGGTTCCTCGCTCGTTTGTGACAAAAAATAGGGAACATCCCGAACTCTTTTATGGAAGGGTAAGCCTTCTGTAACAATGGCCAATGTCTTGTGATGATCTCCTTGAAAAGTGGCGAAAAAGGGTGGTATGTCTGGACACAATGAATTCGTGGGGTAATGACATCATCATCGCGGGCACGGGTAGAACGGTTGAATGCCACGGAGGAAGGGTAGCCTCGTGAGAGGAATTTCTCACCCATCTCACGAAACCTTGATACTTGTGTTTGAGGATCAGAAACGATCCTTTCTACTCTCTTATGCTGTGAAATGGGTAATGATTTTTTAATGTGTGGAGGGTGGCAGCTTGAATATAGCAGAAGGCTGTTCTTGTCGGTGGGTTTGACGTATAAATCAGTTGTGATGGTCCCTTCGGGGGATAAGATAACAAGGGTGTCCAGAAAGTTAATCTGGAAGGGATCACTGTGTACCGTGAAAGTAAGTCCCGGACGGGCGGAAGAGATATATTGATGAAAGGTGTCTAGGGATAAAGAATCACCGTGCCATATGACAAAAATGTCATCAATATATCTCCTCCATCCGATGGCATGTTGTTTCCAAAGTGAGTGACTGTACACAAAAGTGTCCTCAAAATGCGCCATGTAGATATTTGCGTACGGGGGCGCTACGTTAGAACCCATCGCTGTACCCCGTTGCTGCATATAAAACTGATCCTCGAAGAGGAAGAAATTATTGCCCAATACCAATTGCAGGAGATCAAGACAGAAAGAGTGTTGTAAAGGAGACAATGACCCATAGAGTTCCAAGAACCAGTTGACGGCTTGGATGCCATCACTGTGTGCTATACTTGTGTAGAGACTGTCTACGTCAAAGGTCACGAGAAGACAATCAGGAGGAAGAGAGGTGAAAGATCTGATATGAGACAGAAAATCGGACGTGTCCTTTAGGTATGACGGAATCACAGGAATCAGTGGTGTGAGAATCTTATCCAGGGAGATGGCCAATGGTGAAAGGATAGACTCGGTGGAGGCTACGATGGGTCGTCCGGGAGGTTGCTGTAGATTTTTATGGATCTTGGGTAGAACATAAAAGACGGGTGTTACGGGGTTAGATTTGATGAGATACTCAGCCAATTTCTTATCAATCGTGCCCTGTGATAAGTGGTAATCCACAATATCCCTGATCCGATCACGTATTTGAGGAGTGGGGTCTCGAGGGACGGGCAAATAAGTAGAGTTATCACGTAGTTGCCTGTAAATCTCAGAGAGGTAATATGTTTTGTCCAGAATGACAATGGAGCCCCCTTTGTCAGCTGGCTTAATTACTATACTTTTGTTGTTTTTGAGTTCCCTGATGGCTTTGTCTTCTTCAGGGGTATTATTGTGTCTAATCTTATATTGGCCCTTATCAATATCCTTCAAAATTTTATTCATATCATTGGAAACCAGAGAAATGTAAGTCTCAACGGGGTGATATGACCTGGGGGGATGAAAGGTACTCGTGAGACTGAGTTTAAGATCCCGGAGACTGAAAGTGCCGGAACCCAGACTTACGTCCTCAGGGGTCGTGTCCCCCTCTGAGGAGGCAAAATGGGCTTTGAGACGGAGATTCCTGAAAAAGCGTCTCATCTCCTGGTCCACCCTGAAGGGATTGAACTTAGGAGTGGGACAGAACGAGAGACCCCTTTGCAACACCTGTGACTCAATGGGTGAAAGGTTGTATGACGAAATGTTAAACACCAAGTTATCAACAATATTGTCATTTACAGTGGTCATACCTGTGATCTGGTCTGCATATGAGGAAAGTGACCTGGTCTTCCTCTGGCTCCTCCTCGTTTTTCTCCTGGGGTGTGTCTGGCCCCTAAAAAACGGTTGGATGACGTAGGGTAGGAGTCACTATCAGAACCAGAGGAGGCCGAGAATCTGTGAAAGTTAGGGCGATGGGGAGGATTAGTGTCCTGTGAGCGCCACCTGTAGACACGATCTTTAAGATAATCCTCTTGATCCCTGATGAACTTCGTCCGTTTACGTTCCTGTAGATTTTTCTGGAAGGCGTCGATAGATTCTCTGGTTTTCTGTTTCAATCTGTCCCACTCGGCACTTGGTAAGGTGTTAGAGAATTTGTCTTCGATGGATTTGATTTTGGGTTCCAATTCGCTTATCTCTTTCTGGAGAAACTCAATGGTCAATATAATCACGTCCATCGAGCATTTGTTTAAGATACTTTCGTACTTGGTACAGTATTCGGGGTTATCCGAAAATAAGGTAGGACGAAGGGGTACTCTGAGGCCTCTCGGGATTCGTTGTACTTTATGGTACTCGGCTAATGTAGCGCAATGTAAGTCCAAAGCTGTGTATCTCTTTAGCTCCTTTTCATAGTCGCGGGTACGAATCTCTTCAGTAGGAACTGATAAAAACGTACGTGGTGTGGTGACCCTTGACAGGATATTTGTCACCTCTTCATTAGCATATGAAAAAGTATTGAAAGACATTGAGGTCAAAAAATTACGGATTATAGGAGCCCAGGAAAAAATAGAATCCAATAAATCGTATAGACCTGGCTCACTATGTATTCGGGTGCTCTGGGGAAACAGTCAATTGATCAAAATACAAAATTATCCCCGGCACTCCAAGAGAAAGAGAAACAATGTCTGGGTATTTTTGATATTTTTTATTGTGTAATAGTCTTATCTCGACGTTTCGGTCACACCTTGACCTTTATCAAGAGAATCAATCAGACTATAGAAAGAGAACATAAAAAACAGAAATTAATACATAATACAGGAGATAATTACCAGGAGACACAGCTCCGGTCACTTATATACAATGTGCACAAAAAGACATGTAGTATACGTTACAATGACAGGGTACAAAGTCACATATAGGGTAATAACATATATATACCCAAGAGGAGAGAACATCATCCGAAGTAATTGTTTACAAACTAGAAGCTTATCATGTATCTATCAGAAGAGACGAACAAACGGACATACCTATGAGGCAGAGGAATCAATATGTGAATAATACTCGAGAAGGAGCAATACGAGTCACCACTCATATGGAGAGAAAATATTGGGTGCGTATGAGCACTAGGTGAAAAAAAGAATAATTATATTAGGAAACCTATGCAGTGATTCATGACATGTAATCGACTAGCGAGTGATATGTGAATACCTGTGACTGAATAATAGAAAGTCGGGATCAGCCAGTCAAAGTCTATGGGGTAATCATGTAGTGGTATTCCACCAGGGTAGAAAGTCACATGTCGTAGCTGGATATGGGTAAAGGAGAGTGAAAAAAGTAAAACATGAAAAGGAAGAGAAAGAAAGGAAGAGAAAGGATTGTAGAAAGGGTAAAGAGGTAAGGGGGGGGGGGGGGGAGGGGGGGGAAAAAAGAGGGAAGGTGGGATAAGGCTGAAGGTAAAGATAAGTGTATATGAGAAAAATAAGACAAGGTACCTGTCCAATGATTGGCTATTGTATAAATGCCATGCCAGTCTCATTAGTGAGTAAAGGACCTAATGGAGGAATTCTAGAATAAATACATCAGTGAATAGAGAGACGTGTCTCTGGAATTAGTTATACTCTGTTCACTACCTGTCAAACAACATGGAAAGGTGTACAGGAGATAATATGTCTCTGGAAACTTGTGACACCAATGTATTAGCTTTAAGGCATGTAGCACATAATGCCGCAGGTTAATGTTCTATAAAATAGAGAGATCTTATGAGATAATTTCACAAACTGTGTAACATTCAATGAGGTAAACAACCTCCATAAAAAATGACTAATATCACTCACAATCTATGAGCAGCCGTGAGAAGAGTCATATGGGAGACCTTCTTAAAGAGGTAGTGGAATAACAGGAGTTATCCTGACTGCCAGTGCCGGTATTACACATATGCTGCGGCCTTGTGACACAAACAGACAGAGGTTAATGCAATGGTGTACTAACAATTTACTTGACCGTGGACCAAACTGAATAAATCACATAACAGTACCTCTAAAATGAGACAGCCTGTGTGGAGACAATGCCCTGTGCAATAGGTTATTCACAAAGTGATGACTTGAAAAATGGTCAAAGACCCATGGAGAGCAAAGGGAACCTAATGAATGGAGACATAGACTAACGGTCAAAAAAATGAAAAGGTCATAATAATACCTGGTGTATAAGATGATACAGACCTGTGTCCAGTGGGAATAGTGGCTGGCTGCTGCGCTGGTCTATGCAAAAACGCCGTCTTAAATGCAGGGTGTAATGAGAAGATCAGCTACAGGTGAAGCTGACTTCCTGGTTGCGGTGTGGAACGCAAATGGCGTCCAAATGGACCGCATGCCGGCGCATGCGCAGACCGGGTGAAGTCCGCGCATGCGCACTGACACTGTCATGCTTTGCATTGGGACGGTAGTGGTGAGGGTTGGTACTGCAGCGCTAAGCTGTGTAGAGGACTGCTGGATGTTGTGAGTCACACGTAGTGCAGTGAAGAGTGGCATACAGACCTCCGTAATGTGAGGGAGTGAGTGCCTCTCATGTGACCGCTAAGACAGAAGAGTGAACCGGTGATGTGTGGAAATCACGTAGTGAAGGGAGCCTAAAAAAGGGGAGAAAAATAAATTAGTAGGCATATGACAGGAAAGAAAATAGACCTGGAGAACACAAGAATGTAAGGAATTCACAAATCAACAGGTACCTATTTAATTACCATGGATCTGAATCTAAAATCACTCTCATATAATAATATTATGTATTATATAGCTATGAGCATGTGGAAAGATAAAATACATAATAAATCAAAGACATAAAAAGCATAAAAAACAAAGAGAGGTTTATATGAAAAGGAATCTACGGAGACCACAACTAGGTCCTAAATGTGTGGAATGTGTCACAGATGAACCTCATATTCTCGGTTCAGCCCTCGGGGTTCCAGAGTACCCAGCGTGAAAATCCAATATGCTTCTCTTTCTTTTAGTCTACGGACCCTATCACCACCCCTGCGTAATTGTGGAACATGCTCAATAACCTGGAATCTCAGTTGAGCCACTGTATGATGGAAAGTGTCAAAATGATAGGGGATGGGTAGTAAAAGTTGCTTACATCTGATCGTCGATTTGTGTTTACTGATCCGGTCTCGGATATGTTGGGTGGTTTCCCCAACATACCCGAGACCGCATGGACACTTGATCAGGTATATCACATAGGAAGACTCACAAGTGTGATACCCTCTAATAGTGAAATTTTTGCCAGTATGGGGATGTGTGAATTTGTTGCCCTTGGTCAGATTATTGCATTGGAGACAGTGTAAACATGGGAAGTTACCTGTTTTGGGTGGTCCCAAGAAAGTCTGTCGTGGTAAGATCGATGACCCTATATCGGCTCGAATCAGACTATCCCTCAGGTTCCTCGCTCGTTTGTGACAAAAAATAGGGAACATCCCGAACTCTTTTATGGAAGGGTAAGCCTTCTGTAACAATGGCCAATGTCTTGTGATGATCTCCTTGAAAAGTGGCGAAAAAGGGTGGTATGTCTGGACACAATGAATTCGTGGGGTAATGACATCATCATCGCGGGCACGGGTAGAACGGTTGAATGCCACGGAGGAAGGGTAGCCTCGTGAGAGGAATTTCTCACCCATCTCACGAAACCTTGATACTTGTGTTTGAGGATCAGAAACGATCCTTTCTACTCTCTTATGCTGTGAAATGGGTAATGATTTTTTAATGTGTGGAGGGTGGCAGCTTGAATATAGCAGAAGGCTGTTCTTGTCGGTGGGTTTGACGTATAAATCAGTTGTGATGGTCCCTTCGGGGGATAAGATAACAAGGGTGTCCAGAAAGTTAATCTGGAAGGGATCACTGTGTACCGTGAAAGTAAGTCCCGGACGGGCGGAAGAGATATATTGATGAAAGGTGTCTAGGGATAAAGAATCACCGTGCCATATGACAAAAATGTCATCAATATATCTCCTCCATCCGATGGCATGTTGTTTCCAAAGTGAGTGACTGTACACAAAAGTGTCCTCAAAATGCGCCATGTAGATATTTGCGTACGGGGGCGCTACGTTAGAACCCATCGCTGTACCCCGTTGCTGCATATAAAACTGATCCTCGAAGAGGAAGAAATTATTGCCCAATACCAATTGCAGGAGATCAAGACAGAAAGAGTGTTGTAAAGGAGACAATGACCCATAGAGTTCCAAGAACCAGTTGACGGCTTGGATGCCATCACTGTGTGCTATACTTGTGTAGAGACTGTCTACGTCAAAGGTCACGAGAAGACAATCAGGAGGAAGAGAGGTGAAAGATCTGATATGAGACAGAAAATCGAGTCTATCCTTTCACCATTGGCCATCTCCCTGGATAAGATTCTCACACCACTGATTCCTGTGATTCCGTCATACCTAAAGGACACGTCCGATTTTCTGTCTCATATCAGATCTTTCACCTCTCTTCCTCCTGATTGTCTTCTCGTGACCTTTGACGTAGACAGTCTCTACACAAGTATAGCACACAGTGATGGCATCCAAGCCGTCAACTGGTTCTTGGAACTCTATGGGTCATTGTCTCCTTTACAACACTCTTTCTGTCTTGATCTCCTGCAATTGGTATTGGGCAATAATTTCTTCCTCTTCGAGGATCAGTTTTATATGCAGCAACGGGGTACAGCGATGGGTTCTAACGTAGCGCCCCCATACGCAAATATCTACATGGCGCATTTTGAGGACACTTTTGTGTACAGTCACTCACTTTGGAAACAACATGCCATCGGATGGAGGAGATATATTGATGACATTTTTGTCATATGGCACGGTGATTCTTTATTCCTAGACACCTTTCATCAATATATCTCTTCCGCCCGTCCGGGACTTACTTTCACGGTACACAGTGATCCCTTCCAGATTAACTTTCTGGACACCCTTGTTATCTTATCCCCCGAAGGGACCATCACAACTGATTTATACGTCAAACCCACCGACAAGAACAGCCTTCTGCTATATTCAAGCTGCCACCCTCCACACATTAAAAAATCATTACCCATTTCACAGCATAAGAGAGTAGAAAGGATCGTTTCTGATCCTCAAACACAAGTATCAAGGTTTCGTGAGATGGGTGAGAAATTCCTCTCACGAGGCTACCCTTCCTCCGTGGCATTCAACCGTTCTACCCGTGCCCGCGATGATGATGTCATTACCCCACGAATTCATTGTGTCCAGACATACCACCCTTTTTCGCCACTTTTCAAGGAGATCATCACAAGACATTGGCCATTGTTACAGAAGGCTTACCCTTCCATAAAAGAGTTCGGGATGTTCCCTATTTTTTGTCACAAACGAGCGAGGAACCTGAAGGATAGTCTGATTCGAGCCGATATAGGGTCATCGATCTCACCACGACAGACTTTCTTGGGACCACCCAAAACAGGTAACTTCCCATGTTTACACTGTCTCCAATGCAATAATCTGACCAAGGGCAACAAATTCACACATCCCCATACTGGCAAAAATTTCACTATTAGAGGGTATCACACTTGTGAGTCTTCCTATGTGATATACCTGATCAAGTGTCCATGCGGTCTCGGGTATGTTGGGGAAACCACCCAACATATCCGAGACCGGATCAGTAAACACAAATCGACGATCAGATGTAAGCAACTTTTACTACCCATCCCCTATCATTTTGACACTTTCCATCATACAGTGGCTCAACTGAGATTCCAGGTTATTGAGCATGTTCCACAATTACGCAGGGGTGGTGATAGGGTCCGTAGACTAAAAGAAAGAGAAGCATATTGGATTTTCACGCTGGGTACTCTGGAACCCCGAGGGCTGAACCGAGAATATGAGGTTCATCTGTGACACATTCCACACATTTAGGACCTAGTTGTGGTCTCCGTAGATTCCTTTTCATATAAACCTCTCTTTGTTTTTTATGCTTTTTATGTCTTTGATTTATTATGTATTTTATCTTTCCACATGCTCATAGCTATATAATACATAATATTATTATATGAGAGTGATTTTAGATTCAGATCCATGGTAATTAAATAGGTACCTGTTGATTTGTGAATTCCTTACATTCTTGTGTTTTCCAGGTCTATTTTCTTTCCTGTCATATGCCTACTAATTTATTTTTCTCCCCTTTTTTAGGCTCCCTTCACTACGTGATTTCCACACATCACCGGTTCACTCTTCTGTCTTAGCGGTCACATGAGAGGCACTCACTCCCTCACATTACGGAGGTCTGTATGCCACTCTTCACTGCACTACGTGTGACTCACAACATCCAGCAGTCCTCTACACAGCTTAGCGCTGCAGTACCAACCCTCACCACTACCGTCCCAATGCAAAGCATGACAGTGTCAGTGCGCATGCGCGGACTTCACCCGGTCTGCGCATGCGCCGGCATGCGGTCCATTTGGACGCCATTTGCGTTCCACACCGCAACCAGGAAGTCAGCTTCACCTGTAGCTGATCTTCTCATTACACCCTGCATTTAAGACGGCGTTTTTGCATAGACCAGCGCAGCAGCCAGCCACTATTCCCACTGGACACAGGTCTGTATCATCTTATACACCAGGTATTATTATGACCTTTTCATTTTTTTGACCGTTAGTCTATGTCTCCATTCATTAGGTTCCCTTTGCTCTCCATGGGTCTTTGACCATTTTTCAAGTCATCACTTTGTGAATAACCTATTGCACAGGGCATTGTCTCCACACAGGCTGTCTCATTTTAGAGGTACTGTTATGTGATTTATTCAGTTTGGTCCACGGTCAAGTAAATTGTTAGTACACCATTGCATTAACCTCTGTCTGTTTGTGTCACAAGGCCGCAGCATATGTGTAATACCAGCACTGGCAGTCAGGATAACTCCTGTTATTCCACTACCCCTTTAAGAAGGTCTCCCATATGACTCTTCTCACGGCTGCTCATAGATTGTGAGTGATATTAGTCATTTTTTATGGAGGTTGTTTACCTCATTGAATGTTACACAGTTTGTGAAATTATCTCATAAGATCTCTCTATTTTATAGAACATTAACCTGCGGCATTATGTGCTACATGCCTTAAAGCTAATACATTGGTGTCACAAGTTTCCAGAGACATATTATCTCCTGTACACCTTTCCATGCTGTTTGACAGGTAGTGAACAGAGTATAACTAATTCCAGAGACACGTCTCTCTATTCACTGATGTATTTATTCTAGAATTCCTCCATTAGGTCCTTTACTCACTAATGAGACTGGCATGGCATTTATACAATAGCCAATCATTGGACAGGTACCTTGTCTTATTTTTCTCATATACATTTATCTTTACCTTCAGCCTTATCCCACCTTCCCTCTTCCCCCCCCCCTCCCCTCCCCCCTTACCTCTTTACCCTTTCTACAATCCTTTCTCTTCCTTTCTTTCTCTTCCTTTTCATGTTTTACTTTTTTCACTCTCCTTTACCCATATCCAGCTACGACATGTGACTTTCTACCCTGGTGGAATACCACTACATGATTACCCCATAGACTTTGACTGGCTGATCCCGACTTTCTATTATTCAGTCACAGGTATTCACATATCACTCGCTAGTCGATTACATGTCATGAATCACTGCATAGGTTTCCTAATATAATTATTCTTTTTTTCACCTAGTGCTCATACGCACCCAATATTTTCTCTCCATATGAGTGGTGACTCGTATTGCTCCTTCTCGAGTATTATTCACATATTGATTCCTCTGCCTCATAGGTATGTCCGTTTGTTCGTCTCTTCTGATAGATACATGATAAGCTTCTAGTTTGTAAACAATTACTTCGGATGATGTTCTCTCCTCTTGGGTATATATATGTTATTACCCTATATGTGACTTTGTACCCTGTCATTATAACGTATACTACATGTCTTTTTGTGCACATTGTATATAAGTGACCGGAGCTGTGTCTCCTGGTAATTATCTCCTGTATTATGTATTAATTTCTGTTTTTTATGTTCTCTTTCTATAGTCTGATTGATTCTCTTGATAAAGGTCAAGGTGTGACCGAAACGTCGAGATAAGACTATTACACAATAAAAAATATCAAAAATACCCAGACATTGTTTCTCTTTCTCTTGGAGTGCCGGGGATAATTTTGTATTTTGAGTAATGGAAGTCCAACAGCCACTTTTAAGATGTCACTAAGTTTCCTCAGTGTTTGCTAGTATAATGGCTTAGTAACAATGAGTTTGAGTGTGCAATGCAGAGGTGCTGCAAATAGATTTGCACCAGTGGGACAGTAATGGAAGTCCAACAGCCACTTTTAGGATGCCACTAAGTTTCCTCAGTGTTTGCTAGAAAAATGGCTTAGTAACAATGAGTTTGAGTGTGCAATGCAGAGGTGCTGCAAATAGATTTGCACCAGTGGGACAGTAATGGAAGTCCAACAGCCACAGTTAGGATGCCACTAAGTTTCCTCAGTGTTTGCTATTATAATGGCTTAGTAACAATGAGTTTGAGTGTGCAATGCAGAGGTGCTGCAAAAAGATTTGCACCAGTGGGATAGTAATGGAAGTCCAACAGCCACTTTTAGGATGCCACTAAGTTTCCTCAGTGTTTGCTAGAATAATGGCTTAGTAACAATGAGTTTGAGTGTGCAATGCAGAGGTGCTGCAAATAGATTTGCACCAGTGGGACAGTAATGGAAGTCCAACAGCCACAGTTAGGATGCCACTAAGTTTCCTCAGTGTTTGCTATTATAATGGCTTAGTAACAATGAGTTTGAGTGTGCAATGCAAAGGTGCTGCAAATAGATTTGCACAAGTGGGACAGTAATGGAAGTCCAACAGCCACTTTTAGGATGCCACTAAGTTTCCTCAGTGTTTGCTAGTATAATGGCTTAGTAACAATGAGTTTGAGTGTGCAATGCAGAGGTGCTGCAAATAGATTTGCACCAGTGGGATACTAATGGAAGTCCAACAGCCACTTTTAGGATCTCACTAAGTTTCCTCAGTGTTTGCTAGAATAATGGCTTAGTAACAATGAGTTTGAGTGTGCAATGCAGAGGTCCTGCAAATAGATTTGCACCAGTGGGACAGTAATGGAAGTCCAACAGCCACTTTTAGGATGCCACTAAGTTTCCTCAGTGTTTGCTAGTATAATGGCTTAGTAACAATGAGTTTGAGTATGCAATGCAGAGGTGCTGCAAATAGATTTGCACCAGTGGGACAGTAATGGAAGTCCAACAGCCACTTTTAGGATGCCACTAAGTTTCCTCAGTGTTTGCTAGAATAATGGCTTAGGAACAATGAGTTTGAGTGTGCAATGCAGAGGTGCTGCAAAAAGATTTGCACCAGTGGGAGAGTAATGGAAGTCCAACAGCCACTTTTAGGATGCCACTAAGTTTCCTCAGTGTTTGCTAGTATAATGGCTTAGTAACAATGAGTTTGAGTGTGCAATGCAGAGGTGCTGCAAATAGATTTGCACCAGTGGGACAGTAATGGAAGTCCAACAGCCACTTTTAGGATGCCACTAAGTTTCCTCAGTGTTTGCTAGAATAATGGCTTAGTAACAATGAGTTTGAGTGTGCAATGCAGAGGTGCTGCAAATAGATTTGCACCAGTGGGACAGTAATAGAAGTCCAACAGCCACTTTTAGGATGCCACTAAGTTTCCTCAGTGTTTGCTAGTATAATGGCTTAGTAACAATGAGTTTGAGTGTGCAATGCAGAGGTGCTGCAAATAGATTTGCACCAGTGGGACAGTAATGGAAGTCCAACAGCCACATTTAGGATGCCACTAAGTTTCCTCAGTGTTTGCTATTATAATGGCTTAGTAACAATGAGTTTGAGTGTGCAATGCAAAGGTGCTGCAAATAGATTTGCACCAGTGGGATAGTAATGGAAGTCCAACAGCCACTTTTAGGATGCCACTAAGTTTCCTCAGTGTTTGCTAGTATAATGGCTTAGTAACAATGAGTTTGAGTGTGCAATGCAGAGGTGCTGCAAATAGATTTGCACCAGTGGGACAGTAATGGAAGTCCAACAGCCACTTTTAGGATCTCACTAAGTTTCCTCAGTGTTTGCTAGAATAATGGCTTAGTAACAATGAGTTTGAGTGTGCAATGCAGAGGTGCTGCAAATAGATTTGCACCAGTGGGACAGTAATGGAAGTCCAACAGCCACTTTTAGGATCTCACTAAGTTTCCTCAGTGTTTGCTAGAATAATGGCTTAGTAACAATGAGTTTGAGTGTGCAATGCAGAGGTGCTGCAAATAGATTTGCACCAGTGGGACAGTAATAGAAGTCCAACAGCCACTTTTAGGATGCCACTAAGTTTCCTCAGTATTTGCTAGTATAATGGCTTAGTAACAATGAGTTTGAGTGTGCAATGCAGAGGTGCTGCAAATAGATTTGCACCAGTGGGACAGTAATGGATGTCCAACAGCAACTTTTAGGATGCCACTAAGTTTCCTCAGTGTTTGCTAGTATAATGGCTTAGTAACAATGAGTTTGAGTGTGCAATGCAGAGGTGCTGCAAATAGATTTGCACCAGTGGGACAGTAATGGAAGTCCAACAGCCACTTTTAGGATGCCACTAAGTTTCCTCAGTGTTTGCTAGAATAATGGCTTAGTAACAATGAGTTTGAGTGTGCAATGCAGAGGTGCTGCAAATAGATTTGCACCAGTGGGACAGTAATGGAAGTCCAACAGCCACTTTTAGGATGCCACTAAATTTCCTCAGTGTTTGCTAGAATAATGGCTTAGTAACAATGAGTTTGAGTGTGCAATGCAGAGTTGCTGCAAATAGATTTGCCCCAGTGGGACAGTAATGGAAGTCCAACAGCCACTTTTAGGATGCCGCTAAGTTTCCTCAGTGTTTGCTAGTATAATGGCTTAGTAACAATGAGTTTGAGTGTGCAATGCAGAGGTGCTGCAAATAGATTTGCACCAGTGGGACAGTATTGGAAGTCCAACAGCCACTTTTAGGATGCCACTAAGTTTCCTCTGTGTTTGCTAGTATAATGGCTTAGTAACAATGAATTTGAGTGTGCAATGCAGAGGTGCTGCAAATAGATTTGCACCAGTGGGACAGTAATGGAAATCCAACAGCCACTTTTAGGATGCCACTAAGTTTCTTCAGTGTTTGCTAGTATAATGGCTTAGTAACAGTGAGTTTGAGTGTGCAATGCAGAGGTGCTGCAAATAGATTTGCACCAGTGGGACAGTAATGAAAGTCCAACAGCCACTTTTAGGATGCCACTAAGTTTCCTCAGTGTTTGCTAGTATAATGGCTTAGTAACAATGAGTTTGAGTGTGCAACGCATAGGTGCTGCAAAAAGATTTGCACCAGTGGGACAGTAATGGAAGTCCAACATCCACTTTTAGGATGCCACTAAGTTTCCTCAGTGTTTGCTAGTATAATGGCTTAGTAACAATGAGTTTGATTGTGCAATGCAAAGGTGCTGCAAATAGATTTGCACCAGTGGGACAGTAATGGAAGTCCAACAGCCACTTTTAGGATGCCACTAAATTTCCTCAGTGTTTGCTAGAATAATGGCTTAGTAACAATGAGTTTGAGTGTGCAATGCAGAGTTGCTGCAAATAGATTTGCCCCAGTGGGACAGTAATGGAAGTCCAACAGCCACTTTTAGGATGCCGCTAAGTTTCCTCAGTGTTTGCTAGTATAATGGCTTAGTAACAATGAGTTTGAGTGTGCAATGCAGAGGTGCTGCAAATAGATTTGCACCAGTGGGACAGTATTGGAAGTCCAACAGCCACTTTTAGGATGCCACTAAGTTTCCTCAGTGTTTGCTAGTATAATGGCTTAGTAACAATGAATTTGAGTGTGCAATGCAGAGATGCTGCAAATAGATTTGCACCAGTGGGACAGTAATGGAAGTCCAACAGCCACTTTTAGGATGCCACTAAGTTTCCTCAGTGTTTGCTAGTAAAATGGCTTAGTAACAATGAGTTTGAGTGTGCAATGCATAGGTGCTGCAAATAGATTTGCACCAATGGGACAGTAATGGAAGTCCAACAGCCACTTTTAGGATGCCACTAAGTTTCCTCAGTGTTTGCTAGTATAATGGCTTAGTAACAGTGAGTTTGAGTGTGCAATGCAGAGGTGCTGCAAATAGATTTGCACCAGTGGGACAGTAATGGAAGTCCAACAGCCACTTTTAGGCTGCCACTAAGTTTCCTCAGTGTTTGCTAGTATAATGGCTTAGTAACAATGAGATTGAGTGTGCAATGCAGAGGTGCTGCAAATAGATTTGCACCAGTGGGACAGTAATGGAAGTCCAACAGCCACTTTTAGGCTGCCACTAAGTTTCCTCAGTGTTTGCTAGTATAATGGCTTAGTAACAATGAGTTTGAGTGTGCAATGCAAAGGTGCTGCAAATAGATTTGCACCAGTGGGACAGTAATGGAAGTCCAACAGCCACTTTTAGGATGCCACTAAGTTTCCTCAGTGTTTGCTAGTATAATGGCTTAGTAACAATGAGTTTGAGTGTGCAATGCAGAGGTGCTGCAAATAGATTTGCACCAGTGGGACAGTAATGGAAGTCCAACAGCCACTTTTAGGATGCCACTAAGTTTCCTCAGTGTTTGCTAGTATAATGGCTTAGTAACAATGAGTTTGAGTGTGCAATGCAGAGGTGCTGCAAATAGATTTGCACCAGTGGGACAGTAATGGAAGTCCAACAGCCACTTTTAGGATGCCACTAAGTTTCCTCAGTGTTTGCTAGTATAATGGCTTAGTAACAATGAGTTTGAGTGTGCAATGCAGAGGTGCTGCAAATAGATTTGCACCAGTGGGACAGTAATGGAAGTCCAACAGCCACTTTTAGGATGCCACTAAGTTTCCTCAGTGTTTGCTATTATAATGGCTTAGTAACAATGAGTTTGAGTGTGCAATGCAGAGGTGCTGCAAATAGATTTGCATCAGTGGGACAGTAATGGAAGTCCAACAGCCACTTTTAGGATGCCACTTAGTTTCCTCAGTGTTTGCTAGTATAATGGCTTAGTAACAATGAGTTTGAGTGTGCAATGCAGAGGTGCTGCAAATAGATTTGCACCAGTGGGACAGTAATGGAAGTCCAACAGCCACTTTTAGGATCTCACTAAGCTTCCTCAGTGTTTGCTAGAATAATGGCTTAGTAACAATGAGTTTGAGTGTGCAATGCAGAGGTGCTGCAAATAGATTTGCACCAGTGGGACAGTAATGGAAGTCCAACAGCCACTTTTAGGATGCCACCAAGTTTCCTCAGTGTTTGCTAGTATAATGGCTTAGTAACAATGAGTTTGAGTGTGCAATGCAGAGGTGCTGCAAATAGATTTGCACCAGTGGGACAGTAATGGAAGTCCAACAGCCACTTTTAGAATGCCACTAAGTTTCCTCAGTGTTTGCTAGAATAATGGCTTAGTAACAATGAGTTTGAGTGTGCAATGCAGAGGTGCTGCAAATAGATTTGCTCCAGTGGGACAGTAATGGAAGTCCAACAGACACTTTTAGGATGCCACTTAGTTTCCTCAGTGTTTGCTAGTATAATGGCTTAGTAACAATGAGTTTGAGTCTGCAATGCAGAGGTGCTGCAAATAGATTTGCACCAGTGGGACAGTAATGGAAGTCCAACAGCCACTTTTAGGATGCCATTAAGTTTCCTCACTGTTTGCTAGAATAATGGCTTAGTAACAATGAGTTTGAGTGTGCAATGCAGAGGTGCTGCAAATAGATTTGCACCAGTGGGACAGTAATAGAAGTCCAACAGCCACTTTTAGGATGCCACTAAGTTTCCTCAGTGTTTGCTAGTATAATGGCTTAGTAACAATGAGTTTGAGTGTGCAATGCAGAGGTGCTGCAAATAGATTTGCACCAGTGGGACAGTAATGGAAGTCCAACAGCCACTTTTAGGATGCCACTAAGTTTCCTCAGTGTTTGCTAGTATAATGGCTTAGTAACAATGAGTTTGAGTGTGCAATGCAAAGGTGCTGCAAATAGATTTGCACCAGTGGGACAGTAATGGAAGTCCAACAGCCACTTTAAGGATGCCACTAAGTTTCCTCAGTGTTTGCTAGTAAATTGGCTTAGTAACAATGAGTTTGAGTGTGCAATGCAGAGGTGCTGCAAATAGATTTGCACCAATGGGACAGTAATGGAAGTCCAACAGCCACGTTTAGGATGCCACTAAGTTTCCTCAGTGTTTGCTAGTATAATGGCTTAGTAACAGTGAGTTTGAGTGTGCAATGCAGAGGTGCTGCAAATAGATTTGCACCAGTGGGACAGTAATGGAAGTCCAACAGCCACTTTTAGGATGCCACTAAGTTTCCACAGTGTTTGCTAGTAAAATGGCTTAGTAACAATGAGTTTGAGTGTGCAATGCAGAGGTGCTGCAAATAGATTTGCACCAGTGGGACAGTAATGGAAGTCCAACAGCCACTTTTAGGATGCCACTAAGTTTCCTCAGTGTTTGCTATTATAATGGCTTAGTAACAATGAGTTTGAGTGTGCAATGCAGAGGTGCTGCAAATAGATTTGCACCAGTGGGACAGTAATGAAAGTCCAACAGCCACTTTTAGGATGCCACTTAGTTTCCTCAGTGTTTGCTAGTATAATGGCTTAGTAACAATGAGTTTGAGTGTGCAATGCAGAGGTGCTGCAAATAGATTTGCACCAGTGGGACAGTAATGGAAGTCCAACAGCCACTTTTAGGATCTCACTAAGCTTCCTCAGTGTTTGCTAGAATAATGGTATAGTAACAATGAGTTTGAGTGTGCAATGCAAAGGTGCTGCAAATAGATTTGCACCAGTTGGACAGTAATAGAAGTCCAACAGCCACTTTTAGGATGCCACTAAGTTTCCTCAGTGTTTGCTAGTATAATGGCTTAGTAACAATGAGTTTGAGTGTGCAATGCAGAGGTGCTGCAAATAGATTTGCACCAGTGGGACAGTAATGGAAGTCCAACAGCCACTTTTAGGATGCCACTAAGTTTCCTCAGTGTTTGCTAGTATAATGGCTTAGTAACAATGAGTTTGAGTGTGCAATGCAAAGGTGCTGCAAATAGATTTGCACCAGTGGGACAGTAATGGAAGTCCAACAGCCACTTTTGGGATGCCACCAAGTTTCCTCAGTGTTTGCTAGTATAATGGCTTAGTAACAATGAGTTTGAGTGTGCAATGCAGAGGTGCTGCAAATAGATTTGCACCAGTGGGACAGTAATGGAAGTCCAACAGCCACTTTTAGGATGCCACTAAGTTTCCTCAGTGTTTGCTAGAATAATGGCTTAGTAACAATGAGTTTGAGTTTGCAATGCAGAGGTGCTGCAAATAGATTTGCACCAGTGGGACAGTAATGGAAGTCCAACAACCACTTTCAGGATGCCACTAAGTTTCCTCAGTGTTTGCTAGAATAATGGCTTAGTAACAATGAGTTTGAGTGTGCAATGCAGAGGTGCTG
The DNA here is from genome assembly GCF_048569485.1 of Anomaloglossus baeobatrachus. Classification (NCBI taxonomy): domain Eukaryota; kingdom Metazoa; phylum Chordata; class Amphibia; order Anura; family Aromobatidae; genus Anomaloglossus; species Anomaloglossus baeobatrachus. The sequence continues at coordinate 313,348,288 of NC_134354.1, read as the reverse complement.
CAAATAGATTTGCACCAGTGGGACAGTAATGGAAGTCCAACAGCCACTTTTAGGATGCCACTAAGTTTCCTCAGTGTTTGCTAGTATAATTGCTTAGTAACAATGAGTTTGAGTGTGCAATGCAGAGGTACTGCAAATAGATTTGCACCAGTGGGACAGTAATGGAAGTCCAACAGCCACTTTTAGGATGCCACTAAGTTTCCTCAGTGTTTGCTATTATAATGGCTTAGTAACAATGAGTTTGAGTGTGCAATGCAGAGGTGCTGCAAATAGATTTGCACCAGTGGGACAGTAATGGAAGTCCAACAGCCACTTTTAGGATGCCACTTAGTTTCCTCAGTGTTTGCTAGTATAATGGCTTAGTAACAATGAGTTTGAGTGTGCAATGCAGAGGTGCTGCAAATAGATTTGCACCAGTGGGACAGTAATGGAAGTCCGACAGCCACTTTTAGGATCTCACTAAGCTTCCTCAGTGTTTGCCAGAATAATGGTATAGTAACAATGAGTTTGAGTGTGCAATGCAGAGGTGCTGCAAATAGATTTGCACCAGTTGGACAGTAATAGAAGTCCAACAGCCACTTTTAGGATGCCACTAAGTTTCCTCAGTGTTTGCTAGTATAATGGCTTAGTAACAATGAGTTTGAGTGTGCAATGCAGAGGTGCTGCAAATAGATTTGCACCAGTGGGACAGTAATGGAAGTCCAACAGCCACTTTTAGGATGCCACTAAGTTTCCTCAGTGTTTGCTAGTATAATGGCTTAGTAACAATGAGTTTGAGTGTGCAATGCAAAGGTGCTGCAAATAGATTTGCACCAGTGGGACAGTAATGGAAGTCCAACAGCCACTTTTAGGATGCCACTAAGTTTCCTCAGTGTTTGCTAGTATAATGGCTTAGTAACAATGAGTTTGAGTGTGCAATGCAAAGGTGCTGCAAATAGATTTGCACCAGTGGGACAGTAATGGAAGTCCAACAGCCACTTTTAGGATGCCACCAAGTTTCCTCAGTGTTTGCTAGTATAATGGCTTAGTAACAATGAGTTTGAGTGTGCAATGCAGAGGTGCTGCAAATAGATTTCCACCAGTGGGACAGTAATGGAAGTCCAACAGCCACTTTTAGGATGCCACTAAGTTTCCTCAGTGTTTGCTAGAATAATGGCTTAGTAACAATGAGTTTGAGTGTGCAATGCAGAGGTGCTGCAAATAGATTTGCACCAGTGGGACAGTAATGGAAGTCCAACAGCCACTTTTAGGATGCTACTAAGTTTCCTCAGTGTTTGCTAGAATAATGGCTTAGTAACAATGAGTTTGAGTGTGCAATGCAGAGGTGCTGCAAATAGATTTGCACCAGTTGGACAGTAATAGAAGTCCAACAGCCACTTTTAGGATGCCACTAAGTTTCCTCAGTGTTTGCTAGTATAATAGCTTAGTAACAATGAGTTTGAGTGTGCAATGCAGAGGTGCTGCAAATAGATTTGCACCAGTGTGACAGTAATGGAAGTCCAACAGCCACTTTTAGGATGCCACTAAGTTTCCTCAGTGTTTGCTATTATAATGGCTTAGTAACAATGAGTTTGAGTGTGCAATGCATAGGTGCTGGAAATAGATTTGCACCAGTGGGACAGTAATGGAAGTCCAACAGCCACTTTTAGGATGCCACTAAGTTTCCTCAGTGTTTGCTAGTATAATGGCTTAGTAACAATGAGTTTGAGTGTGCAATGCATAGGTGCTGGAAATAGATTTGCACCAGTGGGACAGTAATGGAAGTCCAACAGCCACTTTTAGGATGCCACTAAGTTTCCACAGTGTTTGCTAGTAAAATGGCTTAGTAACAATGAGTTTGAGTTTGCAATGCAGAGGTGCTGCAAATAAATTTGCACCAGTGGGACAGTAATGGAAGTCCAACAGCCACTTTTAGGCTGCCACTAAGTTTCCTCAGTGTTTGCTAGTATAATGGCTTAGTAACAATGAGTTTGAGTGTGCAATGCAAAGGTGCTGCAAATAGATTTGCACCAGTGGGACAGTAATGGAAGTCCAACAGCCACTTTTAGGATGCCACTAAGTTTCCTCAGTGTTTGCTAGTATAATGGCTTAGTAACAATGAGTTTGAGTGTGCAATGCAGAGGTGCTGCAAATAGATTTGCACCAGTGGGACAGTAATGGAAGTCCAACAGCCACTTTTAGGATGCCACTAAGTTTCCTCAGTGTTTGCTATTATAATGGCTTAGTAACAATGAATTTGAGTGTGCAATGCAGAGGTGCTGCAAATAGATTTGCACCAGTGGGACAGTAATGGAAGTCCAACAGCCACATTTAGGATGCCACTTAGTTTCCTCAGTGTTTGCTAGTATAATGGCTTAGTAACAATGAGTTTGAGTGTGCAATGCAGAGGTGCTGCAAATAGATTTGCACCAGTGGGACAGTAATGGAAGTCCAACAGCCACTTTTAGGATCTCACTAAGCTTCCTCAGTGTTTGCTAGAATAATGGCTTAGTAACAATGAGTTTGAGTGTGCAATGCAGAGGTGCTGCAAATAGATTTGCACCAGTGGGACAGTAATAGAAGTCCAACAGCCACTTTTAGGATGCCACTAAGTTTCCTCAGTGTTTGCTAGTATAATGGCTTAGTAACAATGAGTTTGAGTGTGCAATGCAGAGGTGCTGCAAATAGATTTGCACCAGTGGGAAAGTAATGGAAGTCCAACAGCCACTTTTAGGATGCCACTAAGTTTCCTCAGTGTTTGCTAGTATAATGGCTTAGTAACAATGAGTTTGAGTGTGCAATGCAAAGGTGCTGCAAATAGATTTGCACCAGTGGGACAGTAATGGAAGTCCAACAGCCACTTTTAGGATGCCACTAAGTTTCCTCAGTGTTTGCTAGTATAATGGCTTAGTAACAATGAGTTTGAGTGTGCAATGCAAAGGTGCTGCAAATAGATTTGCACCAGTGGGACAGTAATGGAAGTCCAACAGCCACTTTTAGGATGCCACCAAGTTTCCTCAGTGTTTGCTAGTATAATGGCTTAGTAACAATGAGTTTGAGTGTGCAATGCAGAGGTGCTGCAAATAGATTTCCACCAGTGGGACAGTAATGGAAGTCCAACAGCCACTTTTAGGATGCCACTAAGTTTCCTCAGTGTTTGCTAGAATAATGGCTTAGTAACAATGAGTTTGAGTGTGCAATGCAGAGGTGCTGCAAATAGATTTGCACCAGTGGGACAGTAATGGAAGTCCAACAGCCACTTTTAGGATGCTACTAAGTTTCCTCAGTGTTTGCTAGAATAATGGCTTAGTAACAATGAGTTTGAGTGTGCAATGCAGAGGTGCTGCAAATAGATTTGCACCAGTTGGACAGTAATAGAAGTCCAACAGCCACTTTTAGGATGCCACTAAGTTTCCTCAGTGTTTGCTAGTATAATAGCTTAGTAACAATGAGTTTGAGTGTGCAATGCAGAGGTGCTGCAAATAGATTTGCACCAGTGTGACAGTAATGGAAGTCCAACAGCCACTTTTAGGATGCCACTAAGTTTCCTCAGTGTTTGCTATTATAATGGCTTAGTAACAATGAGTTTGAGTGTGCAATGCATAGGTGCTGGAAATAGATTTGCACCAGTGGGACAGTAATGGAAGTCCAACAGCCACTTTTAGGATGCCACTAAGTTTCCTCAGTGTTTGCTAGTATAATGGCTTAGTAACAATGAGTTTGAGTGTGCAATGCATAGGTGCTGGAAATAGATTTGCACCAGTGGGACAGTAATGGAAGTCCAACAGCCACTTTTAGGATGCCACTAAGTTTCCACAGTGTTTGCTAGTAAAATGGCTTAGTAACAATGAGTTTGAGTTTGCAATGCAGAGGTGCTGCAAATAGATTTGCACCAGTGGGACAGTAATGGAAGTCCAACAGCCACTTTTAGGCTGCCACTAAGTTTCCTCAGTGTTTGCTAGTATAATGGCTTAGTAACAATGAGTTTGAGTGTGCAATGCAAAGGTGCTGCAAATAGATTTGCACCAGTGGGACAGTAATGGAAGTCCAACAGCCACTTTTAGGATGCCACTAAGTTTCCTCAGTGTTTGCTAGTATAATGGCTTAGTAACAATGAGTTTGAGTGTGCAATGCAGAGGTGCTGCAAATAGATTTGCACCAGTGGGACAGTAATGGAAGTCCAACAGCCACTTTTAGGATGCCACTAAGTTTCCTCAGTGTTTGCTATTATAATGGCTTAGTAACAATGAATTTGAGTGTGCAATGCAGAGGTGCTGCAAATAGATTTGCACCAGTGGGACAGTAATGGAAGTCCAACAGCCACATTTAGGATGCCACTTAGTTTCCTCAGTGTTTGCTAGTATAATGGCTTAGTAACAATGAGTTTGAGTGTGCAATGCAGAGGTGCTGCAAATAGATTTGCACCAGTGGGACAGTAATGGAAGTCCAACAGCCACTTTTAGGATCTCACTAAGCTTCCTCAGTGTTTGCTAGAATAATGGCTTAGTAACAATGAGTTTGAGTGTGCAATGCAGAGGTGCTGCAAATAGATTTGCACCAGTGGGACAGTAATAGAAGTCCAACAGCCACTTTTAGGATGCCACTAAGTTTCCTCAGTGTTTGCTAGTATAATGGCTTAGTAACAATGAGTTTGAGTGTGCAATGCAAAGGTGCTGCAAATAGATTTGCACCAGTGGGACAGTAATGGAAGTCCAACAGCCACTTTTAGGATGCCACTAAGTTTCCTCAGTGTTTGCTAGTATAATGGCTTAGTAACAATGAGTTTGAGTGTGCAATGCAGAGGTGCTGCAAATAGATTTGCACCAGTGGGACAGTAATGGAAGTCCAACAGCCACTTTTAGGATGCCACTAAGTTTCCTCAGTGTTTGCTAGTATAATGGCTTAGTAACAATGAGTTTGAGTGTGCAATGCAGAGGTGCTGCAAATAGATTTGCACCAGTGGGACAGTAATGGAAGTCCAACAGCCACTTTTAGGATGCCACTAAGTTTCCACAGTGTTTGCTAGTAAAATGGCTTAGTAACAATGAGTTTGAGTGTGCAATGCAGAGGTGCTGCAAATAGATTTGCACCAGTGGGACAGTAATGGAAGTCCAACAGCCACTTTTAGGATGCCACTAAGTTTCCTCAGTGTTTGCTATTATAATGGCTTAGTAACAATGAGTTTGAGTGTGCAATGCAGAGGTGCTGCAAATAGATTTGCACCAGTGGGACAGTAATGAAAGTCCAACAGCCACTTTTAGGATGCCACTTAGTTTCCTCAGTGTTTGCTAGTATAATGGCTTAGTAACAATGAGTTTGAGTGTGCAATGCAGAGGTGCTGCAAATAGATTTGCACCAGTGGGACAGTAATGGAAGTCCAACAGCCACTTTTAGGATCTCACTAAGCTTCCTCAGTGTTTGCTAGAATAATGGTATAGTAACAATGAGTTTGAGTGTGCAATGCAAAGGTGCTGCAAATAGATTTGCACCAGTTGGACAGTAATAGAAGTCCAACAGCCACTTTTAGGATGCCACTAAGTTTCCTCAGTGTTTGCTAGTATAATGGCTTAGTAACAATGAGTTTGAGTGTGCAATGCAGAGGTGCTGCAAATAGATTTGCACCAGTGGGACAGTAATGGAAGTCCAACAGCCACTTTTAGGATGCCACTAAGTTTCCTCAGTGTTTGCTAGTATAATGGCTTAGTAACAATGAGTTTGAGTGTGCAATGCAAAGGTGCTGCAAATAGATTTGCACCAGTGGGACAGTAATGGAAGTCCAACAGCCACTTTTGGGATGCCACCAAGTTTCCTCAGTGTTTGCTAGAATAATGGCTTAGTAACAATGAGTTTGAGTGTGCAATGCAGAGGTGCTGCAAATAGATTTGCACCAGTGGGACAGTAATGGAAGTCCAACAGCCACTTTTAGGATGCCACTAAGTTTCCTCAGTGTTTGCTAGAATAATGGCTTAGTAACAATGAGTTTGAGTTTGCAATGCAGAGGTGCTGCAAATAGATTTGCACCAGTGGGACAGTAATGGAAGTCCAACAACCACTTTCAGGATGCCACTAAGTTTCCTCAGTGTTTGCTAGAATAATGGCTTAGTAACAATGAGTTTGAGTGTGCAATGCAGAGGTGCTGCAAATAGATTTGCACCAGTGGGACAGTAATGGAAGTCCAACAGCCACTTTTAGGATGCCACTAAGTTTCCTCAGTGTTTGCTAGTATAATTGCTTAGTAACAATGAGTTTGAGTGTGCAATGCAGAGGTACTGCAAATAGATTTGCACCAGTGGGACAGTAATGGAAGTCCAACAGCCACTTTTAGGATGCCACTAAGTTTCCTCAGTGTTTGCTATTATAATGGCTTAGTAACAATGAGTTTGAGTGTGCAATGCAGAGGTGCTGCAAATAGATTTGCACCAGTGGGACAGTAATGGAAGTCCAACAGCCACTTTTAGGATGCCACTTAGTTTCCTCAGTGTTTGCTAGTATAATGGCTTAGTAACAATGAGTTTGAGTGTGCAATGCAGAGGTGCTGCAAATAGATTTGCACCAGTGGGACAGTAATGGAAGTCCGACAGCCACTTTTAGGATCTCACTAAGCTTCCTCAGTGTTTGCCAGAATAATGGTATAGTAACAATGAGTTTGAGTGTGCAATGCAGAGGTGCTGCAAATAGATTTGCACCAGTTGGACAGTAATAGAAGTCCAACAGCCACTTTTAGGATGCCACTAAGTTTCCTCAGTGTTTGCTAGTATAATGGCTTAGTAACAATGAGTTTGAGTGTGCAATGCAGAGGTGCTGCAAATAGATTTGCACCAGTGGGACAGTAATGGAAGTCCAACAGCCACTTTTAGGATGCCACTAAGTTTCCTCAGTGTTTGCTAGTATAATGGCTTAGTAACAATGAGTTTGAGTGTGCAATGCAAAGGTGCTGCAAATAGATTTGCACCAGTGGGACAGTAATGGAAGTCCAACAGCCACTTTTAGGATGCCACTAAGTTTCCTCAGTGTTTGCTAGTATAATGGCTTAGTAACAATGAGTTTGAGTGTGCAATGCAAAGGTGCTGCAAATAGATTTGCACCAGTGGGACAGTAATGGAAGTCCAACAGCCACTTTTAGGATGCCACCAAGTTTCCTCAGTGTTTGCTAGTATAATGGCTTAGTAACAATGAGTTTGAGTGTGCAATGCAGAGGTGCTGCAAATAGATTTCCACCAGTGGGACAGTAATGGAAGTCCAACAGCCACTTTTAGGATGCCACTAAGTTTCCTCAGTGTTTGCTAGAATAATGGCTTAGTAACAATGAGTTTGAGTGTGCAATGCAGAGGTGCTGCAAATAGATTTGCACCAGTGGGACAGTAATGGAAGTCCAACAGCCACTTTTAGGATGCTACTAAGTTTCCTCAGTGTTTGCTAGAATAATGGCTTAGTAACAATGAGTTTGAGTGTGCAATGCAGAGGTGCTGCAAATAGATTTGCACCAGTTGGACAGTAATAGAAGTCCAACAGCCACTTTTAGGATGCCACTAAGTTTCCTCAGTGTTTGCTAGTATAATAGCTTAGTAACAATGAGTTTGAGTGTGCAATGCAGAGGTGCTGCAAATAGATTTGCACCAGTGTGACAGTAATGGAAGTCCAACAGCCACTTTTAGGATGCCACTAAGTTTCCTCAGTGTTTGCTATTATAATGGCTTAGTAACAATGAGTTTGAGTGTGCAATGCATAGGTGCTGGAAATAGATTTGCACCAGTGGGACAGTAATGGAAGTCCAACAGCCACTTTTAGGATGCCACTAAGTTTCCTCAGTGTTTGCTAGTATAATGGCTTAGTAACAATGAGTTTGAGTGTGCAATGCATAGGTGCTGGAAATAGATTTGCACCAGTGGGACAGTAATGGAAGTCCAACAGCCACTTTTAGGATGCCACTAAGTTTCCACAGTGTTTGCTAGTAAAATGGCTTAGTAACAATGAGTTTGAGTTTGCAATGCAGAGGTGCTGCAAATAGATTTGCACCAGTGGGACAGTAATGGAAGTCCAACAGCCACTTTTAGGCTGCCACTAAGTTTCCTCAGTGTTTGCTAGTATAATGGCTTAGTAACAATGAGTTTGAGTGTGCAATGCAAAGGTGCTGCAAATAGATTTGCACCAGTGGGACAGTAATGGAAGTCCAACAGCCACTTTTAGGATGCCACTAAGTTTCCTCAGTGTTTGCTAGTATAATGGCTTAGTAACAATGAGTTTGAGTGTGCAATGCAGAGGTGCTGCAAATAGATTTGCACCAGTGGGACAGTAATGGAAGTCCAACAGCCACTTTTAGGATGCCACTAAGTTTCCTCAGTGTTTGCTATTATAATGGCTTAGTAACAATGAATTTGAGTGTGCAATGCAGAGGTGCTGCAAATAGATTTGCACCAGTGGGACAGTAATGGAAGTCCAACAGCCACATTTAGGATGCCACTTAGTTTCCTCAGTGTTTGCTAGTATAATGGCTTAGTAACAATGAGTTTGAGTGTGCAATGCAGAGGTGCTGCAAATAGATTTGCACCAGTGGGACAGTAATGGAAGTCCAACAGCCACTTTTAGGATCTCACTAAGCTTCCTCAGTGTTTGCTAGAATAATGGCTTAGTAACAATGAGTTTGAGTGTGCAATGCAGAGGTGCTGCAAATAGATTTGCACCAGTGGGACAGTAATAGAAGTCCAACAGCCACTTTTAGGATGCCACTAAGTTTCCTCAGTGTTTGCTAGTATAATGGCTTAGTAACAATGAGTTTGAGTGTGCAATGCAGAGGTGCTGCAAATAGATTTGCACCAGTGGGAATGTAATGGAAGTCCAACAGCCACTTTTAGGATGCCACTAAGTTTCCTCAGTGTTTGCTAGTATAATGGCTTAGTAACAATGAGTTTGAGTGTGCAATGCAAAGGTGCTGCAAATAGATTTGCACCAGTGGGACAGTAATGGAAGTCCAACAGCCACTTTTAGGATGCCACTAAGTTTCCTCAGTGTTTGCTAGTATAATGGCTTAGTAACAATGAGTTTGAGTGTGCAATGCAGAGGTGCTGCAAATAGATTTGCACCAGTGGGACAGTAATTTAAGTCCAACAGCCACTTTTAGGATGCCACTAAGTTTCCTCAGTGTTTGCTAGTATAATGGCTTAGTAACAATGAGTTTGAGTGTGCAGAGCAGAGGTGCTGCAAATAGATTTGCACCAGTGGGACAGTAATGGAAGTCCAACAGCCACTTTTAGGATGCCACTAAGTTTCCTCAGTGTTTGCTAGAATAATGGCTTAGTAACAATGAGTTTGAGTGTGCAATGCAGAGGTGCTGCAAATAGATTTGCACCAGTGGGACAGTAATGGAAATCCAACAGCCACTTTTAGGATGCCACTAAGTTTCCTCAGTGTTTGCTAGAATAATGGCTTAGTAACAATGAGTTTGAGTGTGCAATGCAGAGGTGCTGGAAATAGATGTGCACCAGTAGGACAGTAATGGAAGTCCAACAGCCACTTTTAGGATCTCACTAAGTTTCCTCAGTGTTTGCTAGAATAATGGCTTAGTAACAATGAGTTTGAGTGTGCAATGCAGAGGTGCTGCAAATAGATTTGCACCAGTGGGACAGTAATAGAAGTCAAACAGCCACTTTTAGGATGCCACTAAGTTTCCTCAGTGTTTGCTAGTATAATGGCTTAGTAACAATGAGTTTGAGTGTGCAATGCAGAGGTGCTGCAAATAGATTTGCACCAGTGGGACAGTAATGGAAGTCCAACAGCCACTTTTAGGATGCCACTAAGTTTCCTCAGTGTTTGCTAGTATAATGGCTTAGTAACATGAGTTTGAGTGTGCAATGCAGAGGTGCTGCACATAGATTTGCACCAGTGGGACAGTAATGGAAGTCCAACAGCCACTTTTAGGATGCCACTAAGTTTCCTCAGTGTTTGCCAGAATAATGGATTAGTAACAATGAGTTTGAGTGTGCAATGCAGAGGTGCTGCAAATAGATTTGCACCAGTGGGACAGTAATGGAAGTCCAACAGCCACTTTTAGGATGCCACTAAGTTTCCTCAGTGTTTGCTATTATAATGGCTTAGTAACAATGAGTTTGAGTGTGCAATGCAAAGGTGCTGCAAATAGATTTGCACCAGTGGGACAGTAATGGAAGTCCAACAGCCACTTTTAGGATGCCACTAAGTTTCCTCAGTGTTTGCTAGTATAATGGCTTAGTAACAATGAGTTTGAGTGTGCAATGCAGAGGTGCTGCAAATAGATTTGCACCAGTGGGACAGTAATGGAAGTCCAACAGCCACTTTTAGGATGCCACTAAATTTCCTCAGTGTTTGCTAGAATAATGGCTTAGTAACAATGATTTTGAGTGTGCAATGCAGAGTTGCTGCAAATAGATTTGCCCCAGTGGGACAGTAATGGAAGTCCAACAGCCACTTTTAGGATGCCGCTAAGTTTCCTCAGTGTTTGCTAGTATAATGGCTTAGTAACAATGAGTTTGAGTGTGCAATGCAGAGGTGCTGCAAATAGATTTGCACCAGTGGGACAGTAATGGAAGTCCAACAGCCACTTTTAGGATGCCACTAAGTTTCCTCAGTGTTTGCTAGTATAATGGCTTAGTAACAGTGAGTTTGAGTGTGCAATGCAGAGGTGCTGCAAATAGATTTGCACCAGTGGGACAGTAATGGAAGTCCAACAGCCACTTTTAGGATCTCACTAAGTTTCCTCAGTGTTTGCTAGAATAATGGCTTAGTAACAATGAGTTTGAGTGTGCAATGCAGAGGTGCTGCAAATAGATTTGCACCAGTGGGACAGTAATAGAAGTCAAACAGCCACTTTTAGGATGCCACTAAGTTTCCTCAGTGTTTGCTAGTATAATGGCTTAGTAATATGAGTTTGAGTGTGCAATGCAGAGGTGCTGCACATAGATTTGCACCAGTGGGACAGTAATGGAAGTCCAACAGCCACTTTTAGGATGCCACTAAGTTTCCTCAGTGTTTGCTAGAATAATGGATTAGTAACAATGAGTTTGAGTGTGCAATGCAGAGGTGCTGCAAATAGATTTGCACCAGTGGGACAGTAATGGAAGTCCAACAGCCACTTTTAGGATGCCACTAAGTTTCCTCAGTGTTTGCTATTATAATGGCTTAGTAACAATGAGTTTGAGTGTGCAATGCAAAGGTGCTGCAAATAGATTTGCACCAGTGGGACAGTAATGGAAGTCCAACAGCCACTTTTAGGATGCCACTAAGTTTCCTCAGTGTTTGCTAGTATAATGGCTTAGTAACAATGAGTTTGAGTGTGCAATGCAGAGGTGCTGCAAATAGATTTGCACCAGTGGGACAGTAATGGAAGTCCAACAGCCACTTTTAGGATGCCACTAAATTTCCTCAGTGTTTGCTAGAATAATGGCTTAGTAACAATGATTTTGAGTGTGCAATGCAGAGTTGCTGCAAATAGATTTGCCCCAGTGGGACAGTAATGGAAGTCCAACAGCCACTTTTAGGATGCCGCTAAGTTTCCTCAGTGTTTGCTAGTATAATGGCTTAGTAACAATGAGTTTGAGTGTGCAATGCAGAGGTGCTGCAAATAGATTTGCACCAGTGGGACAGTAATGGAAGTCCAACAGCCACTTTTAGGATGCCACTAAGTTTCCTCAGTGTTTGCTAGTATAATGGCTTAGTAACAGTGAGTTTGAGTGTGCAATGCAGAGGTGCTGCAAATAGATTTGCACCAGTGGGACAGTAATGGAAGTCCAACAGCCACTTTTAGGATCTCACTAAGTTTCCTCAGTGTTTGCTAGAATAATGGCTTAGTAACAATGAGTTTGAGTGTGCAATGCAGAGGTGCTGCAAATAGATTTGCACCAGTGGGACAGTAATAGAAGTCAAACAGCCACTTTTAGGATGCCACTAAGTTTCCTCAGTGTTTGCTAGTATAATGGCTTAGTAACATGAGTTTGAGTGTGCAATGCAGAGGTGCTGCACATAGATTTGCACCAGTGGGACAGTAATGGAAGTCCAACAGCCACTTTTAGGATGCCACTAAGTTTCCTCAGTGTTTGCTAGAATAATGGATTAGTAACAATGAGTTTGAGTGTGCAATGCAGAGGTGCTGCAAATAGATTTGCACCAGTGGGACAGTAATGGAAGTCCAACAGCCACTTTTAGGATGCCACTAAGTTTCCTCAGTGTTTGCTATTATAATGGCTTAGTAACAATGAGTTTGAGTGTGCAATGCAAAGGTGCTGCAAATAGATTTGCACCAGTGGGACAGTAATGGAAGTCCAACAGCCACTTTTAGGATGCCACTAAGTTTCCTCAGTGTTTGCTAGTATAATGGCTTAGTAACAATGAGTTTGAGTGTGCAATGCAGAGGTGCTGCAAATAGATTTGCACCAGTGGGACAGTAATGGAAGTCCAACAGCCACTTTTAGGATGCCACTAAATTTCCTCAGTGTTTGCTAGAATAATGGCTTAGTAACAATGATTTTGAGTGTGCAATGCAGAGTTGCTGCAAATAGATTTGCCCCAGTGGGACAGTTATGGAAGTCCAACAGCCACTTTTAGGATGCCGCTAAGTTTCCTCAGTGTTTGCTAGTATAATGGCTTAGTAACAATGAGTTTGAGTGTGCAATGCAGAGGTGCTGCAAATAGATTTGCACCAGTGGGACAGTAATGGAAGTCCAACAGCCACTTTTAGGATACCACTAAGTTTCCTCAGTGTTTGCTAGTATAATGGCTTAGTAACAGTGAGTTTGAGTGTGCAATGCAGAGGTGCTGCAAATAGATTTGCACCAGTGGGACAGTAATGGAAGTCCAACAGCCACTTTTAGGATGCCACTAAGTTTCCTCAGTGTTTGCTAGTATAATGGCTTAGTAACAATGAGTTTGAGTGTGCAATGCAGAGGTGCTGCAAATAGATTTGCACCAGTGGGACAGTAATGGAAGTCCAACAGCCACTTTTAGGATGCCACTAAGTTTCTTCAGTGTTTGCTAGTATAATGGCTTAGCAACAATGAGTTTGAGTGTGCAATGCAGAGGTGCTGCAAATAGATTTGCACCAGTGGGACAGTAATGGAAGTCCAACAGCCACTTTTAGGATGCCACTAAGTTTCCTCAGTGTTTGCTAGTATAATGGCTTAGTAACAATGAGTTTGAGTGTGCAATGCATAGGTGCTGCAAATAGATTTGCACCAGTGGGACAGTAATGGAAGTCCAACAGCCACTTTTAGGATGCCACTAAGTTTCCTCAGTGTTTGCTAGTAAAATGGCTTAGTAACAATGAGTTTGAGTGTGCAATGCAGAGGTGCTGCAAATAGATTTGCACCAGTGGGACAGTAATGGAAGTCCAACAGCCACTTTTAGGATGCCACTAAGTTTCCTCAGTGTTTGCTAGTATAATGGCTTAGTAACAATGAGTTTGAGTGTGCAATGCAAAGGTGCTGCCAATAGATTTGCACCAGTGGGACAGTAATGGAAGTCCAACAGCCACTTTTAGGATGCCACTAAGTTTCCTCAGTGTTTGCTAGTATAATGGCTTAGTAACAGTGAGTTTGAGTGTGCAATGCAGAGGTGCTGCAAATAGATTTGCACCAGTGGGACAGTAATGGAAGTCCAACAGCCACTTTTAGGATCTCACTAAGTTTCCTCAGTGTTTGCTAGAATAATGGCTTAGTAACAATGAGTTTGAGTGTGCAATGCAGAGGTGCTGCAAATAGATTTGCACCAGTGGGACAGTAATAGAAGTCAAACAGCCACTTTTAGGATGCCACTAAGTTTCCTCAGTGTTTGCTAGTATAATGGCTTAGTAACATGAGTTTGAGTGTGCAATGCAGAGGTGCTGCACATAGATTTGCACCAGTGGGACAGTAATGGAAGTCCAACAGCCACTTTTAGGATGCCACTAAGTTTCCTCAGTGTTTGCTAGAATAATGGATTAGTAACAATGAGTTTGAGTGTGCAATGCAGAGGTGCTGCAAATAGATTTGCACCAGTGGGACAGTAATGGAAGTCCAACAGCCACTTTTAGGATGCCACTAAGTTTCCTCAGTGTTTGCTATTATAATGGCTTAGTAACAATGAGTTTGAGTGTGCAATGCAAAGGTGCTGCAAATAGATTTGCACCAGTGGGACAGTAATGGAAGTCCAACAGCCACTTTTAGGATGCCACTAAGTTTCCTCAGTGTTTGCTAGTATAATGGCTTAGTAACAATGAGTTTGAGTGTGCAATGCAGAGGTGCTGCAAATAGATTTGCACCAGTGGGACAGTAATGGAAGTCCAACAGCCACTTTTAGGATGCCACTAAATTTCCTCAGTGTTTGCTAGAATAATGGCTTAGTAACAATGATTTTGAGTGTGCAATGCAGAGTTGCTGCAAATAGATTTGCCCCAGTGGGACAGTAATGGAAGTCCAACAGCCACTTTTAGGATGCCGCTAAGTTTCCTCAGTGTTTGCTAGTATAATGGCTTAGTAACAATGAGTTTGAGTGTGCAATGCAGAGGTGCTGCAAATAGATTTGCACCAGTGGGACAGTAATGGAAGTCCAACAGCCACTTTTAGGATACCACTAAGTTTCCTCAGTGTTTGCTAGTATAATGGCTTAGTAACAGTGAGTTTGAGTGTGCAATGCAGAGGTGCTGCAAATAGATTTGCACCAGTGGGACAGTAATGGAAGTCCAACAGCCACTTTTAGGATGCCACTAAGTTTCCTCAGTGTTTGCTAGTATAATGGCTTAGTAACAATGAGTTTGAGTGTGCAATGCAGAGGTGCTGCAAATAGATTTGCACCAGTGGGACAGTAATGGAAGTCCAACAGCCACTTTTAGGATGCCACTAAGTTTCTTCAGTGTTTGCTAGTATAATGGCTTAGCAACAATGAGTTTGAGTGTGCAATGCAGAGGTGCTGCAAATAGATTTGCACCAGTGGGACAGTAATGGAAGTCCAACAGCCACTTTTAGGATGCCACTAAGTTTCCTCAGTGTTTGCTAGTATAATGGCTTAGTAACAATGAGTTTGAGTGTGCAATGCATAGGTGCTGCAAATAGATTTGCACCAGTGGGACAGTAATGGAAGTCCAACAGCCACTTTTAGGATGCCACTAAGTTTCCTCAGTGTTTGCTAGTAAAATGGCTTAGTAACAATGAGTTTGAGTGTGCAATGCAGAGGTGCTGCAAATAGATTTGCACCAGTGGGACAGTAATGGAAGTCCAACAGCCACTTTTAGGATGCCACTAAGTTTCCTCAGTGTTTGCTAGTATAATGGCTTAGTAACAATGAGTTTGAGTGTGCAATGCAAAGGTGCTGCCAATAGATTTGCACCAGTGGGACAGTAATGGAAGTCCAACAGCCACTTTTAGGATGCCACTAAGTTTCCTCAGTGTTTGCTAGTATAATGGCTTAGTAACAATGAGTTTGAGTGTGCAATGCAAAGGTGCTGCAAATAGATTTGCACCAGTGGGACAGTAATGGAAGTCCAACAGCCACTTTTAGGATGCCACTAAGTTTCCTCAGTGTTTGCTAGTATAATGGCTTAGTAACAATGAGTTTGAGTGTGCAATGCATAGGTGCTGCAAATAGATTTGCACCAGTGGGACAGTAATGGAAGTCCAACAGCCACTTTTAGGATGCCACTAAGTTTCCTCAGTGTTTGCTAGTATAATGGCTTAGTAACAATGAGTTTGAGTGTGCAATGCAGAGGTGCTGCAAATAGATTTGCACCAGTGGGACAGTAATGGAAGTCCAACAGCCACTTTTAGGATGCCACTAAGTTTCCTCAGTGTTTGCTAGTATAATGGCTTAGTAACAATGAGTTTGAGTGTGCAGAGCAGAGGTGCTGCAAATAGATTTGCACCAGTGGGACAGTAATGGAAGTCCAACAGCCACTTTTAGGATGCCACTAAGTTTCCTCAGTGTTTGCTAGAATAATGGCTTAGTAACAATGAGTTTGAGTGTGCAATGCAGAGGTGCTGCAAATAGATTTGCACCAGTGGGACAGTAATGGAAATCCAACAGCCACTTTTAGGATGCCACTAAGTTTCCTCAGTGTTTGCTAGAATAATGGCTTAGTAACAATGAGTTTGAGTGTGCAATGCAGAGGTGCTGGAAATAGATGTGCACCAGTAGGACAGTAATGGAAGTCCAACAGCCACTTTTAGGATCTCACTAAGTTTCCTCAGTGTTTGCTAGAATAATGGCTTAGTAACAATGAGTTTGAGTGTGCAATGCAGAGGTGCTGCAAATAGATTTGCACCAGTGGGACAGTAATAGAAGTCAAACAGCCACTTTTAGGATGCCACTAAGTTTCCTCCGTGTTTGCTAGTATAATGGCTTAGTAACAATGAGTTTGAGTGTGCAATGCAGAGGTGCTGCAAATAGATTTGCACCAGTGGGACAGTAATGGAAGTCCAACAGCCACTTTTAGGATGCCACTAAGTTTCCTCAGTGTTTGCTAGTATAATGGCTTAGTAACATGAGTTTGAGTGTGCAATGCAGAGGTGCTGCACATAGATTTGCACCAGTGGGACAGTAATGGAAGTCCAACAGCCACTTTTAGGATGCCACTAAGTTTCCTCAGTGTTTGCTAGAATAATGGATTAGTAACAATGAGTTTGAGTGTGCAATGCAGAGGTGCTGCAAATAGATTTGCACCAGTGGGACAGTAATGGAAGTCCAACAGCCACTTTTAGGATGCCACTAAGTTTCCTCAGTGATTGCTATTATAATGGCTTAGTAACAATGAGTTTGAGTGTGCAATGCAAAGGTGCTGCAAATAGATTTGCACCAGTGGGACAGTAATGGAAGTCCAACAGCCACTTTTAGGATGCCACTAAGTTTCCTCAGTGTTTGCTAGTATAATGGCTTAGTAACAATGAGTTTGAGTGTGCAATGCAGAGGTGCTGCAAATAGATTTGCACCAGTGGGACAGTAATGGAAGTCCAACAGCCACTTTTAGGATGCCACTAAATTTCCTCAGTGTTTGCTAGAATAATGGCTTAGTAACAATGATTTTGAGTGTGCAATGCAGAGTTGCTGCAAATAGATTTGCCCCAGTGGGACAGTAATGGAAGTCCAACAGCCACTTTTAGGATGCCGCTAAGTTTCCTCAGTGTTTGCTAGTATAATGGCTTAGTAACAATGAGTTTGAGTGTGCAATGCAGAGGTGCTGCAAATAGATTTGCACCAGTGGGACAGTAATGGAAGTCCAACAGCCACTTTTAGGATGCCACTAAGTTTCCTCAGTGTTTGCTAGTATAATGGCTTAGTAACAGTGAGTTTGAGTGTGCAATGCAGAGGTGCTGCAAATAGATTTGCACCAGTGGGACAGTAATGGAAGTCCAACAGCCACTTTTAGGATCTCACTAAGTTTCCTCAGTGTTTGCTAGAATAATGGCTTAGTAACAATGAGTTTGAGTGTGCAATGCAGAGGTGCTGCAAATAGATTTGCACCAGTGGGACAGTAATAGAAGTCAAACAGCCACTTTTAGGATGCCACTAAGTTTCCTCAGTGTTTGCTAGTATAATGGCTTAGTAACATGAGTTTGAGTGTGCAATGCAGAGGTGCTGCACATAGATTTGCACCAGTGGGACAGTAATGGAAGTCCAACAGCCACTTTTAGGATGCCACTAAGTTTCCTCAGTGTTTGCTAGAATAATGGATTAGTAACAATGAGTTTGAGTGTGCAATGCAGAGGTGCTGCAAATAGATTTGCACCAGTGGGACAGTAATGGAAGTCCAACAGCCACTTTTAGGATGCCACTAAGTTTCCTCAGTGTTTGCTATTATAATGGCTTAGTAACAATGAGTTTGAGTGTGCAATGCAAAGGTGCTGCAAATAGATTTGCACCAGTGGGACAGTAATGGAAGTCCAACAGCCACTTTTAGGATGCCACTAAGTTTCCTCAGTGTTTGCTAGTATAATGGCTTAGTAGCAATGAGTTTGAGTGTGCAATGCAGAGGTGCTGCAAATAGATTTGCACCAGTGGGACAGTAATGGAAGTCCAACAGCCACTTTTAGGATGCCACTAAATTTCCTCAGTGTTTGCTAGAATAATGGCTTAGTAACAATGATTTTGAGTGTGCAATGCAGAGTTGCTGCAAATAGATTTGCCCCAGTGGGACAGTAATGGAAGTCCAACAGCCACTTTTAGGATGCCGCTAAGTTTCCTCAGTGTTTGCTAGTATAATGGCTTAGTAACAATGAGTTTGAGTGTGCAATGCAGAGGTGCTGCAAATAGATTTGCACCAGTGGGACAGTAATGGAAGTCCAACAGCCACTTTTAGGATGCCACTAAATTTCCTCAGTGTTTGCTAGAATAATGGCTTAGTAACAATGATTTTGAGTGTGCAATGCAGAGTTGCTGCAAATAGATTTGCCCCAGTGGGACAGTAATGGAAGTCCAACAGCCACTTTTAGGATGCCGCTAAGTTTCCTCAGTGTTTGCTAGTATAATGGCTTAGTAACAATGAGTTTGAGTGTGCAATGCAGAGGTGCTGCAAATAGATTTGCACCAGTGGGACAGTAATGGAAGTCCAACAGCCACTTTTAGGATACCACTAAGTTTCCTCAGTGTTTGCTAGTATAATGGCTTAGTAACAGTGAGTTTGAGTGTGCAATGCAGAGGTGCTGCAAATAGATTTGCACCAGTGGGACAGTAATGGAAGTCCTACAGCCACTTTTAGGATGCCACTAAGTTTCCTCAGTGTTTGCTAGTATAATGGCTTAGTAACAATGAGTTTGAGTGTGCAATGCAGAGGTGCTGCAAATAGATTTGCACCAGTGGGACAGTAATGGAAGTCCAACAGCCACTTTTAGGATGCCACTAAGTTTCTTCAGTGTTTGCTAGTATAATGGCTTAGCAACAATGAGTTTGAGTGTGCAATGCAGAGGTGCTGCAAATAGATTTGCACCAGTGGGACAGTAATGGAAGTCCAACAGCCACTTTTAGGATGCCACTAAGTTTCCTCAGTGTTTGCTAGTATAATGGCTTAGTAACAATGAGTTTGAGTGTGCAATGCATAGGTGCTGCAAATAGATTTGCACCAGTGGGACAGTAATGGAAGTCCAACAGCCACTTTTAGGATGCCACTAAGTTTCCTCAGTGTTTGCTAGTAAAATGGCTTAGTAACAATGAGTTTGAGTGTGCAATGCAGAGGTGCTGCAAATAGATTTGCACCAGTGGGACAGTAATGGAAGTCCAACAGCCACTTTTAGGATGCCACTAAGTTTCCTCAGTGTTTGCTAGTATAATGGCTTAGTAACAATGAGTTTGAGTGTGCAATGCAAAGGTGCTGCCAATAGATTTGCACCAGTGGGACAGTAATGGAAGTCCAACAGCCACTTTTAGGATGCCACTAAGTTTCCTCAGTGTTTGCTAGTATAATGGCTTAGTAACAATGAGTTTGAGTGTGCAATGCAAAGGTGCTGCAAATAGATTTGCACCAGTGGGACAGTAATGGAAGTCCAACAGCCACTTTTAGGATGCCACTAAGTTTCCTCAGTGTTTGCTAGTATAATGGCTTAGTAACAATGAGTTTGAGTGTGCAATGCATAGGTGCTGCAAATAGATTTGCACCAGTGGGACAGTAATGGAAGTCCAACAGCCACTTTTAGGATGCCACTAAGTTTCCTCAGTGTTTGCTAGTATAATGGCTTAGTAACAATGAGTTTGAGTGTGCAATGCAGAGGTGCTGCAAATAGATTTGCACCAGTGGGACAGTAATGGAAGTCCAACAGCCACTTTTAGGATGCCACTAAGTTTCCTCAGTGTTTGCTAGAATAATGGCTTAGTAACAATGAGTTTGAGTGTGCAATGCAGAGGTGCTGCAAATAGATTTGCACCAGTGGGACAGTAATGGAAGTCCAACAGCCACTTTTAGGATGCCACTAAGTTTCCTCAGTGTTTGCTAGAATAATGGCTTAGTAACAATGAGTTTGAGTGTGCAATGCAGAGGTGCTGCAAATAGATTTGCACCAGTGGGACAGTAATGGAAGTCCAACAGCCACTTTTAGGATGCCACTAAGTTTCCTCAGTGTTTGCTATTATAATGGCTTAGTAACAATGAGTTTGAGTGTGCAATGCAAAGGTGCTGCAAATAGATTTGCACCAGTGGGACAGTAATGGAAGTCCAACAGCCACTTTTAGGATGCCACTAAGTTTCCTCAGTGTTTGCTAGTATATTGGCTTAGTAACAATGAGTTTGAGTGTGCAATGCAGAGGTGCTGCAAATAGATTTGCACCAGTGGGACAGTAATGGAAGTCCAACAGCCACTTTTAGGATGCCACTAAATTTCCTCAGTGTTTGCTAGAATAATGGCTTAGTAACAATGAGTTTGAGTGTGCAATGCAGAGTTGCTGCAAATAGATTTGCACCAGTGGGACAGTAATGGAAGTCCAACAGCCACTTTTAGGATGCCGCTAAGTTTCCTCAGTGTTTGCTAGTATAATGGCTTAGTAACAATGAGTTTGAGTGTGCAATGCAGAGGTGCTGCAAATAGATTTGCACCAGTGGGACAGTAATGGAAGTCCAACAGCCACTTTTAGGATGCCACTAAGTTTCCTCAGTGTTTGCTAGTATAATGGCTTAGTAACAGTGAGTTTGAGTGTGCAATGCAGAGGTGCTGCAAATAGATTTGCACCAGTGGGACAGTAATGGAAGTCCAACAGCCACTTTTAGGATGCCACTAAGTTTCCTCAGTGTTTGCTAGTATAATGGCTTAGTAACAGTGAGTTTGCGTGTGCAATGCAGAGGTGCTGCAAATAGATTTGCACCAGTGGGACAGTAATGGAAATCCAACAGCCACTTTTAGGATGCCACTAAGTTTCCTCAGTGTTTGCTAGTATAATGGCTTAGTAACAATGAGTTTGAGTGTGCAATGAAGAGGTGCTGCAAATAGATTTGCACCAGTGGGACAGTAATGGAAGTCCAACAGCCACTTTTAGGATGCCACTAAGTTTCTTCAGTGTTTGCTAGTATAATGGCTTAGTAACAATGAGTTTGAGTGTGCAATGCAGAGGTGCTGCAAATAGATTTGCACCAGTGGGACAGTAATGGAAGTCCAACAGCCACTTTAAGGATGCCACTAAGTTTCCTCAGTGTTTGCTAGTATAATGGCTTAGTAACAATGAGTTTGAGTGTGCAATGCATAGGTGCTGCAAATAGATTTGCACCAGTGGGACAGTAATGGAAGTCCAACAGCCACTTTTAGGCTGCCACTAAGTTTCCTCAGTGTTTGCTAGTATAATTGCTTAGTAACAATGAGTTTGAGTGTGCAATGCAAAGGTGCTGCAAATAGATTTGCACCAGTGGGACAGTAATGGAAGTCCAACAGCCACTTTTAGGACGCCACTAAGTTTCCTCAGTGTTTGCTAGTATAATGGCTTAGTAACAATGAGTTTGAGTGTGCAATGCAGAGGTGCTGCAAATAGATTTGCACCAGTGGGACAGTAATGGAAGTCCAACAGCCACATTTAGGATGCCACTTAGTTTCCTCAGTGTTTGCTAGTATAATGGCTTAGTAACAATGAGTTTGAGTGTGCAATGCAGAGGTGCTGCAAATAGATTTGCACCAGTGGGACAGTAATGGAAGTCCAACAGCCACTTTTAGGATCTCACTAAGCTTCCTCAGTGTTTGCTAGAATAATGGCTTAGTAACAATGAGTTTGAGTGTGCAATGCAGAGGTGCTGCAAATAGATTTGCACCAGTGGGACAGTAATAGAAGTCCAACAGCCACTTTTAGGATGCCACTAAGTTTCCTCAGTGTTTGCTAGTATAATGGCTTAGTAACAATGAGTTTGAGTGTGCAATGCAGAGGTGCTGCAAATAGATTTGCACCAGTGGGACAGTAATGGAAGTCCAACAGCCACTTTTAGGATGCCACTAAGTTTCCTCAGTGTTTGCTAGTATAATGGCTTAGTAACAATGAGTTTGAGTGTGCAATGCAAAGGTGCTGCAAATAGATTTGCACCAGTGGGACAGTAATGGAAGTCCAACAGCCACTTTTAGGATGCCACTAAGTTTCCTCAGTGTTTGCTAGTATAATGGCTTAGTAACAATGAGTTTGAGTGTGCAATGCAGAGGTGCTGCAAATAGATTTGCACCAGTGGGACAGTAATGGAAGTCCAACAGCCACTTTTAGGATGCCACTAAGTTTCCTCAGTGTTTGCTAGTATAATGGCTTAGTAACAATGAGTTTGAGTGTGCAGAGCAGAGGTGCTGCAAATAGATTTGCACCAGTGGGACAGTAATGGAAGTCCAACAGCCACTTTTAGGATGCCACTAAGTTTCCTCAGTGTTTGCTAGAATAATGGCTTAGTAACAATGAGTTTGAGTGTGCAATGCAGAGGTGCTGCAAATAGATTTGCACCAGTGGGACAGTAATGGAAGTCCAACAGCCACTTTTAGGATGCCACTAAGTTTCCTCAGTGTTTGCTAGAATAATGGCTTAGTAACAATGAGTTTGAGTGTGCAATGCAGAGGTGCTGGAAATAGATGTGCACCAGTAGGACAGTAATGGAAGTCCAACAGCCACTTTTAGGATCTCACTAAGTTTCCTCAGTGTTTGCTAGAATAATGACTTAGTAACAATGAGTTTGAGTGTGCAATGCAGAGGTGCTACAAATAGATTTGCACCAGTGGGACAGTAATAGAAGTCAAACAGCCACTTTTAGGATGCCACTAAGTTTCCTCAGTGTTTGCTAGTATAATGGCTTAGTAACAATGAGTTTGAGTGTGCAATGCAGAGGTGCTGCAAATAGATTTGCACCAGTGGGACAGTAATGGAAGTCCAACAGCCACTTTTAGGATGCCACTAAGTTTCCTCAGTGTTTGCTAGTATAATGGCTTAGTAACATGAGTTTGAGTGTGCAATAAAGAGGTGCTGCACATAGATTTGCACCAGTGGGACAGTAATGGAAGTCCAACAGCCACATTTAGGATGCCACTAAGTTTCCTCAGTGTTTGCTAGAATAATGGATTAGTAACAATGAGTTTGAGTGTGCAATGCATAGGTGCTGCAAATAGATTTGCACCAGTGGGACAGTAATGGAAGTCCAACAGCCACTTTTAGGATGCCACTAAGTTTCCTCAGTGTTTGCTAGTAAAATGGCTTAGTAACAATGAGTTTGAGTGTGCAATGCAGAGGTGCTGCAAATAGATTTGCACCAGTGGGACAGTAATGGAAGTCCAACAGCCACTTTTAGGATGCCACTAAGTTTCCTCAGTGTTTGCTAGTATAATGGCTTAGTAACAATGAGTTTGAGTGTGCAATGCAAAGGTGCTGCCAATAGATTTGCACCAGTGGGACAGTAATGGAAGTCCAACAGCCACTTTTAGGATGCCACTAAGTTTCCTCAGTGTTTGCTAGTATAATGGCTTAGTAACAATGAGTTTGAGTGTGCAATGCAAAGGTGCTGCAAATAGATTTGCACCAGTGGGACAGTAATGGAAGTCCAACAGCCACTTTTAGGATGCCACTAAGTTTCCTCAGTGTTTGCTAGTATAATGGCTTAGTAACAATGAGTTTGAGTGTGCAATGCATAGGTGCTGCAAATAGATTTGCACCAGTGGGACAGTAATGGAAGTCCAACAGCCACTTTTAGGATGCCACTAAGTTTCAACAGTGTTTGCTAGTATAATGGCTTAGTAACAATGAGTTTGAGTGTGCAATGCAGAGGTGCTGCAAATAGATTTGCACCAGTGGGACAGTAATGGAAGTCCAACAGCCACTTTTAGGATGCCACTAAGTTTCCTCAGTGTTTGCTAGAATAATGGCTTAGTAACAATGAGTTTGAGTGTGCAATGCAGAGGTGCTGCAAATAGATTTGCACCAGTGGGACAGTAATGGAAGTCCAACAGCCACTTTTAGGATGCCACTAAGTTTCCTCAGTGTTTGCTAGAATAATGGCTTAGTAACAATGAGTTTGAGTGTGCAATGCAGAGGTGCTGGAAATAGATGTGCACCAGTGGGACAGTAATGGAAGTCCAACAGCCACTTTTAGGATCTCACTAAGTTTCCTCAGTGTTTGCTAGAATAATGGCTTAGTAACAATGAGTTTGAGTGTGCAATGCAGAGGTGCTGCAAATAGATTTGCACCAGTGGGACAGTAATAGAAGTCAAACAGCCACTTTTAGGATGCCACTAAGTTTCCTCAGTGTTTGCTAGTATAATGGCTTAGTAACATGAGTTTGAGTGTGCAATGCAGAGGTGCTGCACATAGATTTGCACCAGTGGGACAGTAATGGAAGTCCAACAGCCACTTTTAGGATGCCAGTAAGTTTCCTCAGTGTTTGCTAGAATAATGGATTAAAAACAATGAGTTTGAGTGTGCAATGCAGAGGTGCTGCAAATAGATTTGCACCAGTGGGACAGTAATGGAAGTCCAACAGCCACTTTTAGGATGCCACTAAATTTCCTCAGTGTTTGCTAGAATAATGGCTTAGTAACAATGAGTTTGAGTGTGCAATGCAGAGTTGCTGCAAATAGATTTGCACCAGTGGGACAGTAATGGAAGTCCAACAGCCACTTTTAGGATGCCGCTAAGTTTCCTCAGTGTTTGCTAGTATAATGGCTTAGTAACAATGAGTTTGAGTGTGCAATGCAAAGGTGCTGCCAATAGATTTGCACCAGTGGGACAGTAATGGAAGTCCAACAGCCACTTTTAGGATGCCACTAAGTTTCCTCAGTGTTTGCTAGTATAATGGCTTAGTAACAATGAGTTTGAGTGTGCAATGCAAAGGTGCTGCAAATAGATTTGCACCAGTGGGACAGTAATGGAAGTCCAACAGCCACTTTTAGGATGCCACTAAGTTTCCTCAGTGTTTGCTAGTATAATGGCTTAGTAACAATGAGTTTGAGTGTGCAATGCATAGGTGCTGCAAATAGATTTGCACCAGTGGGACAGTAATGGAAGTCCAACAGCCACTTTTAGGATGCCACTAAGTTTCAACAGTGTTTGCTATTATAATGGCTTAGTAACAATGAGTTTGAGTGTGCAATGCAGAGGTGCTGCAAATAGATTTGCACCAGTGGGACAGTAATGGAAGTCCAACAGCCACTTTTAGGATGCCACTAAGTTTCCTCAGTGTTTGCTAGAATAATGGCTTAGTAACATGAGTTTGAGTGTGCAATAAAGAGGTGCTGCACATAGATTTGCACCAGTGGGACAGTAATGGAAGTCCAACAGCCACATTTAGGATGCCACTAAGTTTCCTCAGTGTTTGCTAGAATAATGGATTAGTAACAATGAGTTTGAGTGTGCAATGCATAGGTGCTGCAAATAGATTTGCACCAGTGGGACAGTAATGGAAGTCCAACAGCCACTTTTAGGATGCCACTAAGTTTCCTCAGTGTTTGCTAGTATATTGGCTTAGTAACAATGAGTTTGAGTGTGCAATGCAGAGGTGCTGCAAATAGATTTGCACCAGTGGGACAGTAATGGAAGTCCAACAGCCACTTTTAGGATGCCACTAAATTTCCTCAGTGTTTGCTAGAATAATGGCTTAGTAACAATGAGTTTGAGTGTGCAATGCAGAGTTGCTGCAAATAGATTTGCACCAGTGGGACAGTAATGGAAGTCCAACAGCCACTTTTAGGATGCCGCTAAGTTTCCTCAGTGTTTGCTAGTATAATGGCTTAGTAACAATGAGTTTGAGTGTGCAATGCAAAGGTGCTGCCAATAGATTTGCACCAGTGGGACAGTAATGGAAGTCCAACAGCCACTTTTAGGATGCCACTAAGTTTCCTCAGTGTTTGCTAGTATAATGGCTTAGTAACAATGAGTTTGAGTGTGCAATGCAAAGGTGCTGCAAATAGATTTGCACCAGTGGGACAGTAATGGAAGTCCAACAGCCACTTTTAGGATGCCACTAAGTTTCCTCAGTGTTTGCTAGTATAATGGCTTAGTAACAATGAGTTTGAGTGTGCAATGCATAGGTGCTGCAAATAGATTTGCACCAGTGGGACAGTAATGGAAGTCCAACAGCCACTTTTAGGATGCCACTAAGTTTCAACAGTGTTTGCTAGTATAATGGCTTAGTAACAATGAGTTTGAGTGTGCAATGCAGAGGTGCTGCAAATAGATTTGCACCAGTGGGACAGTAATGGAAGTCCAACAGCCACTTTTAGGATGCCACTAAGTTTCCTCAGTGTTTGCTAGAATAATGGCTTAGTAACATGAGTTTGAGTGTGCAATAAAGAGGTGCTGCACATAGATTTGCACCAGTGGGACAGTAATGGAAGTCCAACAGCCACATTTAGGATGCCACTAAGTTTCCTCAGTGTTTGCTAGAATAATGGATTAGTAACAATGAGTTTGAGTGTGCAATGCATAGGTGCTGCAAATAGATTTGCACCAGTGGGACAGTAATGGAAGTCCAACAGCCACTTTTAGGATGCCACTAAGTTTCCTCAGTGTTTGCTAGTAAAATGGCTTAGTAACAATGAGTTTGAGTGTGCAATGCAGAGGTGCTGCAAATAGATTTGCACCAGTGGGACAGTAATGGAAGTCCAACAGCCACTTTTAGGATGCCACTAAGTTTCCTCAGTGTTTGCTAGTATAATGGCTTAGTAACAATGAGTTTGAGTGTGCAATGCAAAGGTGCTGCCAATAGATTTGCACCAGTGGGACAGTAATGGAAGTCCAACAGCCACTTTTAGGATGCCACTAAGTTTCCTCAGTGTTTGCTAGTATAATGGCTTAGTAACAATGAGTTTGAGTGTGCAATGCAAAGGTGCTGCAAATAGATTTGCACCAGTGGGACAGTAATGGAAGTCCAACAGCCACTTTTAGGATGCCACTAAGTTTCCTCAGTGTTTGCTAGTATAATGGCTTAGTAACAATGAGTTTGAGTGTGCAATGCATAGGTGCTGCAAATAGATTTGCACCAGTGGGACAGTAATGGAAGTCCAACAGCCACTTTTAGGATGCCACTAAGTTTCAACAGTGTTTGCTAGTATAATGGCTTAGTAACAATGAGTTTGAGTGTGCAATGCAGAGGTGCTGCAAATAGATTTGCACCAGTGGGACAGTAATGAAAGTCCAACAGCCACTTTTAGGATGCCACTAAGTTTCCTCAGTGTTTGCTAGAATAATGGCTTAGTAACAATGAGTTTGAGTGTGCAATGCAGAGGTGCTGCAAATAGATTTGCACCAGTGGGACAGTAATGGAAGTCCAACAGCCACTTTTAGGATGCCACTAAGTTTCCTCAGTGTTTGCTAGAATAATGGCTTAGTAACAATGAGTTTGAGTGTGCAATGCAGAGGTGCTGGAAATAGATGTGCACCAGTGGGACAGTAATGGAAGTCCAACAGCCACTTTTAGGATCTCACTAAGTTTCCTCAGTGTTTGCTAGAATAATGGCTTAGTAACAATGAGTTTGAGTGTGCAATGCAGAGTTGCTGCAAATAGATTTGCACCAGTGGGACAGTAATAGAAGTCAAACAGCCACTTTTAGGATGCCACTAAGTTTCCTCAGTGTTTGCTAGTATAATGGCTTAGTAACATGAGTTTGAGTGTGCAATGCAGAGGTGCTGCACATAGATTTGCACCAGTGGGACAGTAATGGAAGTCCAACAGCCACTTTTAGGATGCCACTAAGTTTCCTCAGTGTTTGCTAGTATAATGGCTTAGTAACAATGAGTTTGAGTGTGCAATGCAAAGGTGCTGCAAATAGATTTGCACCAGTGGGACAGTAATGGAAGTCCAACAGCCACTTTTAGGATGCCACTAAGTTTCCTCAGTGTTTGCTAGTATAATGGCTTAGTAACAATGAGTTTGAGTGTGCAATGCATAGGTGCTGCAAATAGATTTGCACCAGTGGGACAGTAATGGAAGTCCAACAGCCACTTTTAGGATGCCACTAAGTTTCAACAGTGTTTGCTAGTATAATGGCTTAGTAACAATGAGTTTGAGTGTGCAATGCAGAGGTGCTGCAAATAGATTTGCACCAGTGGGACAGTAATGGAAGTCCAACAGCCACTTTTAGGATGCCACTAAGTTTCCTCAGTGTTTGCTAGAATAATGGCTTAGTAACAATGAGTTTGAGTGTGCAATGCAGAGGTGCTGCAAATAGATTTGCACCAGTGGGACAGTAATGGAAGTCCAACAGCCACTTTTAGGATGCCACTAAGTTTCCTCAGTGTTTGCTAGAATAATGGCTTAGTAACAATGAGTTTGAGTGTGCAATGCAGAGGTGCTGGAAATAGATGTGCACCAGTGGGACAGTAATGGAAGTCCAACAGCCACTTTTAGGATCTCACTAAGTTTCCTCAGTGTTTGCTAGAATAATGGCTTAGTAACAATGAGTTTGAGTGTGCAATGCAGAGGTGCTGCAAATAGATTTGCACCAGTGGGACAGTAATAGAAGTCAAACAGCCACTTTTAGGATGCCACTAAGTTTCCTCAGTGTTTGCTAGTATAATGGCTTAGTAACATGAGTTTGAGTGTGCAATGCAGAGGTGCTGCACATAGATTGGCACCAGTGGGACAGTAATGGAAGTCCAACAGCCACTTTTAGGATGCCAGTAAGTTTCCTCAGTGTTTGCTAGAATAATGGATTAAAAACAATGAGTTTGAGTGTGCAATGCAGAGGTGCTGCAAATAGATTTGCACCAGTGGGACAGTAATGGAAGTCCAACAGCCACTTTTAGGATGCCACTAAGTTTCCTCAGTGTTTGCTATTATAATGGCTTAGTAACAATGAGTTTGAGTGTGCAATGCAAAAGTGCTGCAAATAGATTTGCACCAGTGGGACAGTAATGGAAGTCCAACAGCCACTTTTAGGATGCCACTAAGTTTCCTCAGTGTTTGCTAGTATATTGGCTTAGTAACAATGAGTTTGAGTGTGCAATGCAGAGGTGCTGCAAATAGATTTGCACCAGTGGGACAGTAATGGAAGTCCAACAGCCACTTTTAGGATGCCCCTAAATTTCCTCAGTGTTTGCTAGAATAATGGCTTAGTAACAATGAGTTTGAGTGTGCAATGCAGAGTTGCTGCAAATAGATTTGCACCAGTGGGACAGTAATGGAAGTCCAACAGCCACTTTTAGGATGCCGCTAAGTTTCCTCAGTGTTTGCTAGTATAATGGCTTAGTAACAATGAGTTTGAGTGTGCAATGCAAAGGTGCTGCCAATAGATTTGCACCAGTGGGACAGTAATGGAAGTCCAACAGCCACTTTTAGGATGCCACTAAGTTTCCTCAGTGTTTGCTAGTATAATGGCTTAGTAACAATGAGTTTGAGTGTGCAATGCAAAGGTGCTGCAAATAGATTTGCACCAGTGGGACAGTAATGGAAGTCCAACAGCCACTTTTAGGATGCCACTAAGTTTCCTCAGTGTTTGCTAGTATAATGGCTTAGTAACAATGAGTTTGAGTGTGCAATGCATAGGTGCTGCAAATAGATTTGCACCAGTGGGACAGTAATGGAAGTCCAACAGCCACTTTTAGGATGCCACTAAGTTTCAACAGTGTTTGCTAGTATAATGGCTTAGTAACAATGAGTTTGAGTGTGCAATGCAGAGGTGCTGCAAATAGATTTGCACCAGTGGGACAGTAATGGAAGTCCAACAGCCACTTTTAGGATGCCACTAAGTTTCCTCAGTGTTTGCTAGAATAATGGCTTAGTAACAATGAGTTTGAGTGTGCAATGCAGAGGTGCTGCAAATAGATTTGCACCAGTGGGACAGTAATGGAAGTCCAACAGCCACTTTTAGGATGCCACTAAGTTTCCTCAGTGTTTGCTAGAATAATGGCTTAGTAACAATGAGTTTGAGTGTGCAATGCAGAGGTGCTGGAAATAGATGTGCACCAGTGGGACAGTAATGGAAGTCCAACAGCCACTTTTAGGATCTCACTAAGTTTCCTCAGTGTTTGCTAGAATAATGGCTTAGTAACAATGTGTTTGAGTGTGCAATGCAGAGGTGCTGCAAATAGATTTGCACCAGTGGGACAGTAATAGAAGTCAAACAGCCACTTTTAGGATGCCACTAAGTTTCCTCAGTGTTTGCTAGTATAATGGCTTAGTAACAATGAGTTTGAGTGTGCAATGCAGAGGTGCTGCAAATAGATTTGCACCAGTGGGACAGTAATGGAAGTCCAACAGCCACTTTTAGGATGCCACTAAGTTTCCTCAGTGTTTGCTAGTATAATGGCTTAGTAACATGAGTTTGAGTGTGCAATGCAGAGGTGCTGCACATAGATTTGCACCAGTGGGACAGTAATGGAAGTCCAACAGCCACTTTTAGGATGCCACTAAGTTTCCTCAGTGTTTGCTAGAATAATGGATTAGTAACAATGAGTTTGAGTGTGCAATGCAGAAGTGCTGCAAATAGATTTGCACCAGTGGGACAGTAATGGAAGTCCAACAGCCACTTTTAGGATGCCACTAAGTTTCCTCAGTGTTTGCTATTATAATGGCTTAGTAACAATGAGTTTGAGTGTGCAATGCAAAGGTGCTGCAAATAGATTTGCACCAGTGGGACAGTAATGGAAGTCCAACAGCCACTTTTAGGATGCCACTAAGTTTCCTCAGTGTTTGCTAGTATATTGGCTTAGTAACAGTGAGTTTGAGTGTGCAATGCAGAGGTGCTGCAAATAGATTTGCACCAGTGGGACAGTAATGGAAGTCCAACAGCCACTTTTAGGATGCCACTAAATTTCCTCAGTGTTTGCTAGAATAATGGCTTAGTAACAATGAGTTTGAGTGTGCAATGCAGAGTTGCTGCAAATAGATTTGCACCAGTGGGACAGTAATGGAAGTCCAACAGCCACTTTTAGGATGCCGCTAAGTTTCCTCAGTGTTTGCTAGTATAATGGCTTAGTAACAATGAGTTTGAGTGTGCAATGCATAGGTGCTGCAAATAGATTTGCACCAGTGGGACAGTAATGGAAGTCCAACAGCCACTTTTAGGATGCCACTAAGTTTCCTCAGTGTTTGCTAGTATAATGGCTTAGTAACAATGAGTTTGAGTGTGCAATGCAGAGGTGCTGCAAATAGATTTGCACCAGTGGGACAGTAATGGAAGTCCAACAGCCACTTTTAGGATGCCACTAAGTTTCCTCAGTGTTTGCTAGAATAATGGCTTAGTAACAATGAGTTTGAGTGTGCAATGCAGAGCTGCTGCAAATAGATTTGCACCAGTGGGACAGTAATGGAAGTCCAACAGCCACTTTTAGGATGCCACTAAGTTTCCTCAGTGTTTGCTAGAATAATGGCTTAGTAACAATGAGTTTGAGTGTGCAATGCAGAGGTGCTGGAAATAGATGTGCACCAGTGGGACAGTAATGGAAGTCCAACAGCCACTTTTAGGATCTCACTAAGTTTCCTCAGTGTTTGCTAGAATAATGGCTTAGTAACAATGAGTTTGAGTGTGCAATGCAGAGGTGCTGCAAATAGATTTGCACCAGTGGGACAGTAATAGAAGTCAAACAGCCACTTTTAGGATGCCACTAAGTTTCCTCAGTGTTTGCTAGTATAATGGCTTAGTAACAATGAGTTTGAGTGTGCAATGCAGAGGTGCTGCAAATAGATTTGCACCAGTGGGACAGTAATGGAAGTCCAACAGCCACTTTTAGGATGCCACTAAGTTTCCTCAGTGTTTGCTAGTATAATGGCTTAGTAACATGAGTTTGAGTGTGCAATGCAGAGGTGCTGCACATAGATTTGCACCAGTGGGACAGTAATGGAAGTCCAACAGCCACTTTTAGGATGCCACTAAGTTTCCTCAGTGTTTGCTAGAATAATGGATTAGTAACAATGAGTTTGAGTGTGCAATGCAGAGGTGCTGCAAATAGATTTGCACCAGTGGGACAGTAATGGAAGTCCAACAGCCACTTTTAGGATGCCACTAAGTTTCCTCAGTGTTTGCTATTATAATGGCTTAGTAACAATGAGTTTGAGTGTGCAATGCAAAGGTGCTGCAGATAGATTTGCACCAGTGGAACAGTAATGGAAGTCCAACAGCCACTTTTAGGATGCCACTAAGTTTCCTCAGTGTTTGCTAGTATATTGGCTTAGTAACAATGAGTTTGAGTGTGCAATGCAGAGGTGCTGCAAATAGATTTGCACCAGTGGGACAGTAATGGAAGTCCAACAGCCACTTTTAGGATGCCGCTAAGTTTCCTCAGTGTTTGCTAGTATAATGGCTTAGTAACAATGAGTTTGAGTGTGCAATGCAGAGGTGCTGCAAATAGATTTGCACCAGTGGGACAGTAATGGAAGTCCAACAGCCACTTTTAGGATACCACTAAGTTTCCTCAGTGTTTGCTAGTATAATGGCTTAGTAACAGTGAGTTTGAGTGTGCAATGCAGAGGTGCTGCAAATAGATTTGCACCAGTGGGACAGTAATGGAAGTCCAACAGCCACTTTTAGGATGCCACTAAGTTTCCTCAGTGTTTGCTAGTATAATGGCTTAGTAACAATGAGTTTGAGTGTGCAATGCAGAGGTGCTGCAAATAGATTTGCACCAGTGGGACAGTAATGGAAGTCCAACAGCCACTTTTAGGATGCCACTAAGTTTCTTCAGTGTTTGCTAGTATAATGGCTTAGCAACAATGAGTTTGAGTGTGCAATGCAGAGGTGCTGCAAATAGATTTGCACCAGTGGGACAGTAATGGAAGTCCAACAGCCACTTTTAGGATGCCACTAAGTTTCCTCAGTGTTTGCTAGTATAATGGCTTAGTAACATTGAGTTTGAGTGTGCAATGCATAGGTGCTGCAAATAGATTTGCACCAGTGGGACAGTAATGGAAGTCCAACAGCCACTTTTAGGATGCCACTAAGTTTCCTCAGTGTTTGCTAGTAAAATGGCTTAGTAACAATGAGTTTGAGTGTGCAATGCAGAGGTGCTGCAAATAGATTTGCACCAGTGGGACAGTAATGGAAGTCCAACAGCCACTTTTAGGATGCCACTAAGTTTCCTCAGTGTTTGCTAGTATAATGGCTTAGTAACAATGAGTTTGAGTGTGCAATGCAAAGGTGCTGCCAATAGATTTGCACCAGTGGGACAGTAATGGAAGTCCAACAGCCACTTTTAGGATGCCACTAAGTTTCCTCAGTGTTTGCTAGTATAATGGCTTAGTAACAATGAGTTTGAGTGTGCAATGCAAAGGTGCTGCAAATAGATTTGCACCAGTGGGACAGTAATGGAAGTCCAACAGCCACTTTTAGGATGCCACTAAGTTTCCTCAGTGTTTGCTAGTATAATGGCTTAGTAACAATGAGTTTGAGTGTGCAATGCATAGGTGCTGCAAATAGAGTTGCACCAGTGGGACAGTAATGGAAGTCCAACAGCCACTTTTAGGATGCCACTAAGTTTCCTCAGTGTTTGCTAGTATAATGGCTTAGTAACAATGAGTTTGAGTGTGCAATGCAGAGGTGCTGCAAATAGATTTGCACCAGTGGGACAGTAATGGAAGTCCAACAGCCACTTTTAGGATGCCACTAAGTTTCCTCAGTGTTTGCTAGTATAATGGCTTAGTAACATGAGTTTGAGTGTGCAATGCAGAGGTGCTGCACATAGATTTGCACCAGTGGGACAGTAATGGAAGTCCAACAGCCACTTTTAGGATGCCACTAAGTTTCCTCAGTGTTTGCTAGAATAATGGATTAGTAACAATGAGTTTGAGTGTGCAATGCAGAGGTGCTGCAAATAGATTTGCACCAGTGGGACAGTAATGGAAGTCCAACAGCCACTTTTAGGATGCCACTAAGTTTCCTCAGTGTTTGCTATTATAATGGCTTAGTAACAATGAGTTTGAGTGTGCAATGCAAAAGTGCTGCAAATAGATTTGCACCAGTGGGACAGTAATGGAAGTCCAACAGCCACTTTTAGGATGCCACTAAGTTTCCTCAGTGTTTGCTAGTATAATGGCTTAGTAACAATGAGTTTGAGTGTGCAATGCAGAGGTGCTGCAAATAGATTTGCACCAGTGGGACAGTAATGGAAGTCCAACAGCCACTTTTAGGATGCCACTAAATTTCCTCAGTGTTTGCTAGAATAATGGCTTAGTAACAATGATTTTGAGTGTGCAATGCAGAGTTGCTGCAAATAGATTTGCCCCAGTGGGACAGTAATGGAAGTCCAACAGCCACTTTTAGGATGCCGCTAAGTTTCCTCAGTGTTTGCTAGTATAATGGCTTAGTAACAATGAGTTTGAGTGTGCAATGCAGAGGTGCTGCAAATAGATTTGCACCAGTGGGACAGTAATGGAAGTCCAACAGCCACTTTTAGGATGCCACTAAGTTTCCTCAGTGTTTGCTAGTATAATGGCTTAGTAACAGTGAGTTTGAGTGTGCAATGCAGAGGTGCTGCAAATAGATTTGCACCAGTGGGACAGTAATGGAAGTCCAACAGCCACTTTTAGGATCTCACTAAGTTTCCTCAGTGTTTGCTAGAATAATGGCTTAGTAACAATGAGTTTGAGTGTGCAATGCAGAGGTGCTGCAAATAGATTTGCACCAGTGGGACAGTAATAGAAGTCAAACAGCCACTTTTAGGATGCCACTAAGTTTCCTCAGTGTTTGCTAGTATAATGGCTTAGTAACATGAGTTTGAGTGTGCAATGCAGAGGTGCTGCACATAGATTTGCACCAGTGGGACAGTAATGGAAGTCCAACAGCCACTTTTAGGATGCCACTAAGTTTCCTCAGTGTTTGCTAGAATAATGGATTAGTAACAATGAGTTTGAGTGTGCAATGCAGAGGTGCTGCAAATAGATTTGCACCAGTGGGACAGTAATGGAAGTCCAACAGCCACTTTTAGGATGCCACTAAGTTTCCTCAGTGTTTGCTATTATAATGGCTTAGTAACAATGAGTTTGAGTGTGCAATGCAAAGGTGCTGCAAATAGATTTGCACCAGTGGGACAGTAATGGAAGTCCAACAGCCACTTTTAGGATGCCACTAAGTTTCCTCAGTGTTTGCTAGTATAATGGCTTAGTAACAATGAGTTTGAGTGTGCAATGCAGAGGTGCTGCAAATAGATTTGCACCAGTGGGACAGTAATGGAAGTCCAACAGCCACTTTTAGGATGCCACTAAATTTCCTCAGTGTTTGCTAGAATAATGGCTTAGTAACAATGATTTTGAGTGTGCAATGCAGAGTTGCTGCAAATAGATTTGCCCCAGTGGGACAGTAATGGAAGTCCAACAGCCACTTTTAGGATGCCGCTAAGTTTCCTCAGTGTTTGCTAGTATAATGGCTTAGTAACAATGAGTTTGAGTGTGCAATGCAGAGGTGCTGCAAATAGATTTGCACCAGTGGGAAGGTAATGGAAGTCCAACAGCCACTTTTATGATACCACTAAGTTTCCTCAGTGTTTGCTAGTATAATGGCTTAGTAACAGTGAGTTTGAGTGTGCAATGCAGAGGTGCTGCAAATAGATTTGCACCAGTGGGACAGTAATGGAAGTCCAACAGCCACTTTTAGGATGCCACTAAGTTTCCTCAGTGTTTGCTAGTATAATGGCTTAGTAACAATGAGTTTGAGTGTGCAATGCAGAGGTGCTGCAAATAGATTTGCACCAGTGGGACAGTAATGGAAGTCCAACAGCCACTTTTAGGATGCCACTAAGTTTCTTCAGTGTTTGCTAGTATAATGGCTTAGCAACAATGAGTTTGAGTGTGCAATGCAGAGGTGCTGCAAATAGATTTGCACCAGTGGGACAGTAATGGAAGTCCAACAGCCACTTTTAGGATGCCACTAAGTTTCCTCAGTGTTTGCTAGTATAATGGCTTAGTAACAATGAGTTTGAGTGTGCAATGCATAGGTGCTGCAAATAGATTTGCACCAGTGGGACAGTAATGGAAGTCCAACAGCCACTTTTAGGATGCCACTAAGTTTCCTCAGTGTTTGCTAGTAAAATGGCTTAGTAACAATGAGTTTGAGTGTGCAATGCAGAGGTGCTGCAAATAGATTTGCACCAGTGGGACAGTAATGGAAGTCCAACAGCCACTTTTAGGATGCCACTAAGTTTCCTCAGTGTTTGCTAGTATAATGGCTTAGTAACAATGAGTTTGAGTGTGCAATGCAAAGGTGCTGCCAATAGATTTGCACCAGTGGGACAGTAATGGAAGTCCAACAGCCACTTTTAGGATGCCACTAAGTTTCCTCAGTGTTTGCTAGTATAATGGCTTAGTAACAATGAGTTTGAGTGTGCAATGCAAAGGTGCTGCAAATAGATTTGCACCAGTGGGACAGTAATGGAAGTCCAACAGCCACTTTTAGGATGCCACTAAGTTTCCTCAGTGTTTGCTAGTATAATGGCTTAGTAACAATGAGTTTGAGTGTGCAATGCATAGGTGCTGCAAATAGATTTGCACCAGTGGGACAGTAATGGAAGTCCAACAGCCACTTTTAGGATGCCACTAAGTTTCCTCAGTGTTTGCTAGTATAATGGCTTAGTAACAATGAGTTTGAGTGTGCAATGCAGAGGTGCTGCAAATAGATTTGCACCAGTGGGACAGTAATGGAAGTCCAACAGCCACTTTTAGGATGCCACTAAGTTTCCTCAGTGTTTGCTAGAATAATGGCTTAGTAACAATGAGTTTGAGTGTGCAATGCAGAGGTGCTGCAAATAGATTTGCACCAGTGGGACAGTAATGGAAGTCCAACAGCCACTTTTAGGATGCCGCTAAGTTTCCTCAGTGTTTGCTAGTATAATGGCTTAGTAACAATGAGTTTGAGTGTGCAATGCAGAGGTGCTGCAAATAGATTTGCACCAGTGGGACAGTAATGGAAGTCCAACAGCCACTTTTAGGATACCACTAAGTTTCCTCAGTGTTTGCTAGTATAATGGCTTAGTAACAGTGAGTTTGAGTGTGCAATGCAGAGGTGCTGCAAATAGATTTGCACCAGTGGGACAGTAATGGAAGTCCAACAGCCACTTTTAGGATGCCACTAAGTTTCCTCAGTGTTTGCTAGTATAATGGCTTAGTAACAATGAGTTTGAGTGTGCAATGCAGAGGTGCTGCAAATAGATTTGCACCAGTGGGACAGTAATGGAAGTCCAACAGCCACTTTTAGGATGCCACTAAGTTTCTTCAGTGTTTGCTAGTATAATGGCTTAGCAACAATGAGTTTGAGTGTGCAATGCAGAGGTGCTGCAAATAGATTTGCACCAGTGGGACAGTAATGGAAGTCCAACAGCCACTTTTAGGATGCCACTAAGTTTCCTCAGTGTTTGCTAGTATAATGGCTTAGTAACAATGAGTTTGAGTGTGCAATGCATAGGTGCTGCAAATAGATTTGCACCAGTGGGACAGTAATGGAAGTCCAACAGCCACTTTTAGGATGCCACTAAGTTTCCTCAGTGTTTGCTAGTATAATGGCTTAGTAACAATGAGTTTGAGTGTGCAATGCAAAGGTGCTGCCAATAGATTTGCACCAGTGGGACAGTAATGGAAGTCCAACAGCCACTTTTAGGATGCCACTAAGTTTCCTCAGTGTTTGCTAGTATAATGGCTTAGTAACAATGAGTTTGAGTGTGCAATGCAAAGGTGCTGCAAATAGATTTGCACCAGTGGGACAGTAATGGAAGTCCAACAGCCACTTTTAGGATGCCACTAAGTTTCCTCAGTGTTTGCTAGTATAATGGCTTAGTAACAATGAGTTTGAGTGTGCAATGCAGAGGTGCTGCAAATAGATTTGCACCAGTGGGACAGTAATGGAAGTCCAACAGCCACTTTTAGGATGCCACTAAGTTTCCTCAGTGTTTGCTAGAATAATGGCTTAGTAACAATGAGTTTGAGTGTGCAATGCAGAGGTGCTGCAAATAGATTTGCACCAGTGGGACAGTAATGGAAGTCCAACAGCCACTTTTAGGATGCCACTAAGTTTCCTCAGTGTTTGCTAGAATAATGGCTTAGTAACAATGAGTTTGAGCGTGCAATGCAGAGGTGCTGGAAATAGATGTGCACCAGTGGGACAGTAATGGAAGTCCAACAGCCACTATTAGGATCTCACTAAGTTTCCTCAGTGTTTGCTAGAATAATGGCTTAGTAACAATGAGTTTGAGTGTGCAATGCAGAGGTGCTGCAAATAGATTTGCACCAGTGGAACAGTAATAGAAGTCAAACAGCCACTTTTAGGATGCCACTAAGTTTCCTCAGTGTTTGCTAGTATAATGGCTTAGTAACAATGAGTTTGAGTGTGCAATGCAGAGGTGCTGCAAATAGATTTGCACCAGTGGGACAGTAATGGAAGTCCAACAGCCACTTTTAGGATGCCACTAAGTTTCCTCAGTGTTTGCTAGTATAATGGCTTAGTAACAATGAGTTTGAGTGTGCAATGCAGAGGTGCTGCACATAGATTTGCACCAGTGGGACAGTAATGGAAGTCCAACAGCCACTTTTAGGATGCCACTAAGTTTCCTCAGTGTTTGCTAGAATAATGGATTAGTAACAATGAGTTTGAGTGTGCAATGCAGAGGTGCTGCAAATAGATTTGCACCAGTGGGACAGTAATGGAAGTCCAACAGCCACTTTTAGGATGCCACTAAGTTTCCTCAGTGTTTGCTATTATAATGGCTTAGTAACAATGAGTTTGAGTGTGCAATGCAAAGGTGCTGCAAATAGATTTGCACCAGTGGGACAGTAATGGAAGTCCAACAGCCACTTTTAGGATGCCACTAAGTTTCCTCAGTGTTTGCTAGTATATTGGCTTAGTAACAATGAGTTTGAGTGTGCAATGCAGAGGTGCTGCAAATAGATTTGCACCAGTGGGACAGTAATGGAAGTCCAACAGCCACTTTTAGGATGCCACTAAATTTCCTCAGTGTTTGCTAGAATAATGGCTTAGTAACAATGAGTTTGAGTGTGCAATGCAGAGTTGCTGCAAATAGATTTGCACCAGTGGGACAGTAATGGAAGTCCAACAGCCACTTTTAGGATGCCGCTAAGTTTCCTCAGTGTTTGCTAGTATAATGGCTTAGTAACAATGAGTTTGAGTGTGCAATGCAGAGGTGCTGCAAATAGATTTGCACCAGTGGGACAGTAATGGAAGTCCAACAGCCACTTTTAGGATGCCACTAAGTTTCCTCAGTGTTTGCTAGTATAATTGCTTAGTAACAGTGAGTTTGAGTGTGCAATGCAGAGGTGCTGCAAATAGATTTGCACCAGTGGGACAGTAATGGAAGTCCAACAGCCACTTTTAGGATGCCACTAAGTTTCCTCAGTGTTTGCTAGTATAATGGCTTAGTAACAGTGAGTTTGCGTGTGCAATGCAGAGGTGCTGCAAATAGATTTGCACCAGTGGGACAGTAATGGAAATCCAACAGCCACTTTTAGGATGCCACTAAGTTTCCTCAGTGTTTGCTAGTATAATGGCTTAGTAACAATGAGTTTGAGTGTGCAATGAAGAGGTGCTGCAAATAGATTTGCACCAGTGGGACAGTAATGGAAGTCCAACAGCCACTTTTAGGATGCCACTAAGTTTCTTCAGTGTTTGCTAGTATAATGGCTTAGTAACAATGAGTTTGAGTGTGCAATGCAGAGGTGCTGCAAATAGATTTGCACCAGTGGGACAGTAATGGAAGTCCAACAGCCACTTTAAGGATGCCACTAAGTTTCCTCAGTGTTTGCTAGTATAATGGCTTAGTAACAATGAGTTTGAGTGTGCAATGCATAGGTGCTGGAAATAGATTTGCACCAGTGGGACAGTAATGGAAGTCCAACAGCCACTTTTAGGATGCCACTAAGTTTCCACAGTGTTTGCTAGTAAAATGGCTTAGTAACAATGAGTTTGAGTTTGCAATGCAGAGGTGCTGCAAATAGATTTGCACCAGTGGGACAGTAATGGAAGTCCAACAGCCACTTTTAGGCTGCCACTAAGTTTCCTCAGTGTTTGCTAGTATAATTGCTTAGTAACAATGAGTTTGAGTGTGCAATGCAAAGGTGCTGCAAATAGATTTGCACCAGTGGGACAGTAATGGAAGTCCAACAGCCACTTTTAGGACGCCACTAAGTTTCCTCAGTGTTTGCTAGTATAATGGCTTAGTAACAATGAGTTTGAGTGTGCAATGCAGAGGTGCTGCAAATAGATTTGCACCAGTGGGACAGTAATGGAAGTCCAACAGCCACTTTTAGGATGCCACTAAGTTTCCTCAGTGTTTGCTATTATAATGGCTTAGTAACAATGAATTTGAGTGTGCAATGCAGAGGTGCTGCAAATAGATTTGCACCAGTGGGACAGTAATGGAAGTCCAACAGCCACATTTAGGATGCCACTTAGTTTCCTCAGTGTTTGCTAGTATAATGGCTTAGTAACAATGAGTTTGAGTGTGCAATGCAGAGGTGCTGCAAATAGATTTGCACCAGTGGGACAGTAATGGAAGTCCAACAGCCACTTTTAGGATCTCACTAAGCTTCCTCAGTGTTTGCTAGAATAATGGCTTAGTAACAATGAGTTTGAGTGTGCAATGCAGAGGTGCTGCAAATAGATTTGCACCAGTGGGACAGTAATAGAAGTCCAACAGCCACTTTTAGGATGCCACTAAGTTTCCTCAGTGTTTGCTAGTATAATGGCTTAGTAACAATGAGTTTGAGTGTGCAATGCAGAGGTGCTGCAAATAGATTTGCACCAGTGGGACAGTAATGGAAGTCCAACAGCCACTTTTAGGATGCCACTAAGTTTCCTCAGTGTTTGCTAGTATAATGGCTTAGTAACAATGAGTTTGAGTGTGCAATGCAAAGGTGCTGCAAATAGATTTGCACCAGTGGGACAGTAATGGAAGTCCAACAGCCACTTTTAGGATGCCACTAAGTTTCCTCAGTGTTTGCTAGTATAATGGCTTAGTAACAATGAGTTTGAGTGTGCAATGCAGAGGTGCTGCAAATAGATTTGCACCAGTGGGACAGTAATGGAAGTCCAACAGCCACTTTTAGGATGCCACTAAGTTTCCTCAGTGTTTGCTAGTATAATGGCTTAGTAACAATGAGTTTGAGTGTGCAGAGCAGAGGTGCTGCAAATAGATTTGCACCAGTGGGACAGTAATGGAAATCCAACAGCCACTTTTAGGATGCCACTAAGTTTCCTCAGTGTTTGCTAGAATAATGGCTTAGTAACAATGAGTTTGAGTGTGCAATGCAGAGGTGCTGGAAATAGATGTGCACCAGTAGGACAGTAATGGAAGTCCAACAGCCACTTTTAGGA
Source organism: Anomaloglossus baeobatrachus (assembly GCF_048569485.1). Lineage (NCBI taxonomy): Eukaryota > Metazoa > Chordata > Amphibia > Anura > Aromobatidae > Anomaloglossus > Anomaloglossus baeobatrachus. The sequence goes on along the minus strand of NC_134354.1, from coordinate 313,307,152 downwards.
TCTCACTAAGTTTCCTCAGTGTTTGCTAGAATAATGACTTAGTAACAATGAGTTTGAGTGTGCAATGCAGAGGTGCTGCAAATAGATTTGCACCAGTGGGACAGTAATAGAAGTCAAACAGCCACTTTTAGGATGCCACTAAGTTTCCTCAGTGTTTGCTAGTATAATGGCTTAGTAACAATGAGTTTGAGTGTGCAATGCAGAGGTGCTGCAAATAGATTTGCACCAGTGGGACAGTAATGGAAGTCCAACAGCCACTTTTAGGATGCCACTAAGTTTCCTCAGTGTTTGCTAGTATAATGGCTTAGTAACATGAGTTTGAGTGTGCAATAAAGAGGTGCTGCACATAGATTTGCACCAGTGGGACAGTAATGGAAGTCCAACAGCCACATTTAGGATGCCACTAAGTTTCCTCAGTGTTTGCTAGAATAATGGATTAGTAACAATGAGTTTGAGTGTGCAATGCATAGGTGCTGCAAATAGATTTGCACCAGTGGGACAGTAATGGAAGTCCAACAGCCACTTTTAGGATGCCACTAAGTTTCCTCAGTGTTTGCTAGTAAAATGGCTTAGTAACAATGAGTTTGAGTGTGCAATGCAGAGGTGCTGCAAATAGATTTGCACCAGTGGGACAGTAATGGAAGTCCAACAGCCACTTTTAGGATGCCACTAAGTTTCCTCAGTGTTTGCTAGTATAATGGCTTAGTAACAATGAGTTTGAGTGTGCAATGCAAAGGTGCTGCCAATAGATTTGCACCAGTGGGACAGTAATGGAAGTCCAACAGCCACTTTTAGGATGCCACTAAGTTTCCTCAGTGTTTGCTAGTATAATGGCTTAGTAACAATGAGTTTGAGTGTGCAATGCAAAGGTGCTGCAAATAGATTTGCACCAGTGGGACAGTAATGGAAGTCTAACAGCCACTTTTAGGATGCCACTAAGTTTCCTCAGTGTTTGCTAGTATAATGGCTTAGTAACAATGAGTTTGAGTGTGCAATGCATAGGTGCTGCAAATAGATTTGCACCAGTGGGACAGTAATGGAAGTCCAACAGCCACTTTTAGGATGCCACTAAGTTTCAACAGTGTTTGCTAGTATAATGGCTTAGTAACAATGAGTTTGAGTGTGCAATGCAGAGGTGCTGCAAATAGATTTGCACCAGTGGGACAGTAATGGAAGTCCAACAGCCACTTTTAGGATGCCACTAAGTTTCCTCAGTGTTTGCTAGAATAATGGCTTAGTAACAATGAGTTTGAGTGTGCAATGCAGAGGTGCTGCAAATAGATTTGCACCAGTGGGACAGTAATGGAAGTCCAACAGCCACTTTTAGGATGCCACTAAGTTTCCTCAGTGTTTGCTAGAATAATGGCTTAGTAACAATGAGTTTGAGTGTGCAATGCAGAGGTGCTGGAAATAGATGTGCACCAGTGGGACAGTAATGGAAGTCCAACAGCCACTTTTAGGATCTCACTAAGTTTCCTCAGTGTTTGCTAGAATAATGGCTTAGTAACAATGAGTTTGAGTGTGCAATGCAGAGGTGCTGCAAATAGATTTGCACCAGTGGGACAGTAATAGAAGTCAAACAGCCACTTTTAGGATGCCACTAAGTTTCCTCAGTGTTTGCTAGTATAATGGCTTAGTAACATGAGTTTGAGTGTGCAATGCAGAGGTGCTGCACATAGATTTGCACCAGTGGGACAGTAATGGAAGTCCAACAGCCACTTTTAGGATGCCAGTAAGTTTCCTCAGTGTTTGCTAGAATAATGGATTAAAAACAATGAGTTTGAGTGTGCAATGCAGAGGTGCTGCAAATAGATTTGCACCAGTGGGACAGTAATGGAAGTCCAACAGCCACTTTTAGGATGCCACTAAGTTTCCTCAGTGTTTGCTATTATAATGGCTTAGTAACAATGAGTTTGAGTGTGCAATGCAAAGGTGCTGCAAATAGATTTGCACCAGTGGGACAGTAATGGAAGTCCAACAGCCACTTTTAGGATGCCACTAAGTTTCCTCAGTGTTTGCTAGTATATTGGCTTAGTAACAATGAGTTTGAGTGTGCAATGCAGAGGTGCTGCAAATAGATTTGCACCAGTGGGACAGTAATGGAAGTCTAACAGCCACTTTTAGGATGCCACTAAGTTTCCTCAGTGTTTGCTAGTATAATGGCTTAGTAACAATGAGTTTGAGTGTGCAATGCATAGGTGCTGCAAATAGATTTGCACCAGTGGGACAGTAATGGAAGTCCAACAGCCACTTTTAGGATGCCACTAAGTTTCAACAGTGTTTGCTAGTATAATGGCTTAGTAACAATGAGTTTGAGTGTGCAATGCAGAGGTGCTGCAAATAGATTTGCACCAGTGGGACAGTAATGGAAGTCCAACAGCCACTTTTAGGATGCCACTAAGTTTCCTCAGTGTTTGCTAGAATAATGGCTTAGTAACAATGAGTTTGAGTGTGCAATGCAGAGGTGCTGCAAATAGATTTGCACCAGTGGGACAGTAATGGAAGTCCAACAGCCACTTTTAGGATGCCACTAAGTTTCCTCAGTGTTTGCTAGAATAATGGCTTAGTAACAATGAGTTTGAGTGTGCAATGCAGAGGTGCTGGAAATAGATGTGCACCAGTGGGACAGTAATGGAAGTCCAACAGCCACTTTTAGGATCTCACTAAGTTTCCTCAGTGTTTGCTAGAATAATGGCTTAGTAACAATGAGTTTGAGTGTGCAATGCAGAGGTGCTGCAAATAGATTTGCACCAGTGGGACAGTAATAGAAGTCAAACAGCCACTTTTAGGATGCCACTAAGTTTCCTCAGTGTTTGCTAGTATAATGGCTTAGTAACATGAGTTTGAGTGTGCAATGCAGAGGTGCTGCACATAGATTTGCACCAGTGGGACAGTAATGGAAGTCCAACAGCCACTTTTAGGATGCCAGTAAGTTTCCTCAGTGTTTGCTAGAATAATGGATTAAAAACAATGAGTTTGAGTGTGCAATGCAGAGGTGCTGCAAATAGATTTGCACCAGTGGGACAGTAATGGAAGTCCAACAGCCACTTTTAGGATGCCACTAAGTTTCCTCAGTGTTTGCTATTATAATGGCTTAGTAACAATGAGTTTGAGTGTGCAATGCAAAGGTGCTGCAAATAGATTTGCACCAGTGGGACAGTAATGGAAGTCCAACAGCCACTTTTAGGATGCCACTAAGTTTCCTCAGTGTTTGCTAGTATATTGGCTTAGTAACAATGAGTTTGAGTGTGCAATGCAGAGGTGCTGCAAATAGATTTGCACCAGTGGGACAGTAATGGAAGTCCAACAGCCACTTTTAGGATGCCACTAAATTTCCTCAGTGTTTGCTAGAATAATGGCTTAGTAACAATGAGTTTGAGTGTGCAATGCAGAGTTGCTGCAAATAGATTTGCACCAGTGGGACAGTAATGGAAGTCCAACAGCCACTTTTAGGATGCCGCTAAGTTTCCTCAGTGTTTGCTAGTATAATGGCTTAGTAACAATGAGTTTGAGTGTGCAATGCAAAGGTGCTGCCAATAGATTTGCACCAGTGGGACAGTAATGGAAGTCCAACAGCCACTTTTAGGATGCCACTAAGTTTCCTCAGTGTTTGCTAGTATAATGGCTTAGTAACAATGAGTTTGAGTGTGCAATGCAAAGGTGCTGCAAATAGATTTGCACCAGTGGGACAGTAATGGAAGTCCAACAGCCACTTTTAGGATGCCACTAAGTTTCCTCAGTGTTTGCTAGTATAATGGCTTAGTAACAATGAGTTTGAGTGTGCAATGCATAGGTGCTGCAAATAGATTTGCACCAGTGGGACAGTAATGGAAGTCCAACAGCCACTTTTAGGATGCCACTAAGTTTCAACAGTGTTTGCTAGTATAATGGCTTAGTAACAATGAGTTTGAGTGTGCAATGCAGAGGTGCTGCAAATAGATTTGCACCAGTGGGACAGTAATGGAAGTCCAACAGCCACTTTTAGGATGCCACTAAGTTTCCTCAGTGTTTGCTAGAATAATTGGCTTAGTAACAATGAGTTTGAGTGTGCAATGCAGAGGTGCTGCAAATAGATTTGCACCAGTGGGACAGTAATGGAAGTCCAACAGCCACTTTTAGGATGCCACTAAGTTTCCTCAGTGTTTGCTAGAATAATGGCTTAGTAACAATGAGTTTGAGTGTGCAATGCAGAGGTGCTGGAAATAGATGTGCACCAGTGGGACAGTAATGGAAGTCCAACAGCCACTTTTAGGATCTCACTAACTTTCCTCAGTGTTTGCTAGAATAATGGCTTAGTAACAATGTGTTTGAGTGTGCAATGCAGAGGTGCTGCAAATAGATTTGCACCAGTGGGACAGTAATAGAAGTCAAACAGCCACTTTTAGGATGCCACTAAGTTTCCTCAGTGTTTGCTAGTATAATGGCTTAGTAACAATGAGTTTGAGTGTGCAATGCAGAGGTGCTGCAAATAGATTTGCACCAGTGGGACAGTAATGGAAGTCCAACAGCCACTTTTAGGATGCCACCAAGTTTCCTCAGTGTTTGCTAGTATAATGGCTTAGTAACATGAGTTTGAGTGTGCAATGCAGAGGTGCTGCACATAGATTTGCACCAGTGGGACAGTAATGGAAGTCCAACAGCCACTTTTAGGATGCCACTAATTTCCTCAGTGTTTGCTAGAATAATGGATTAGTAACAATGAGTTTGAGTGTGCAATGCAGAAGTGCTGCAAATAGATTTGCACCAGTGGGACAGTAATGGAAGTCCAACAGCCACTTTTAGGATGCCACTAAGTTTCCTCAGTGTTTGCTATTATAATGGCTTAGTAACAATGAGTTTGAGTGTGCAATGCAAAGGTGCTGCAAATAGATTTGCACCAGTGGGACAGTAATGGAAGTCCAACAGCCACTTTTAGGATGCCACTAAGTTTCCTCAGTGTTTGCTAGTATATTGGCTTAGTAACAATGAGTTTGAGTGTGCAATGCAGAGGTGCTGCAAATAGATTTGCACCAGTGGGACAGTAATGGAAGTCCAACAGCCACTTTTAGGATGCCACTAAATTTCCTCAGTGTTTGCTAGAATAATGGCTTAGTAACAATGAGTTTGAGTGTGCAATGCAGAGTTGCTGCAAATAGATTTGCACCAGTGGGACAGTAATGGAAGTCCAACAGCCACTTTTAGGATGCCGCTAAGTTTCCTCAGTGTTTGCTAGTATAATGGCTTAGTAACAATGAGTTTGAGTGTGCAATGCATAGGTGCTGCAAATAGATTTGCACCAGTGGGACAGTAATGGAAGTCCAACAGCCACTTTTAGGATGCCACTAAGTTTCCTCAGTGTTTGCTAGTATAATGGCTTAGTAACAATGAGTTTGAGTGTGCAATGCAGAGGTGCTGCAAATAGATTTGCACCAGTGGGACAGTAATGGAAGTCCAACAGCCACTTTTAGGATGCCACTAAGTTTCCTCAGTGTTTGCTAGAATAATGGCTTAGTAACAATGAGTTTGAGTGTGCAATGCAGAGGTGCTGCAAATAGATTTGCACCAGTGGGACAGTAATGGAAGTCCAACAGCCACTTTTAGGATGCCACTAAGTTTCCTCAGTGTTTGCTAGAATAATGGCTTAGTAACAATGAGTTTGATTGTGCAATGCAGAGGTGCTGGAAATAGATGTGCACCAGTGGGACAGTAATGGAAGTCCAACAGCCACTTTTAGGATCTCACTAAGTTTCCTCAGTGTTTGCTAGAATAATGGCTTAGTAACAATGAGTTTGAGTGTGCAATGCAGAGGTGCTGCAAATAGATTTGCACCAGTGGGACAGTAATAGAAGTCAAACAGCCACTTTTAGGATGCCACTAAGTTTCCTCAGTGTTTGCTAGTATAATGGCTTAGTAACAATGAGTTTGAGTGTGCAATGCAGAGGTGCTGCAAATAGATTTGCACCAGTGGGACAGTAATGGAAGTCCAACAGCCACTTTTAGGATGCCACTAAGTTTCCTCAGTGTTTGCTAGTATAATGGCTTAGTAACATGAGTTTGAGTGTGCAATGCAGAGGTGCTGCACATAGATTTGCACCAGTGGGACAGTAATGGAAGTCCAACAGCCACTTTTAGGATGCCACTAAGTTTCCTCAGTGTTTGCTAGAATAATGGATTAGTAACAATGAGTTTGAGTGTGCAATGCAGAGGTGCTGCAAATAGATTTGCACCAGTGGGACAGTAATGGAAGTCCAACAGCCACTTTTAGGATGCCACTAAGTTTCCTCAGTGTTTGCTATTATAATGGCTTAGTAACAATGAGTTTGAGTGTGCAATGCAAAGGTGCTGCAAATAGATTTGCACCAGTGGGACAGTAATGGAAGTCCAACAGCCACTTTTAGGATGCCACTATGTTTCCTCAGTGTTTGCTAGTATATTGGCTTAGTAACAATGAGTTTGAGTGTGCAATGCAGAGGTGCTGCAAATAGATTTGCACCAGTGGGACAGTAATGGAAGTCCAACAGCCACTTTTAGGATGCCACTAAATTTCCTCAGTGTTTGCTAGAATAATGGCTTAGTAACAATGAGTTTGAGTGTGCAATGCAGAGTTGCTGCAAATAGATTTGCACCAGTGGGACAGTAATGGAAGTCCAACAGCCACTTTTAGGATGCCGCTAAGTTTCCTCAGTGTTTGCTAGTATAATGGCTTAGTAACAATGAGTTTGAGTGTGCAATGCAGAGGTGCTGCAAATAGATTTGCACCAGTGGGACAGTAATGGAAGTCCAACAGCCACTTTTAGGATGCCACTAAGTTTCCTCAGTGTTTGCTAGTATAATGGCTTAGTAACAGTGAGTTTGAGTGTGCAATGCAGAGGTGCTGCAAATAGATTTGCACCAGTGGGACAGTAATGGAAGTCCAACAGCCACTTTTAGGATGCCACTAAGTTTCCTCAGTGTTTGCTAGTATAATGGCTTAGTAACAATGAGTTTGAGTGTGCAATGCAGAGGTGCTGCAAATAGATTTGCACCAGTGGGACAGTAATGGAAGTCCAACAGCCACTTTTAGGATGCCACTAAGTTTCTTCAGTGTTTGCTAGTATAATGGCTTAGTAACAATGAGTTTGAGTGTGCAATGCAGAGGTGCTGCAAATAGATTTGCACCAGTGGGACAGTAATGGAAGTCCAACAGCCACTTTTAGGATGCCACTAAGTTTCCTCAGTGTTTGCTAGTATAATGGCTTAGTAACAGTGAGTTTGAGTGTGCAATGCAGAGGTGCTGCAAATAGATTTGCACCAGTGGGACAGTAATGGAAGTCCAACAGCCACTTTTAGGATGCCGTTAAGTTTCCTCAGTGTTTGCTAGTATAATGGCTTAGTAACAATGAGTTTGAGTGTGCAATGCAGAGGTGCTGCAAATAGATTTGCACCAGTGGGACAGTAATGGAAGTCCAACAGCCACTTTTAGGATGCCACTAAGTTTCCTCAGTGTTTGCTAGTATAATGGCTTAGTAACAGTGAGTTTGCGTGTGCAATGCAGAGGTGCTGCAAATAGATTTGCACCAGTGGGACAGTAATGGAAGTCCAACAGCCACTTTTAGGATGCCACTAAGTTTCCTCAGTGTTTGCTAGTATAATGGCTTAGTAACAATGAGTTTGAGTGTGCAATGAAGAGGTGCTGCAAATAGATTTGCACCAGTGGGACAGTAATGGAAGTCCAACAGCCACTTTTAGGATGCCACTAAGTTTCTTCAGTGTTTGCTAGTATAATGGCTTAGTAACAATGAGTTTGAGTGTGCAATGCAGAGGTGCTGCAAATAGATTTGCACCAGTGGGACAGTAATGGAAGTCCAACAGCCACTTTTAGGATGCCACTAAGTTTCCACAGTGTTTGCTAGTAAAATGGCTTAGTAACAATGAGTTTGAGTTTGCAATGCAGAGGTGCTGCAAATAGATTTGCACCAGTGGGACAGTAATGGAAGTCCAACAGCCACTTTTAGGCTGCCACTAAGTTTCCTCAGTGTTTGCTAGTATAATTGCTTAGTAACAATGAGTTTGAGTGTGCAATGCAAAGGTGCTGCAAATAGATTTGCACCAGTGGGACAGTAATGGAAGTCCAACAGCCACTTTTAGGATGCCACTAAGTTTCCTCAGTGTTTGCTAGTATAATGGCTTAGTAACAATGAGTTTGAGTGTGCAATGCAGAGGTGCTGCAAATAGATTTGCACCAGTGGGACAGTAATGGAAGTCCAACAGCCACTTTTAAGATGCCACTAAGTTTCCTCAGTGTTTGCTATTATAATGGCTTAGTAACAATGAATTTGAGTGTGCAATGCAGAGGTGCTGCAAATAGATTTGCACCAGTGGGACAGTAATGGAAGTCCAACAGCCACATATAGGATGCCACTTAGTTTCCTCAGTGTTTGCTAGTATAATGGCTTAGTAACAATGAGTTTGAGTGTGCAATGCAGAGGTGCTGCAAATAGATTTGCACCAGTGGGACAGTAATGGAAGTCCAACAGCCACTTTTAGGATCTCACTAAGCTTCCTCAGTGTTTGCTAGAATAATGGCTTAGTAACAATGAGTTTGAGTGTGCAATGCAGAGGTGCTGCAAATAGATTTGCACCAGTGGGACAGTAATAGAAGTCCAACAGCCACTTTTAGGATGCCACTAAGTTTCCTCAGTGTTTGCTAGTATAATGGCTTAGTAACAATGAGCTTGAGTGTGCAATGCAGAGGTGCTGCAAATAGATTTGCACCAGTGGGACAGTAATGGAAGTCCAACAGCCACTTTTAGGATGCCACTAAGTTTCCTCAGTGTTTGCTAGTATAATGGCTTAGTAACAATGAGTTTGAGTGTGCAATGCAAAGGTGCTGCAAATAGATTTGCACCAGTGGGACAGTAATGGAAGTCCAACAGCCACTTTTAGGATGCCACTAAGTTTCCTCAGTGTTTGCTAGTATAATGGCTTAGTAACAATGAGTTTGAGTGTGCAATGCAGAGGTGCTGCAAATAGATTTGCACCAGTGGGACAGTAATGGAAGTCCAACAGCCACTTTTAGGATGCCACTAAGTTTCCTCAGTGTTTGCTAGTATAATGGCTTAGTAACAATGAGTTTGAGTGTGCAGAGCAGAGGTGCTGCAAATAGATTTGCACCAGTGGGACAGTAATGGAAGTCCAACAGCCACTTTTAGGATGCCACTAAGTTTCCTCAGTGTTTGCTAGAATAATGGCTTAGTAACAATGAGTTTGAGTGTGCAATGCAGAGGTGCTGCAAATAGATTTGCACCAGTGGGACAGTAATGGAAGTCCAACAGCCACTTTTAGGATGCCACTAAGTTTCCTCAGTGTTTGCTAGAATAATGGCTTAGTAACAATGAGTTTGAGTGTGCAATGCAGAGGTGCTGGAAATAGATGTGCACCAGTAGGACAGTAATGGAAGTCCAACAGCCACTTTTAGGATCTCACTAAGTTTCCTCAGTGTTTGCTAGAATAATGACTTAGTAACAATGAGTTTGAGTGTGCAATGCAGAGGTGCTGCAAATAGATTTGCACCAGTGGGACAGTAATAGAAGTCAAACAGCCACTTTTAGGATGCCACTAAGTTTCCTCAGTGTTTGCTAGTATAATGGCTTAGTAACAATGAGTTTGAGTGTGCAATGCAGAGGTGCTGCAAATAGATTTGCACCAGTGGGACAGTAATGGAAGTCCAACAGCCACTTTTAGGATGCCACTAAGTTTCCTCAGTGTTTGCTAGTATAATGGCTTAGTAACATGAGTTTGAGTGTGCAATAAAGAGGTGCTGCACATAGATTTGCACCAGTGGGACAGTAATGGAAGTCCAACAGCCACATTTAGGATGCCACTAAGTTTCCTCAGTGTTTGCTAGAATAATGGATTAGTAACAATGAGTTTGAGTTTGCAATGCAGAGGTGCTGCAAATAGATTTGCACCAGTGGGACAGTAATGGAAGTCCAACAGCCACTTTTAGGATGCCACTAAGTTTCCTCAGTGTTTGCTATTATAATGGCTTAGTAACAATGAGTTTGAGTGTGCAATGCAAAGGTGCTGCAAATAGATTTGCACCAGTGGGACAGTAATGGAAGTCCAACAGCCACTTTTAGGATGCCACTAAGTTTCCTCAGTGTTTGCTAGTATAATGGCTTAGTAACAATGAGTTTGAGTGTGCAATGCAGAGGTGCTGCAAATAGATTTGCACCAGTGGGACAGTAATGGAAGTCCAACAGCAACTTTTAGGATGCCACTAAGTTTCCTCAGTGTTTGCTAGTATAATGGCTTAGTAACAATGAGTTTGAGTGTGCAATGCATAGGTGCTGCAAATAGATTTGCACCAGTGGGACAGTAATGGAAGTCCAACAGCCACTTTTAGGATGCCACTAAGTTTCCTCAGTGTTTGCTAGTAAAATGGCTTAGTAACAATGAGTTTGAGTGTGCAATGCAGAGGTGCTGCAAATAGATTTGCACCAGTGGGACAGTAATGGAAGTCCAACAGCCACTTTTAGGATGCCACTAAGTTTCCTCAGTGTTTGCTAGTATAATGGCTTAGTAACAATGAGTTTGAGTGTGCAATGCAAAGGTGCTGCCAATAGATTTGCACCAGTGGGACAGTAATGGAAGTCCAACAGCCACTTTTAGGATGCCACTAAGTTTCCTCAGTGTTTGCTAGTATAATGGCTTAGTAACAATGAGTTTGAGTGTGCAATGCAAAGGTGCTGCAAATAGATTTGCACCAGTGGGACAGTAATGGAAGTCCAACAGCCACTTTTAGGATGCCACTAAGTTTCCTCAGTGTTTGCTAGTATAATGGCTTAGTAACAATGAGTTTGAGTGTGCAATGCATAGGTGCTGCAAATAGATTTGCACCAGTGGGACAGTAATGGAAGTCCAACAGCCACTTTTAGGATGCCACTAAGTTTCAACAGTGTTTGCTAGTATAATGGCTTAGTAACAATGAGTTTGAGTGTGCAATGCAGAGGTGCTGCAAATAGATTTGCACCAGTGGGACAGTAATGGAAGTCCAACAGCCACTTTTAGGATGCCACTAAGTTTCCTCAGTGTTTGCTAGAATAATGGCTTAGTAACAATGAGTTTGAGTGTGCAATGCAGAGGTGCTGCAAATAGATTTGCACCAGTGGGACAGTAATGGAAGTCCAACAGCCACTTTTAGGATGCCACTAAGTTTCCTCAGTGTTTGCTAGAATAATGGCTTAGTAACAATGAGTTTGAGTGTGCAATGCAGAGGTGCTGGAAATAGATGTGCACCAGTGGGACAGTAATGGAAGTCCAACAGCCACTTTTAGGATCTCACTAAGTTTCCTCAGTGTTAGCTAGAATAATGGCTTAGTAACAATGAGTTTGAGTGTGCAATGCAGAGGTGCTGCAAATAGATTTGCACCAGTGGGACAGTAATAGAAGTCAAACAGCCACTTTTAGGATGCCACTAAGTTTCCTCAGTGTTTGCTAGTATAATGGCTTAGTAACAATGAGTTTGAGTGTGCAATGCAGAGGTGCTGCAAATAGATTTGCACCAGTGGGACAGTAATGGAAGTCCAACAGCCACTTTTAGGATGCCACTAAGTTTCCTCAGTGTTTGCTAGTATAATGGCTTAGTAACATGAGTTTGAGTGTGCAATGCAGAGGTGCTGCACATAGATTTGCACCAGTGGGACAGTAATGGAAGTCCAACAGCCACTTTTAGGATGCCAGTAAGTTTCCTCAGTGTTTGCTAGAATAATGGATTAAAAACAATGAGTTTGAGTGTGCAATGCAGAGGTGCTGCAAATAGATTTGCACCAGTGGGACAGTAATGGAAGTCCAACAGCCACTTTTAGGATGCCACTAAGTTTCCTCAGTGTTTGCTATTATAATGGCTTAGTAACAATGAGTTTGAGTGTGCAATGCAAAGGTGCTGCAAATAGATTTGCACCAGTGGGACAGTAATGGAAGTCCAACAGCCACTTTTAGGATGCCACTAAGTTTCCTCAGTGTTTGCTAGTATATTGGCTTAGTAACAATGAGTTTGAGTGTGCAATGCAGAGGTGCTGCAAATAGATTTGCACCAGTGGGACAGTAATGGAAGTCCAACAGCCACTTTTAGGATGCCACTAAATTTCCTCAGTGTTTGCTAGAATAATGGCTTAGTAACAATGAGTTTGAGTGTGCAATGCAGAGTTGCTGCAAATAGATTTGCACCAGTGGGACAGTAATGGAAGTCCAACAGCCACTTTTAGGATGCCGCTAAGTTTCCTCAGTGTTTGCTAGTATAATGGCTTAGTAACAATGAGTTTGAGTGTGCAATGCAAAGGTGCTGCCAATAGATTTGCACCAGTGGGACAGTAATGGAAGTCCAACAGCCACTTTTAGGATGCCACTAAGTTTCCTCAGTGTTTGCTAGTATAATGGCTTAGTAACAATGAGTTTGAGTGTGCAATGCAAAGGTGCTGCCAATAGATTTGCACCAGTGGGACAGTAATGGAAGTCCAACAGCCACTTTTAGGATGCCACTAAGTTTCCTCAGTGTTTGCTAGTATAATGGCTTAGTAACAATGAGTTTGAGTGTGCAATGCAAAGGTGCTGCAAATAGATTTGCACCAGTGGGACAGTAATGGAAGTCCAACAGCCACTTTTAGGATGCCACTAAATTTCCTCAGTGTTTGCTAGAATAATGGCTTAGTAACAATGAGTTTGAGTGTGCAATGCAGAGGTGCTGCAAATAGATTTGCACCAGTGGGACAGTAATAGAAGTCAAACAGCCACTTTTAGGATGCCACTAAGTTTCCTCAGTGTTTGCTAGTATAATGGCTTAGTAACAATGAGTTTGAGTGTGCAATGCAGAGGTGCTGCAAATAGATTTGCACCAGTGGGACAGTAATGGAAGTCCAACAGCCACTTTTAGGATGCCACTAAGTTTCCTCAGTGTTTGCTAGTATAATGGCTTAGTAACATGAGTTTGAGTGTGCAATGCAGAGGTGCTGCACATAGATTTGCACCAGTGGGACAGTAATGGAAGTCCAACAGCCACTTTTAGGATGCCAGTAAGTTTCCTCAGTGTTTGCTAGAATAATGGATTAAAAACAATGAGTTTGAGTGTGCAATGCAGAGGTGCTGCAAATAGATTTGCACCAGTGGGACAGTAATGGAAGTCCAACAGCCACTTTTAGGATGCCACTAAGTTTCCTCAGTGTTTGCTATTATAATGGCTTAGTAACAATGAGTTTGAGTGTGCAATGCAGAGGTGCTGCAAATAGATTTGCACCAGTGGGACAGTAATGGAAGTCCAACAGCCACTTTTAGGATGCCACTAAATTTCCTCAGTGTTTGCTAGAATAATGGCTTAGTAACAATGAGTTTGAGTGTGCAATGCAGAGTTGCTGCAAATAGATTTGCACCAGTGGGACAGTAATGGAAGTCCAACAGCCACTTTTAGGATGCCGCTAAGTTTCCTCAGTGTTTGCTAGTATAATGGCTTAGTAACAATGAGTTTGAGTGTGCAATGCAAAGGTGCTGCCAATAGATTTGCACCAGTGGGACAGTAATGGAAGTCCAACAGCCACTTTTAGGATGCCACTAAGTTTCCTCAGTGTTTGCTAGTATAATGGCTTAGTAACAATGAGTTTGAGTGTGCAATGCAAAGGTGCTGCAAATAGATTTGCACCAGTGGGACAGTAATGGAAGTCCAACAGCCACTTTTAGGATGCCACTAAGTTTCCTCAGTGTTTGCTAGTATAATGGCTTAGTAACAATGAGTTTGAGTGTGCAATGCATAGGTGCTGCAAATAGATTTGCACCAGTGGGACAGTAATGGAAGTCCAACAGCCACTTTTAGGATGCCACTAAGTTTCAACAGTGTTTGCTAGTATAATGGCTTAGTAACAATGAGTTTGAGTGTGCAATGCAGAGGTGCTGCAAATAGATTTGCACCAGTGGGACAGTAATGGAAGTCCAACAGCCACTTTTAGGATGCCACTAAGTTTCCTCAGTGTTTGCTAGAATAATGGCTTAGTAACAATGAGTTTGAGTGTGCAATGCAGAGGTGCTGCAAATAGATTTGCACCAGTGGGACAGTAATGGAAGTCCAACAGCCACTTTTAGGATGCCACTAAGTTTCCTCAGTGTTTGCTAGAATAATGGCTTAGTAACAATGAGTTTGAGTGTGCAATGCAGAGGTGCTGGAAATAGATGTGCACCAGTGAGACAGTAATGGAAGTCCAACAGCCACTTTTAGGATCTCACTAAGTTTCCTCAGTGTTTGCTAGAATAATGGCTTAGTAACAATGTGTTTGAGTGTGCAATGCAGAGGTGCTGCAAATAGATTTGCACCAGTGGGACAGTAATAGAAGTCAAACAGCCACTTTTAGGATGCCACTAAGTTTCCTCAGTGTTTGCTAGTATAATGGCTTAGTAACAATGAGTTTGAGTGTGCAATGCAGAGGTGCTGCAAATAGATTTGCACCAGTGGGACAGTAATGGAAGTCCAACAGCCACTTTTAGGATGCCACTAAGTTTCCTCAGTGTTTGCTAGTATAATGGCTTAGTAACATGAGTTTGAGTGTGCAATGCAGAGGTGCTGCACATAGATTTGCACCAGTGGGACAGTAATGGAAGTCCAACAGCCACTTTTAGGATGCCACTAAGTTTCCTCAGTGTTTGCTATTATAATGGCTTAGTAACAATGAGTTTGAGTGTGCAATGCAGAGGTGCTGCAAATAGATTTGCACCAGTGGGACAGTAATGGAAGTCCAACAGCCACTTTTAGGATCTCACTAAGTTTCCTCAGTGTTTGCTAGAATAATGGCTTAGTAACAATGAGTTTGAGTGTGCAATGCAGAGGTGCTGCAAATAGATTTGCACCAGTGGGACAGTAATAGAAGTCAAACAGCCACTTTTAGGATGCCACTAAGTTTCCTCAGTGTTTGCTAGTATAATGGCTTAGTAACAATGAGTTTGAGTGTGCAATGCAGAGGTGCTGCAAATAGATTTGCACCAGTGGGACAGTAATGGAAGTCCAACAGCCACTTTTAGGATGCCACTAAGTTTCCTCAGTGTTTGCTAGTATAATGGCTTAGTAACATGAGTTTGAGTGTGCAATGCAGAGGTGCTGCACATAGATTTGCACCAGTGGGACAGTAATGGAAGTCCAACAGCCACTTTTAGGATGCCACTAAGTTTCCTCAGTGTTTGCTAGAATAATGGATTAGTAACAATGAGTTTGAGTGTGCAATGCAGAGGTGCTGCAAATAGATTTGCACCAGTGGGACAGTAATGGAAGTCCAACAGCCACTTTTAGGATGCCACTAAGTTTCCTCAGTGTTTGCTATTATAATGGCTTAGTAACAATGAGTTTGAGTGTGCAATGCAAAGGTGCTGCAAATAGATTTGCACCAGTGGGACAGTAATGGAAGTCCAACAGCCACTTTTAGGATGCCACTAAGTTTCCTCAGTGTTTGCTAGTATATTGGCTTAGTAACAATGAGTTTGAGTGTGCAATGCAGAGGTGCTGCAAATAGATTTGCACCAGTGGGACAGTAATGGAAGTCCAACAGCCACTTTTAGGATGCCACTAAATTTCCTCAGTGTTTGCTAGAATAATGGCTTAGTAACAATGAGTTTGAGTGTGCAATGCAGAGTTGCTGCAAATAGATTTGCACCAGTGGGACAGTAATGGAAGTCCAACAGCCACTTTTAGGATGCCGCTAAGTTTCCTCAGTGTTTGCTAGTATAATGGCTTAGTAACAATGAGTTTGAGTGTGCAATGCAGAGGTGCTGCAAATAGATTTGCACCAGTGGGACAGTAATGGAAGTCCAACAGCCACTTTTAGGATGCCACTAAGTTTCCTCAGTGTTTGCTAGTATAATGGCTTAGTAACAGTGAGTTTGAGTGTGCAATGCAGAGGTGCTGCAAATAGATTTGCACCAGTGGGACAGTAATGGAAGTCCAACAGCCACTTTTAGGATGCCACTAAGTTTCCTCAGTGTTTGCTAGTATAATGGCTTAGTAACAATGAGTTTGAGTGTGCAATGCAGAGGTGCTGCAAATAGATTTGCACCAGTGGGACAGTAATGGAAGTCCAACAGCCACTTTTAGGATGCCACTAAGTTTCTTCAGTGTTTGCTAGTATAATGGCTTAGTAACAATGAGTTTGAGTGTGCAATGCAGAGGTGCTGCAAATAGATTTGCACCAGTGGGACAGTAATGGAAGTCCAACAGCCACTTTTAGGATGCCACTAAGTTTCCTCAGTGTTTGCTAGTATAATGGCTTAGTAACAGTGAGTTTGAGTGTGCAATGCAGAGGTGCTGCAAATAGATTTGCACCAGTGGGACAGTAATGGAAGTCCAACAGCCACTTTTAGGATGCCACTAAGTTTCCTCAGTGTTTGCTAGTATAATGGCTTAGTAACAATGAGTTTGAGTGTGCAATGCAGAGGTGCTGCAAATAGATTTGCACCAGTGGGACAGTAATGGAAGTCCAACAGCCGCTTTTAGGATGCCACTAAGTTTCTTCAGTGTTTGCTAGTATAATGGCTTAGAAACAATGGGTTTGAGGGTGCAATGCAGAGGTGCTGCAAATAGATTTGCACCAGTGGGACAGTAATGGAAGTCCAACAGCCACTTTTAGGATGCCACTAAGTTTCCTCAGTGTTTGCTAGTATAATGGCTTAGTAACAATGAGTTTGAGTGTGCAATGCATAGGTGCTGCAAATAGATTTGCACCAGTGGGACAGTAATGGAAGTCCAACAGCCACTTTTAGGATGCCACTAAGTTTCCTCAGTGTTTGCTAGTAAAATGGCTTAGTAACAATGAGTTTGAGTGTGCAATGCAGAGGTGCTGCAAATAGATTTGCACCAGTGGGACAGTAATGGAAGTCCAACAGCCACTTTTAGGATGCCACTAAGTTTCCTCAGTGTTTGCTAGTATAATGGCTTAGTAACAATGAGTTTGAGTGTGCAATGCAAAGGTGCTGCAAATAGATTTGTACCAGTGGGACAGTAATGGAAGTCCAACAGCCACTTTTAGGATGCCACTCAGTTTCCTCAGTGTTTGCTAGTATAATGGCTTAGTAACATGAGTTTGAGTGTGCAATGCAGAGGTGCTGCACATAGATTTGCACGAGTGGGACAGTAATGGAAGTCCAACAGCCACTTTTAGGATGCCAATAAATTTCCTCAGTGTTTGCTAGATTAATGGCTTAGTAACAATGAGTTTGAGTGTGCAATGCAGAGTTGCTGCAAATAGATTTGCACCAGTGGGACAGTAATGGAAGTCCAACAGCCACTTTTAGGATGCCACTAAGTTTCCTCAGTGTTTGCTAGTATAATGGCTTAGTAACAATGAGTTTGAGTGTGCAATGCAGAGGTGCTGCAAATAGATTTGCACCAGTGGGACAGTAATGGAAGTCCAACAGCCACTTTTAGGAAGCCACTAAGTTTCCTCAGTGTTTGCTAGTATAATGGCTTAGTAACAATGAGTTTGAGTGTGCAATGCAGAGGTGCTGCAAATAGATTTGCACCAGTGGGACAGTAATGGAAGTCCAACAGCCACTTTTAGGATGCCACTAAGTTTCTTCAGTGTTTGCTAGTATAATGGCTTAGTAACAATGAGTTTGAGTGTGCAATGCAGAGGTGCTGCAAATAGATTTGCACCAGTGGGACAGTAATGGAAGTCCAACAGCCACTTTTAGGATGCCACTAAGTTTCCTCAGTGTTTACTAGTATAATGGCTTAGTAACAATGAGTTTGAGTGTGCAATGCATAGGTGTTGCAAATAGATTTGCACCAGTGGGACAGTAATGGAAGTCCAACAGCCACTTTTAGGATGCCACTAAGTTTCCTCAGTGTTTGCTAGTAAAATGGCTTAGTAACAGTGAGTTTGAGTGTGCAATGCAGAGGTGCTGCAAATAGATTTGCACCAGTGGGACAGTAATGGAAGTCCAACAGCCACTTTTAGGATGCCACTCAGTTTCCTCAGTGTTTGCTAGTATAATGGCTTAGTAACATGAGTTTGAGTGTGCAATGCAGAGGTGCTGCACATAGATTTGCACGAGTGGGACAGTAATGGAAGTCCAACAGCCACTTTTAGGATGCCAATAAATTTCCTCAGTGTTTGCTAGATTAATGGCTTAGTAACAATGAGTTTGAGTGTGCAATGCAGAGTTGCTGCAAATAGATTTGCACCAGTGGGACAGTAATGGAAGTCCAACAGCCACTTTTAGGATGCCACTAAGTTTCCTCAGTGTTTGCTAGTATAATGGCTTAGTAACAATGAGTTTGAGTGTGCAATGCAGAGGTGCTGCAAATAGATTTGCACCAGTGGGACAGTAATGGAAGTCCAACAGCCACTTTTAGGAAGCCACTAAGTTTCCTCAGTGTTTGCTAGTATAATGGCTTAGTAACAATGAGTTTGAGTGTGCAATGCAGAGGTGCTGCAAATAGATTTGCACCAGTGGGACAGTAATGGAAGTCCAACAGCCACTTTTAGGATGCCACTAAGTTTCTTCAGTGTTTGCTAGTATAATGGCTTAGTAACAATGAGTTTGAGTGTGCAATGCAGAGGTGCTGCAAATAGATTTGCACCAGTGGGACAGTAATGGAAGTCCAACAGCCACTTTTAGGATGCCACTAAGTTTCCTCAGTGTTTACTAGTATAATGGCTTAGTAACAATGAGTTTGAGTGTGCAATGCATAGGTGTTGCAAATAGATTTGCACCAGTGGGACAGTAATGGAAGTCCAACAGCCACTTTTAGGATGCCACTAAGTTTCCTCAGTGTTTGCTAGTAAAATGGCTTAGTAACAGTGAGTTTGAGTGTGCAATGCAGAGGTGCTGCAAATAGATTTGCACCAGTGGGACAGTAATGGAAGTCCAACAGCCACTTTTAGGATGCCACTAAGTTTCCTCAGTGTTTGCTAGTATAATGGCTTAGTAACAATGAGTTTGAGTGTGCAATGCAGAGGTGCTGCAAATAGATTTGCACCAGTGGGACAGTAATGGAAGTCCAACAGCCACTTTTAGGATGCCACTAAGTTTCCGCAGTGTTTGCTAGTATAATGGCTTAGTAACAATGAGTTTGAGTGTGCAATGCATAGGTGCTGCAAATAGATTTGCACCAGTGGGACAGTAATGGAAGTCCAACAGCCACTTTTAGGATGCCACTAAGTTTCTTCAGTGTTTGCTAGTATAATGGCTTAGTAACAATGAGTTTGAGTGTGCAATGCAGAGGTGCTGCAAATAGATTTGCACCAGTGGGACAGTAATGGAAGTCCAACAGCCACTTTTAGGATGCCACTAAGTTTCCTCAGTGTTTGCTAGTATAATGGCTTAGTAACAATGAGTTTGAGTGTGCAATGCATAAGTGCTGCAAATAGATTTGCACCAGTGGGACAGTAATGGAAGTCCAACAGCCACTTTTAGGATGCCACTAAGTTTCCTCAGTGTTTGCTAGTAAAATGGCTTAGTAACAATAAGTTTGAGTGTGCAATGCAGAGGTGCTGCAAATAGATTTGCACCAGTGGGACAGTAATGGAAGTCCAACAGCCACTTTTAGGATGCCACTAAGTTTCCTCAGTGTTTGCTAGTATAATGGCTTAGTAACAATGAGTTTGAGTGTGCAATGCAAAGGTGCTGCAAATAGATTTGCACCAGTGGGACAGTAATGGAAGTCCAACAGCCACTTTTAGAATGCCACTAAGTTTCCTCAGTGTTTGCTAGTATAATGGCTTAGTAACAGTGAGTTTGAGTGTGCAATGCAGAGGTGCTGCAAATAGATTTGCACCAGTTAGACAGTAATGGAAGTCCAACAGCCACTTTTAGGATGCCACTAAGTTTCCTCAGTGTTTGCTAGTATAATGGCTTAGTAACAATGAGTTTGAGTGTGCAATGCAGAGGTGCTGCAAATAGATTTGCACCAGTGGGACAGTAATGGAAGTCCAACAGCCACTTTTAGGATGCCACTAAGTTTCCTCAGTGTTTGCTAGTATAATGGCTTAGTAACAATGAGTTTGAGTGTGCAATGCAGAGGTGCTGCAAATAGATTTGCACCAGTGGGACAGTAATGGAAGTCCAACAGCCACTTTTAGGATGCCGCTAAGTTTCCTCAGTGTTTGCTAGTATAATGGCTTAGTAACAATGAGTTTGAGTGTGCAATGCAAAGGTGCTGCAAATAGATTTCCACCAGTGGGACAGTAATGGAAGTCCAACAGCCACTTTTAGAATGCCACTAAGTTTCCTCAGTGTTTGCTAGTATAATGGCTTAGTAACAGTGAGTTTGAGTGTGCAATGCAGAGGTGCTGCAAATAGATTTGCACCAGTGAGACAGTAATGGAAGTCCAACAGCCACTTTTAGGATGCCACTAAGTTTCCTCAGTGTTTGCTAGTATAATGGCTTAGTAACAATGAGTTTGAGTGTGCAATGCAGAGGTGCTGCAAATAGATTTGCACCAGTGGGACAGTAATGGAAGTCCAACAGCCACTTTTAGGATGCCACTAAGTTTCCTCAGTGTTTGCTAGTATAATGGCTTAGTAACAATGAGTTTGAGTGTGCAATGCAGAGGTGCTGCAAATAGATTTGCACCAGTGGGACAGTAATGGAAGTCCAACAGCCACTTTTAGGATGCCGCTAAGTTTCCTCAGTGTTTGCTAGTATAATGGGCTTAGTAACAATGAGTTTGAGTGTGCAATGCAGAGGTGCTGCAAATAGATTTGCACCAGTGGGACAGTAATGGAAGTCCAACAGCCACTTTTAGGATGCCACTAAGTTTCCTCAGTGTTTGCTAGTATAATGGCTTAGTAACAATGAGTTTGAGTGTGCAATGCAGAGGTGCTGCACATAGATTTGCACCAGTGGGACAGTAATGGAAGTCCAACAGCCACTTTTAGGATCTCACTAAGTTTCCTCAGTGTTTGCTAGAATAATGGCTTAGTAACAATGAGTTTGAGTGTGCAATGCAGAGGTGCTGCAAATAGATTTGCACCAGTGGGACAGTAATGGAAGTCCAACAGCCACTTTTAGGATGCCACTAAGTTTCCTCAGTGTTTGCTAGTATAATGGCTTAGTAACAATGAGTTTGAGTGTGCAATGCAAAGGTGCTGCAAATAGATTTGCACCAGTGGGACAGTAATGGAAGTCCAACAGCCACTTTTAGGATGCCGCTAAGTTTCCTCAGTGTTTGCTAGTATAATGGGCTTAGTAACAATGAATTTGAGTGTGCAATGCAGAGGTGCTGCAAATAGATTTGCACCAGTGGGACAGTAATGGAAGTCCAACAGCCACTTTTAGGATGCCACTAAGTTTCTTCAGTGTTTGCTAGTATAATGGCTTAGTAACAATGAGTTTGAGTGTGCAATGCAGAGGTGCTGCAAATAGATTTGCACCAGTGGGACAGTAATGGAAGTCCAACAGCCACTTTTAGGATGCCACTAAGTTTCCTCAGTGTTTGCTAGTAGAATGGCTTAGTAACAATGAGTTTGAGTGTGCAATGCAGAGGTGCTGCAAATAGATTTGCACCAGTGGTACAGTAATGGAAGTCCAACAGCCACTTTTAGGATGCCACTAAGTTTCCTTAGTGTTTGCTAGTATAATGGCTTAGTAACAGTGAGTTTGAGTGTGCAATGCAGAGGTGCTGCAAATACATTTGCACCAGTGGGACAGTAATGGAAGTACAACAGCCACTTTTAGGATGCCACTAAGTTTCCTCAGTGTTTGCTAGTATAATGGCTTAGTAACAATGAGTTTGAGTGTGCAATGCAGAGGTGCTGCAAATAGATTTGCACCAGTGGGACAGTAATGGAAGTCCAACAGCCACTTTTAGGATGCCACTAAGTTTCCTCAGTGTTTGCTAGAATAATGGCTTAGTAACAATGAGTTTGAGTGTGCAATGCTGAGGTGCTGCAAATAGATTTGCACCAGTGGGACAGTAATGGAAGTCCAACAGCCACTTTTAGGATGCCACTAAGTTTCCTCAGTGTTTGCTAGTATAATGGCTTAGTAACAATGAGTTTGAGTGTGCAATGCAGAGGTGCTGCACATAGATTTGCACCAGTGGGACAGTAATGGAAGTCCAACAGCCACTTTTAGGATGCCACTAAGTTTCCTCAGTGTTTGCTAGAATAATGGCTTAGTAACAATGAGTTTGAGTGTGCAATGCAGAGGTGCTGCAAATAGATTTGCACCAGTGGGACAGTAATGGAAGTCCAACAGCCACTTTTAGGATGCCACTAAGTTTCCTCAGTGTTTGCTATTATAATGGCTTAGTAAGAATGAGTTTGAGTGTGCAATGCAAAGGTGCTACAAATAGATTTGCACCAGTGGGACAGTAATGGAAGTCCAACAGCCACTTTTAGGATGCCACTAAGTTTCCTCAGTGTTTGCTAGTATAATGGCTTAGTAACAATGAGTTTGAGTGTGCAATGCAGAGGTGCTGCAAATAGATTTGCACCAGTGGGACAGTAATGGAAGTCCAACAGCCACTTTTAGGATGCCACTAAATTTCCTCAGTGTTTGCTAGAATAATGGCTTAGTAACAATGAGTTTGAGTGTGCAATGCAGAGGTGCTGCAAATAGATTTGCACCAGTGGGACAGTAATGGAAGTCCAACAGCCACTTTTAGGATGCCACTAAGTTTCTTCAGTGTTTGCTAGTATAATGGCTTAGTAACAATGAGTTTGAGTGTGCAATGCAGAGGTGCTGCAAATAGATTTGCACCAGTGGGACAGTAATGGAAGTCCAACAGCCACTTTTAGGATGCCACTAAGTTTCCTCAGTGTTTGCTAGTATAATGGCTTAGTAACAATGAGTTTGAGTGTGCAATGCAGAGGTGCTGCAAAACGATTTGCACCGGTGGGACAGTAATGGAAGTCCAACAGCCACTTTTAGGATGCCACTAAGTTTCCTCAGTGTTTGCTAGTATAATGGCTTAGTAACAGTGAGTTTGCGTGTGCAATGCAAAGGTGCTGCAAATAGATTTGCACCAGTGGGACAGTAATGGAAGTCCAACAGCCACTTTTAGGATGCCACTAAGTTTCCTCAGTGTTTGCTAGTATAATGGCTTAGTAACAATGAGTTTGAGTGTGCAATGCAGAGGTGCTGCACATAGATTTGCACCAGTGGGACAGTAATGGAAGTCCAACAGCCACTTTTAGGATGCCACTAAGTTTCCTCAGTGTTTGCTAGTATAATGGCTTAGTAACAATGAGTTTGATTGTGCAGCGCAGAGGTCCTGCAAATAGATTTGCACCAGTGGGACAGTAATGGAAGTCCAACAGCCACTTTTAGGATGCCACTAAATTTCCTCAGTGTTTGCTAGTATAATGGCTTAGTAACAATGAGTTTGAGTGTGCAATGCAGAGGTGCTGCAAATAGATTTGCACCAGTGGGACAGTAATGGAAGTCCAACAGCCACTTTTAGGATGCCACTAAGTTTCCTCAGTGTTTGCTAGTATAATGGCTTAGTAACAATGAGTTTGAGTGTGCAATGCAGAGGTGCTGCAAATAGATTTGCACCAGTGGGACAGTAATGGAAGTCCAACAGCCACTTTTAGGATGCCACTAAGTTTCCTCAGTGTTTGCTAGTATAATGGCTTGGTAACAGTGAGTTTGCGTGTGCAATGCAGAGGTGCTGCAAATAGATTTGCACCAGTGGGACAGTAATGGAAGTCCAACAGCCACTTTTAGGATGCCACTAAGTTTCCTCAGTGTTTGCTAGTATAATGGCTTAGTAACAATGAGTTTGAGTGTGAAATGCAGAGGTGCTGCAAATAGATTTGCACCAGTGGGACAGTAATGGAAGTCCAACAGCCACTTTTAGGATGCCACTAAATTTCCTCAGTGTTTGCTAGTATAATGGCTTAGTAACAATGAGTTTGAGTGTGCAATGCAGAGTTGCTGCAAATAGATTTGCACCAGTGGGACAGTAATGGAAGTCCAACAGCCACTTTTAGGATGCCGCTAAGTTTCCTCAGTGTTTGCTAGTATAATGGCTTAGTAACAATGAGTTTGAGTGTGCAATGCAGAGGTGCTGCAAATAGATTTGCACCAGTGGGACTGTAATGGAAGTCCAACAGCCACTTTTAGGATGCCACTAAGTTTCCTCAGTGTTTGCTAGTATAATGGCTTAGTAACAGTGATTTTGCGTGTGCAATGCAGAGGTGCTGCAAATAGATTTGCACCAGTGGGACAGTAATGGAAGTCCAACAGCCACTTTTAGGATGCTACTAAGTTTCCTCAGTGTTTGCTAGTATAATGGCTTAGTAACAATGAATTTGAGTGTGCAATGCAGAGGTGCTGCAAATAGATTTGCACCAGTGGGACAGCAATGGAAGTCCAACAGCCACTTTTAGGATGCCACTAAGTTTCTTCAGTGTTTGCTAGTATAATGGCTTAGTAACAATGAGTTTGAGTGTGCAATGCAGAGGTGCTGCAAATAGATTTGCACCAGTGGGACAGTAATGGAAGTCCAACAGCCACTTTTAGGATGCCGCTAAGTTTCCTCAGTGTTTGCTAGTATAATGGCTTAGTAACAATGAGTTTGAGTGTGCAATGCAGAGGTGCTGCAAATAGATTTGCACCAGTGGGACAGTAATGGAAGTCCAACAGCCACTTTTAGGATGCCACTAAGTTTCCTCAGTGTTTGCTAGTATAATGGCTTAGTAACAATGAGTTTGAGTGTGCAATGCAGAGGTGCTGCAAATAGATTTGCACCAGTGGGACAGTAATGGAAGTCCAACAGCCACTTTTAGGATGCCACTAAGTTTCCTCAGTGTTTGCTAGTATAATGGCTTAGTAACAATGAGTTTGAGTGTGCAATGCAGAGGTGCTGCAAATAGATTTGCACCAGTGGGACAGTAATGGAAGTCCAACAGCCACTTTTAGGATGCCACTAAGTTTCCTCAGTGTTTGCTAGTATAATGGCTTAGTAACAATGAGTTTGAGTGTGCAATGCAGAGGTGCTGCAAATAGATTTGCACCAGTGGGACAGTAATGGAAGTCCAACAGCCACTTTTAGGATGCCACTAAATTTCCTCAGTGTTTGCTAGAATAATGGCTTAGTAACAATGAGTTTGAGTGTGCAATGCAGAGTTGCTGCAAATAGATTTGCACCAGTGGGACAGTAATGGAAGTCCAACAGCCACTTTTAGGATGCTGCTAAGTTTCCTCAGTGTTTGCTAGTATAATGGCTTAGTAACAATGAGTTTGAGTGTGCAATGCAGAGGTGCTGCAAATAGATTTGCACCAGTGGGACAGTAATGGAAGTCCAACAGCCACTTTTAGGATGCCACTAAATTTCCTCAGTGTTTGCTAGAATAATGGCTTAGTAACAATGAATTTGAGTGTGCAATGCAGAGTTGCTGCAAATAGATTTGCACCAGTGGGACAGTAATGGAAGTCCAACAGCCACTTTTAGGATTCTGCTAAGTTTCCTCAGTGTTTGCTAGTATAATGGCTTAGTAACAATGAGTTTGAGTGTGCAATGCAGAGGTGCTGCAAATAGATTTGCACCAGTGGGACAGTAATGGAAGTCCAACAGCCACTTTTAGGATGCCACTAAGTTTCCTCAGTGTTTGCTAGTATAATGGCTTAGTAACAGTGAGTTTGCGTGTGCAATGCAGAGGTGCTGCAAATAGATTTGCACCAGTGGGACAGTAATGGAAGTCCAACAGCCACTTTTAGGATGCCACTAAGTTTCCTCAGTGTTTGCTAGTATAATGGCTTAGTAACAATGAGTTTGAGTGTGCAATGCAAAGGTGCTGCAAATAGATTTGCACCAGTGGGACAGTAATGGAAGTCCAACAGCCACTTTTAGGATGCCACTAAATTTCCTCAGTGTTTGCTAGAAAAATGGCTTAGTAACAATGAGTTTGAGTGTGCATTGCAGAGTTGCTGCAAATAGATTTGCACCAGTGGGACAGTAATAGAAGTCCAACAGCCACTTTTAGGATGCCGCTAAGTTTCCTCAGTGTTTGCTAGTATAATGGCTTAGTAACAATGAGTTTGAGTGTGCAATGCAGAGGTGCTGCAAATAGATTTGCACCAGTGGGACAGTAATGGAAGTCCAACAGCCACTTTTAGGATGCCACTAAGTTTCCTCAGTGTTTGCTAGTATAATGGCTTAGTAACAGTGAGTTTGCGTGTGCAATGCAGAGGTGCTGCAAATAGATTTGCACCAGTGGGACAGTAATGGAAGTCCAACAGCCACTTTTAGGATGCCACTAAGTTTCCTCAGTGTTTGCTAGTATAATGGCTTAGTAACAATGAATTTGAGTGTGCAATGCAGAGGTGCTGCAAATAGATTTGCACCAGTGGGACAGTAATGGAAGTCCAACAGCCACTTTTAGGATGCCACTAAGTTTCCTCAGTGTTTGCTAGTATAATGGCTTAGTAACAATGAGTTTGAGTGTGCAATGCAGAGGTGCTGCAAATAGATTTGCACCAGTGGGACAGTAATGGAAGTCCAACAGCCACTTTTAGGATGCCACTAAATTTCCTCAGTGTTTGCTAGAATAATGGCTTAGTAACAATCAGTTTGAGTGTGCAATGCAGAGTTGCTGCAAATAGATTTGCACCAGTGGGACAGTAATGG
The DNA here is from genome assembly GCF_048569485.1 of Anomaloglossus baeobatrachus. Taxonomy (NCBI): domain Eukaryota; kingdom Metazoa; phylum Chordata; class Amphibia; order Anura; family Aromobatidae; genus Anomaloglossus; species Anomaloglossus baeobatrachus. The sequence goes on along the minus strand of NC_134354.1, from coordinate 313,280,585 downwards.
AAGTCCATCAGCAACTTTTAGGATGCCGCTAAGTTTCCTCAGTGTTTGCTAGTATAATGGCTTAGTAACAATGAGTTTGAGTGTGCAATGCAGAGGTGCTGCAAAGAGATTTGCACCAGTGGGACAGTAATGGAAGTCCAACAGCCACTTTTAGGATGCCACTAAGTTTCCTCAGTGTTTGCTAGTATAATGGCTTAGTAACAGTGAGTTTGCGTGTGCAATGCAGAGGTGCTGCAAATAGATTTGCACCAGTGGGACAGTAATGGAAGTCCAACAGCCACTTTTAGGATGCCACTAAGTTTCTTCAGTGTTTGCTAGTATAATGGCTTAGTAACAATGAGTTTGAGTGTGCAATGCAGAGGTGCTGCAAATAGAAATGCACCAGTGGGACAATAATGGAAGTCCAACAGCCACTTTTAGGATGCCACTAAGTTTCCTCAGTGTTTGCTAGTATAATGGCTTACTAACAATGAGTTTGAGTGTGCAATGCAAAGGTGCTGCAAATAGATTTGCACCAGTGGGACAGTAATGGAAGTCCAACAGCCACTTTTAGGATGCCACTAAGTTTCCTCAGTGTTTGCTAGTATAATGGCTTAGTAACAATGAGTTTGAGTGTGCAATGCAGAGGTGCTGCAAATAGATTTGCACCAGTGGTACAGTAATGGAAGTCCAACAGCCACTTTTAGGATGCCACTAAGTTTCCTCAGTGTTTGCTAGTATAATGGCTTAGTAACAATGAGTTTGAGTGTGCAATGCAGAGGTGCTGCAAATAGATTTGCACCAGTGGGACAGTAATGGAAGTCCAACAGCCACTTTTAGGATGCCACTAAGTTTCCTCAGTGTTTGCTAGAATAATGGCTTAGTAACAATGAGTTTGAGTGTGCAATGCAGAGGTGCTGCAAATAGATTTGCACCAGTGGGACAGTAATGGAAGTCCAACAGCCACTTTTAGGATGCCACTAAGTTTCCTCAGTGTTTGCTATTATAATGGCTTAGTAACAATGAGTTTGAGTGTGCAATGCAAAGGTGCTGCAAATAGATTTGCACCAGTGGGACAGTAATGGAAGTCCAACAGCCACTTTTAGGATGCCACTAAGTTTCCTCAGTGTTTGCTAGTATAATGGCTTAGTAACAATGAGTTTGAGTGTGCAATGCAGAGGTGCTGCAAATAGATTTGCACCAGTGGGACAGTAATGGAAGTCCAACAGCCACTTTTAGGATGCCACTAAATTTCCTCAGTGTTTGGTAGAATAATGGCTTAGTAACAATGAGTTTGAGTGTGCAATGCAGAGGTGCTGCAAATAGATTTGCACCAGTGGGACAGTAATGGAAGTCCAACAGCCACTTTTAGGATGCCACTAAGTTTCTTCAGTGTTTGCTAGTATAATGGCTTAGTAACAATGAGTTTGAGAGTGCAATGCAGAGGTGCTGCAAATAGATTTGCACCAGTGGGACAGTAATGGAAGTCCAACAGCCACTTTTAGGATGCCACTAAGTTTCCTCAGTGTTTGCTAGTATAATGGCTTAGTAACAATGAGTTTGAGTGTGCAATGCAGAGGTGCTGCAAATAGATTTGCACCAGTGGGACAGTAATGGAAGTCCAACAGCCACTTTTAGGATGCCACTAAATTTCCTCAGTGTTTGCTAGAATAATGGCTTAGTAACAATGAGTTTGAGTGTGCAATGCAAATTTGCTGCAAATAGATTTGCACCAGTGGGACAGTAATGGAAGTCCATCAGCCACTTTTAGGATGCCGCTAAGTTTCCTCAGTGTTTGCTAGTATAATGGCTTAGTAACAATGAGTTTGAGTGTGCAATGCAGAGGTGCTGCACATAGATTTGCACCAGTGGGACAGTAATGGAAGTCCAACAGCCACTTTTAGGATGCCACTAAGTTTCCTCAGTGTTTGCTAGTATAATGGCTTAGTAACAATGAGTTTGAGTGTGCAATGCAGAGGTGCTGCAAATAGATTTGCACCAGTGGGACAGTAATGGAAGTCCAACAGCCACTTTTAGGATGCCACTAAGTTTCCTCAGTGTTTGCTAGTATAATGGCTTAGTAACAATGAGTTTGAGTGTGCAATGCAAAGGTGCTGCAAATAGATTTGCACCAGTGGGACAGTAATGGAAGTCCAACAGCCACTTTTAGGATGCCACTAAGTTTCCTCAGTGTTTGCTAGTATAATGGCTTAGTAACAATGAGTTTAAGTGTGCAATGCAGAGGTGCTGCAAATAGATTTGCACCAGTGGGACAGTAATGGAAGTCCAACAGCCACTTTTAGGATCTCACTAAGTTTCCTCAGTGTTTGCTAGTATAATGGCTTAGTAACAGTGAGATTGCGTGTGCAATGCAGAGGTGCTGCAAATAGATTTGCACCAGTGGGACAGTAATGGAAGTCCAACAGCCACTTTTAGGATGCCACTAAGTTTCCGCAGTGTTTGCTAGTATAATGGCTTAGTAACAATGAATTTGAGTGTGCAATGCAGAGGTGCTGCAAATAGATTTGCACCAGTGGGACAGTAATGGAAGTCCAACAGCCACTTTTAGGATGCCACTAAGTTTATTCAGTGTTTGCTAGTATAATGGCTTAGTAACAATGAGTTTGAGTGTGCAATGCAGAGGTGCTGCAAATAGATTTGCACCAGTGGGACAGTAATGGAAGTCCAACAGCCACTTTTAGGATGCCACTAAGTTTCCTCAGTGTTTGCTAGTATAATGGCTTAGTAACAATGAGTTTGAGTGTGCAATGCAGAGGTGCTGCAAATAGATTTGCACCAGTGGGACAGTAATGGAAGTCCAACAGCCACTTTTAGGATGCCACTAAATTTCCTCAGTGTTTGCTAGAATAATGGCTTAGTAACAATGAGTTTGAGTGTGCAATGCAGAGTTGCTGCAAATAGATTTGCACCAGTGGGACAGTAATGGAAGTCCAACAGCCACTTTTAGGATGTCGCTAAGTTTCCTCAGTGTTTGCTAGTATAATGGCTTAGTAACAATGAGTTTGAGTGTGCAATGCAGAGGTGCTGCAAATAGATTTGCACCAGTGGGACAGTAATGGAAGTCCAACAGCCACTTTTAGGATGCTACTAAGTTTCCTCAGTGTTTGCTAGTATAATGGCTTAGTAACAATGAATTTGAGTGTGCAATGCAGAGGTGCTGCAAATAGATTTGCACCAGTGGGACAGCAATGGAAGTCCAACAGCCACTTTTAGGATGCCACTAAGTTTCCTCAGTGTTTGCTAGTATAATGGCTTAGTAACAATGAGTTTGAGTGTGCAATGCAGAGGTGCTGCAAATAGATTTGCACCAGTGGGACAGTAATGGAAGTCCAACAGCCACTTTTAGGATGCCACTAAATTTCCTCAGTGTTTGCTAGTATAATGGCTTAGTAACAATGAGTTTGAGTGTGCAATGCAGAGTTGCTGCAAATAGATTTGCACCAGTGGGACAGTAATGGAAGTCCAACAGCCACTTTTAGGATGCCGCTAAGTTTCCTCAGTGTTTGCTAGTATAATGGCTTAGTAACAATGAGTTTGAGTGTGCAATGCAGAGGTGCTGCAAATAGATTTGCACCAGTGGGACAGTAATGGAAGTCCAACAGCCACTTTTAGGATGCCACTAAGTTTCCTCAGTGTTTGCTAGTATAATGGCTTAGTAACAGTGAGTTTGCGTGTGCAATGCAGAGGTGCTGCAAATAGATTTGCACCAGTGGGACAGTAATGGAAGTCCAACAGCCACTTTTAGGATGCCACTAAGTTTCCTCAGTGTTTGCTAGTATAATGGCTTAGTAACAATGAATTTGAGTGTGCAATGCAGAGGTGCTGCAAATAGATTTGCACCAGTGGGACAGTAATGGAAGTCCAACAGCCACTTTTAGGATGCCACTAAGTTTCCTCAGTGTTTGCTAGTATAATGGCTTAGTAACAATGAGTTTGAGTGTGCAATGCAGAGGTGCTGCAAATAGATTTGCACCAGTGGGACAGTAATGGAAGTCCAACAGCCACTTTTAGGATGCCACTAAGTTTCCTCAGTGTTTGCTAGTATAATGGCTTAGTAACAATGAGTTTGAGTGTGCAATGCAGAGGTGCTGCAAATAGATTTGCACCAGTGGGACAGTAATGGAAGTCCAACAGCCACTTTTATGATGCGACTAAATTTCCTCAGTGTTTGCTAGAATAATGGCTTAGTAACAATGAGTTTGAGTGTGCAATGCAGAGTTGCTGCAAATAGATTTGCACCAGTGGGACAGTAATGGAAGTCCAACAGCCACTTTTAGGATGCCGCTAAGTTTCCTTAGTGTTTGCTAGTATAATGGCTTAGTAACAGTGAGTTTGAGTGTGCAATGCAGAGGTGCTGCAAATAGATTTGCACCAGTGGGACAGTAATGGAAGTCCAACAGCCACTTTTAGGATGCCACTAAGTTTCCTCAGTGTTTGCTAGTAAAATGGCTTAGTAACAATGAGTTTGAGTGTGCAATGCAGAGGTGCTGCAAACAGATTTGCACCAGTGGGACAGTAATGGAAGTCCAACAGCCACTTTTAGGATGCCACTAAGTTTCCTCAGTGTTTGCTAGTAAAATGGCTTAGTAACAATGAGTTTGAGTGTGCAATGCAGAGGTGCTGCAAATAGATTTGCACCAGTGGGACAGTAATGGAAGTCCAACAGCCACTTTTAGGATGCCACGAAGTTTCCTCAGTGTTTGCTATTATAATGGCTTAGTAACAATGAGTTTGAGTGTGCAATGCAGCGGTGCTGCAAATAGATTTGCACCAGTGGGATAGTAATGGAAGTCCAACAGCCACTTTTAGGGTCTTACTAAGTTTCCTCAGTGTTTGCTAGAATAATGGCTTAGTAACAATGAGTTTGAGTGTGCAATGCAGAGGTGCTGGAAATAGATTTGCACCAGTGGGATAGTAATGGAAGTCCAACAGCCACTTTTAGGATGCCACTAAGTTTCCTCAGTGTTTGCTAGTATAATGGCTTAGTAACAATGAGTTTGAGTGTGCAATGCATAGGTGCTGCAAATAGATTTGCACCAGTGGGACAGTAATGGAAGTCCAACAGCCACTTTTAGGATGCCACTAAGTTTCCTCAGTGTTTGCTAGTATAATGGCTTAGTAACAATGAGTTTGAGTGTGCAATGCAGAGGTGCTGCAAATAGAATTGCACCAGTGGGACAATAATGGAAGTCCAACAGCCACTTTTAGGATGCCACTAAGTTTCCTCAGTGTTTGCTAGTAAAATGGCTTAGTAACAATGAGTTTGAGTGTGCAATGCAGAGATGCTGCAAATAGATTTGCACCAGTGGGACAGTAATGGAAGTCCAACAGCCACTTTTAGGATGCCACTAAGTTTCCTCAGTGTTTGCTAGTATAATGGCTTAGTAACAATGAGTTTGAGTGTGCAATGCAAAGGTGCTGCAAATAGATTTGCACCAGTGGGACAGTAATGGAAGTCCAACAGCCACTTTTAGGATGCCACTAAGTTTCCTCAGTGTTTGCTAGTATAATGGCTTAGTAACAATGAGTTTGAGTGTGCAATGCAGAGGTGCTGCAAATAGATTTGCACCAGTGGGACAGTAATGGAAGTCCAACAGCCACTTTTAGGATGCCACTAAGTTTCCTCAGTGTTTGCTAGTATAATGGCTTAGTAACAATGAGTTTGAGTGTGCAATGCAGAGGTGCTGCAAATAGATTTGCACCAGTGGGACAGTAATGGAAGTCCAACAGCCACTTTTAGGATGCCACGAAGTTTCCTCAGTGTTTGCTAGAATAATGGCTTAGTAACAATGAGTTTGAGTGTGCAATGCAGAGGTGCTGCAAATAGATTTGCACCAGTGGGACAGTAATGGAAGTCCAACAGCCACTTTTAGGATGCCACTAAGTTTCCTCAGTGTTTGCTATTATAATGTCTTAGTAACAATGAGTTTGAGTGTGCAATGCAGAGGTGCTGCAAATAGATTTGCACCAGTGGGACAGTAATGGAAGTCCAACAGCCACTTTTAGGATGCCACGAAGTTTCCTCAGTGTTTGCTATTATAATGGCTTAGTAACAATGAGTTTGAGTGTGCAATGCAGAGGTGCTGCAAATAGATTTGCACCAGTGGGATAGTAATGGAAGTCCAACAGCCACTTTTAGGATCTTACTAAGTTTCCTCAGTGTTTGCTAGAATAATGGCTTAGTAACAATGAGTTTGAGTGTGCAATGCAGAGGTGCTGCAAATAGATTTGCACCAGTGGGATAGTAATGGAAGTCCAACAGCCACTTTTAGGATGCCACTAAGTTTCCTCAGTGTTTGCTAGTATAATGGCTTAGTAACAATGAGTTTGAGTGTGCAATGTAGAGGTGCTGCAAATAGATTTGCACCAGTGGGACAGTAATAGAAAACCAACAGCCACTTTTAGGATGCCACTAAGTTTCCTCAGTGTTTGCTAGTATAATGGCTTAGTAACAATGAGTTTGAGTGTGCAATGCAATGGTGCTGCAAATAGAATTGCACCAGTGGGACAGTAATGGAAGTCCAACAGCCACTTTTAGGATGCCACTAAGTTTCCTCAGTGTTTGCTAGTATAATGGCTTATAACAATGAGTTTGAGTGTGCAATGCAGAGGTGCTGCAAATAGATTTGCACCAGTGGGACAGTAATGGAAGTCCAACAGCCACTTTTAGGATGCCACTAAGTTTCCTCAGTGTTTGCTAGTATAATGGCTTAGTAACAATGAGTTTGAGTGTGCAATGCAGAGGTGCTGCAAATAGATTTGCACCAGTGGGACAGTAATGGAAGTCCAACAGCCACTTTTAGGATGCCACTAAGTTTCCTCAGTGTTTGCTAGAATAATGGCTTAATAACAATCATTTTGAGTGTGCAATGCAGAGGTGCTGAAAATAGATTTGCACCAGTGGGACAGTAATGGAAGTCCAACAGCCACTTTGAGGATGCCACTAAGTTTCCTCAGTGTTTGCTATTATAATGGCTTAGTAACAATGAGTTTGAGTGTGCAATGGAAAGGTGCTGCAAATAGATTTGCACCAGTGGGACAGTAATGGAAGTCCAACAGCCACTTTTAGGATGCCGCTAAGTTTCCTCAGTGTTTGCTAGTATAATGGCTTAGTAACAATGAGTTTGAGTGTGCAATGCAGAGGTGCTGCAAATAGATTTGCACCAGTGGGACAGTAATGGAAGTCCAACAGCCACTTTTAGGATCTCACTAAGTTTCCTCAGTGTTTGCTAGAATAATGGCTTAGTAACAATGAGTTTGACTGTGCAATGCAGAGGTGCTGCAAATAGATTTGCACCAGTGGGACAGTAATGGAAGTCCAACAGCCACTTTTAGGATGCCACTAAGTTTCCTCAGTGTTTGCTAGTATAATGGCTTAGTAACAATGAGTTTGAGTGTGCAATGCAGAGGTGCTGCAAATAGATTTGCACCAGTGGGACAGTAATGGAAGTCCAACAGCCACTTTTAGGATGCCACTAAGTTTCCTCAGTGTTTGCTAGAATAATGGCTTAGTAACAATGAGTTTGAGTGTGCAATGCAGAGGTGCTGCAAATAGATTTGCACCAGTGGGACAGTAATAGAAGTCCAACAGCCACTTTTAGGATGCCACTAAGTTTCCTCAGTGTTTGCTAGTATAATGGCTTAGTAACAATGAGTTTGAGTGTGCAATGCAGAGGTGCTGCAAATAGATTTGCACCAGTGGGACAGTAATGGGAAACCAACAGCCACTTTTAGGATGCCACTAAGTTTCCTCAGTATTTGCTAGTATAATGGCTTAGTAACATTGAGTTTGAGTGTGCAATGCAATGGTGCTGCAAATAGAATTGCACCAGTGGGACAGTAATGGAAGTCCAACAGCCACTTTTAGGATGCCACTAAGTTTCCTCAGTGTTTGCTAGTATAATGGCTTAGTAACAATGAGTTTGAGTGTGCAATGCAGAGGTGCTGCAAATAGATTTGCACCAGTGGGACAGTAATATAAGTCCAACAGCCACTTTTAGGATGCCACTAAGTTTCCTCAGTGTTTGCTAGAATAATGGCTTAGTAACAATGAGTTTGTGCAATGCAGAGGTGCTGCAAATAGATTTGCACCAGTGGGACAGTAATGGAAGTCCAACAGCCACATTTAGGATGCCACTAAGTTTCCTCAGTGTTTGCTATTATAATGGCTTAGTAACAATGGATTTGAGTGTGCAATGCAAAGGTGCGGCAAATAGATTTGCACCAGTGGGACAGTAATGGAAGTCCAACAGCCACTTTTAGGATGCCACTAAGTTTCCTCAGTGTTTGCTAGTATAATGGCTTAGTAACAATGAGTTTGAGTGTGCAATGCAGAGGTGATGCACATAGATTTGCACCAGTGGGACAGTAATGGAAGTCCAACAGCCACTTTTAGGATGCCACTAAGTTTCCTCAGTGTTTGCTAACATAATGGCTTAGTAACAATGAGTTTGAGTGTGCAATGCAGAGGTGCTGCAAATAGATTTGCACCAGTGGGACAGTAATGGAAGTCCAACAGCCACTTTTAGGATGCCACTAAGTTTCCTCAGTGTTTGCTATTATAATGGCTTAGTAACAATGAGTTTGAGTGTGCAATGGAAAGGTGCTGCAAATAGATTTGCACCAGTGGGACAGTAATGGAAGTCCAACAGCCACTTTTAGGATGCCGCTAAGTTTCCTCAGTGTTTGCTAGTATAATGGCTTAGTAACAATGAGTTTGAGTGTGCAATGCAGAGGTGCTGCAAATAGATTTGCACCAGTGGGACAGTAATGGAAGTCCAACAGCCACTTTTAGGATCTCACTAAGTTTCCTCAGTGTTTGCTAGAATAATGGCTTAGTAACAATGAGTTTGACTGTGCAATGCAGAGGTGCTGCAAATAGATTTGCACCAGTGGGACAGTAATGGAAGTCCAACAGCCACTTTTAGGATGCCACTAAGTTTCCTCAGTGTTTGCTAGTATAATGGCTTAGTAACATGAGTTTGAGTGTGCAATGCAGAGGTGCTGCACATAGATTTGCACCAGTGGGACAGTAATGGAAGTCCAACAGCCACTTTTAGGATGCCACTAAGTTTCCTCAGTGTTTGCTAGAATAATGGCTTAGTAACAATGAGTTTGAGTGTGCAATGCAGAGGTGCTGCAAATAGATTTGCACCAGTGGGACAGTAATGGAAGTCCAACAGCCACTTTTAGGATGCCACTAAGTTTCCTCAGTGTTTGCTATTATAATGGCTTAGTAACAATGAGTTTGAGTGTGCAATGGAAAGGTGCTGCAAATAGATTTGCACCAGTGGGACATTAATGGAAGTCCAACAGCCACTTTTAGGATGCCACTAAGTTTCCTCAGTGTTTGCTAGTATAATGGCTTAGTAACAATGAGTTTGAGTGTGCAATGCAGAGGTGCTGCAAATAGATTTGCACCAGTGGGACAGTAATGGAAGTCCAACAGCCACTTTTAGGATGCCACTAAATTTCCTCAGTGTTTGCTAGAATAATGGCTTAGTAACAATGAGTTTGAGTGTGCAATGCAGAGTTGCTGCAAATAGATTTGCACCAGTGGGACAGTAATGGAAGTCCAACAGCCACTTTTAGGATGCCACTAAGTTTCCTCAGTGTTTGCTAGTATAATGGCTTAGTAACAATGAGTTTGAGTGTGCAATGCAGAGGTGCTGCAAATAGATTTGCACCAGTGGGACAGTAATAGAAGTCCAACAGCCACTTTTAGGGTGCCACTAAGTTTCTTCAGTGTTTGCTAGTATAATGGCTTAGTAACAATGAGTTTGAGTGTGCAATGCAGAGGTGCTGCAAATAGATTTGCACCAGTGGGACAGTAATGGAAGTCCAACAGCCACTTTTAGGATGCCACTAAGTTTCCTCAGTGTTTGCTAGTATAATGGCTTAGTAACAATGAGTTTGAGTGTGCAATGCATAGGTGCTGCAAATAGATTTGCACCAGTGGGACAGTAATGGAAGTCCAACAGCCACTTTCAGGATGCCACTAGGTTTCCTCAGTGTTTGCTAGTAAAATGGCTTAGTATCAATGAGTTTAAGTGTGCAATGCAGAGGTGCTGCACATAGATTTGCACCAGTGGGACAGTAATGGAAGTCCAACAGCCACTTTTGGGATGCCACTAAGTTTCCTCAGTGTTTGCTATTATAATGGCTTAGTAACAATGAGTTTGAGTGTGCAATGCAAAGGTGCTGCAAATAGATTTGCACCAGTGGGACAGTAATGGAAGTCCAACAGCCACTTTTAGGATGCCACTAAGTTTCCTCAGTGTTTGCTAGTATAATGGTTAGTAACAATGAGTTTGAGTGTGCAATGCAGAGGTGCTGCAAATAGATTTGCACCAGTGGGACAGTAATGGAAGTCCAACAGCCACTTTTAGGATGCCACTAAGTTTCCTCAGTGTTTGCTAGTATAATGGCTTAGTAACAATGAGTTTGAGTGTGCAATGCAAAGGTGCTGCAAATAGATTTGCACCAGTGGGACACTAATGGAAGTCCAACAGCCACTTTTAGGATGCCACTAAGTTTCCTCAGTGTTTGCTAGTATAATGGCTTAGTAACAATGAGTTTGAGTGTGCAATGCAAAGGTGCTGCAAATATATTTGCACCAGTGGGACAGTAATGGAAGTCCAACAGCCACTTTTAGGATGCCACTAAGTTTCCTCAGTGTTTGCTAGTATAATGGCTTAGTAACAATGAGTTTGAGTGTGCAATGTAGAGGTGCTGCAAATAGATTTGCACCAGTGGGATACTAATGGAAGACCAACAGCCACTTTTAGGATGCCACTAAGTTTCCTCAGTGTTTGCTAGTATAATGGCTTAGTAACAGTGAGTTTGAGTGTGCAATGCAGAGGTGCTGCAAATAGATTTGCACCAGTGGGACAGTAATGGAAGTCCAACAGCCACTTTTAGGGTGCCACTAAGTTTCTTCAGTGTTTGCTAGTATAATGGCTTAGTAACAATGAGTTTGAGTGTGCAATGCAGAGGTGCTGCAAATAGATTTGCACCAGTGGGACAGTAATGGAAGTCCAACAGCCACTTTTAGGATGCCACTAAGTTTCCTCAGTGTTTGCTAGAATAATGGCTTAGTAACAATGAGTTTGAGTGTGCAATGCAGAGGTGCTGCAAATAGATTTGCACCAGTGGGACAGTAATAGAAGTTCAACAGCCACTTTTAGGATGCCACTAAGTTTCCTCAGTGTTTGCTAGTATAATGGCTTAGTAACAATGAGTTTGAGTGTGCAATGCAGAGGTGCTGCAAATAGATTTGCACCAGTGGGACAGTAATGGGAAACCAACAGCCACTTTTAGGATGCCACTAAGTTTCCTCAGTATTTGCTAGTATAATGGCTTAGTAACATTGAGTTTGAGTGTGCAATGCAATGGTGCTGCAAATAGAATTGCACCAGTGGGACAGTAATGGAAGTCCAACAGCCACTTTTAGGATGCCACTAAGTTTCCTCAGTGTTTGCTAGTATAATGGCTTAGTAACAATGAGTTTGAGTGTGCAATGCAGAGGTGCTGCAAATAGATTTGCACCAGTGGGACAGTAATATAAGTCCAACAGCCACTTTTAGGATGCCGCTAAGTTTCCTCAGTGTTTGCTAGAATAATGGCTTAGTAACAATGAGTTTGTGCAATGCAGAGGTGCTGCAAATAGATTTGCACCAGTGGGACAGTAATGGAAGTCCAACAGCCACATTTAGGATGCCACTAAGTTTCCTCAGTGTTTGCTATTATAATGGCTTAGTAACAATGGATTTGAGTGTGCAATGCAAAGGTGCGGCAAATAGATTTGCACCAGTGGGACAGTAATGGAAGTCCAACAGCCACTTTTAGGATGCCACTAAGTTTCCTCAGTGTTTGCTAGTATAATGGCTTCGTAACAATGAGTTTGAGTGTGCAATGCAGAGGTGCTGCAAATAGATTTGCACCAGTGGGACAGTAATGGAAGTCCAACAGCCACTTTTAGGATGCCACTAAGTTTCCTCAGTGTTTGCTAGTATAATGGCTTAGTAACAATGAGTTTGAGTGTGCAATGCAGAGGTGATGCACATAGATTTGCACCAGTGGGACAGTAATGGAAGTCCAACAGCCACTTTTAGGATGCCACTAAGTTTCCTCAGTGTTTGCTAACATAATGGCTTAGTAACAATGAGTTTGAGTGTGCAATGCAGAGGTGCTGCAAATAGATTTGCACCAGTGGGACAGTAATGGAAGTCCAACAGCCACTTTTAGGATGCCACTAAGTTTCCTCAGTGTTTGCTATTATAATGGCTTAGTACCAATGAGTTTGAGTGTGCAATGGAAAGGTGCTGCAAATAGATTTGCACCAGTGGGACAGTAATGGAAGTCCAACAGCCACTTTTAGGATGCTGCTAAGTTTCCTCATTGTTTGCTAGTATAATGGCTTAGTAACAATGAGTTTGAGTGTGCAATGCAGAGGTGCTGCAAATAGATTTGCACCAGTGGGACAGTAATGGAAGTCCAACAGCCACTTTTAGGATCTCACTAAGTTTCCTCAGTGTTTGCTAGAATAATGGCTTAGTAACAATGAGTTTGACTGTGCAATGCAGAGGTGCTGCAAATAGATTTGCACCAGTGGGACAGTAATGGAAGTCCAACAGCCACTTTTAGGATGCCACTAAGTTTCCTCAGTGTTTGCTAGTATAATGGCTTAGTAACATGAGTTTGAGTGTGCAATGCAGAGGTGCTGCACATAGATTTGCACCAGTGGGACAGTAATGGAAGTCCAACAACCACTTTTAGGATGCCACTAAGTTTCCTCAGTGTTTGCTAGAATAATGGCTTAGTAACAATGAGTTTGAGTGTGCAATGCAGAGGTGCTGCAAATAGATTTGCACCAGTGGGACAGTAATGGAAGTCCAACAGCCACTTTTAGGATGCCACTAAGTTTCCTCAGTGTTTGCTATTATAATGGCTTAGTAACAATGAGTTTGAGTGTGCAATGGAAAGGTGCTGCAAATAGATTTGCACCAGTGGGACAGTAATGGAAGTCCAACAGCCACTTTTAGGATGCCACTAAATTTCCTCAGTGTTTGCTAGAATAATGGCTTAGTAACAATGAGTTTGAGTGTGCAATGCAGAGTTGCTGCAAATAGATTTGCACCAGTGGGACAGTAATGGAAGTCCAACAGCCACTTTTAGGATGCCACTAAGTTTCCTCAGTGTTTGCTAGTATAATGGCTTAGTAACAATGAGTTTGAGTGTGCAATGCAGAGGTGCTGCAAATAGATTTGCACCAGTGGGACAGTAATGGAAGTCCAACAGCCACTTTTAGGGTGCCACTAAGTTTCTTCAGTGTTTGCTAGTATAATGGCTTAGTAACAATGAGTTTGAGTGTGCAATGCAGAGGTGCTGCAAATATATTTGCACCAGTGGGACAGTAATGGAAGTCCAACAGCCACTTTTAGGATGCCACTAAGTTTCCTCAGTGTTTGCTAGTATAATGGCTTAGTAACAATGAGTTTGAGTGTGCAATGCATAGGTGCTGCAAATAGATTTGCACCAGTGGGACAGTAATGGAAGTCCAACAGCCACTTTTAGGATGCCACTAGGTTTCCTCAGTGTTTGCTAGTAAAATGGCTTAGTATCAATGAGTTTAAGTGTGCAATGCAGAGGTGCTGCACATAGATTTGCACCAGTGGGACAGTAATGGAAGTCCAACAGCCACTTTTGGGATGCCACTAAGTTTCCTCAGTGTTTGCTATTATAATGGCTTAGTAACAATGAGTTTGAGTGTGCAATGCAAAGGTGCTGCAAATAGATTTGCACCAGTGGGACAGTAATGGAAGTCCAACAGCCACTTTTAGGATGCCACTAAGTTTCCTCAGTGTTTGCTATTATAATGGCTTAGTAACAATGAGTTTGAGTGTGCAATGCAAAGGTGCTGCAAATATATTTGCACCAGTGGGACAGTAATGGAAGTCCAACAGCCACTTTTAGGATGCCACTAAGTTTCCTCAGTGTTTGCTAGTATAATGGCTTAGTAACAATGAGTTTGAGTGTGCAATGTAGAGGTGCTGCAAATAGATTTGCACCAGTGGGATACTAATGGAAGACCAACAGCCACTTTTAGATTGCCACTAAGTTTCCTCAGTGTTTGCTAGTATAATGGCTTAGTAACAGTGAGTTTGAGTGTGCAATGCAGAGGTGCTGCAAATAGATTTGCACCAGTGGGACAGTAATGGAAGTCCAACAGCCACTTTTAGGGTGCCACTAAGTTTCTTCAGTGTTTGCTAGTATAATGGCTTAGTAACAATGAGTTTGAGTGTGCAATGCAGAGGTGCTGCAAATAGATTTGCACAAGTGGGACAGTAATGGAAGTCCAACAGCCACTTTTAGGATGCCACTAAGTTTCCTCAGTGTTTGCTATTATAATGGCTTAGTAACAATGAGTTTGAGTGTGCAATGCAAAGGTGCTGCAAATAGATTTGCACCAGTAATGGAAGTCCAACAGCCACTTTTAGGATGCCACTAAGTTTCCTCAGTGTTTGCTAGTATAATGGTTAGTAACAATGAGTTTGAGTGTGCAATGCAGAGGTGCTGCAAATAGATTTGCACCAGTGGGACACTAATGGAAGTCCAACAGCCACTTTTAGGATGCCACTAAGTTTCCTCAGTGTTTGCTAGTATAATGGCTTAGTAACAATGAGTTTGAGTGTGCAATGTAGAGGTGCTGCAAATAGATTTGCACCAGTGGGATACTAATGGAAGTCCAACAGCCACTTTTAGGATGCCACTAAGTTTCCTCAGTGTTTGCTAGTATAATGGCTTAGTAACAATGAGTTTGAGTGTGCAATGCAAAGGTGCTGCAAATAGATTTTGCACCAGTGGGACAGTAATGGAAGTCCAACAGCCACTTTTAGGATGCCACTAAGTTTCCTCAGTGTTTGCTAGTATAATGGCTTAGTAACAATGAGTTTGAGTGTGCAATGCATAGGTGCTGCAAATAGATTTGCACCAGTGGGACAGTAATGGAAGTCCAACAGCCACTTTTAGGATGCCACTAGGTTTCCTCAGTGTTTGCTAGTAAAATGGCTTAGTATCAATGAGTTTAAGTGTGCAATGCAGAGGTGCTGCACATAGATTTGCACCAGTGGGACAGTAATGGAAGTCCAACAGCCACTTTTGGGATGCCACTAAGTTTCCTCAGTGTTTGCTATTATAATGGCTTAGTAACAATGAGTTTGAGTGTGCAATGCAAAGGTGCTGCAAATAGATTTGCACCAGTGGGACAGTAATGGAAGTCCAACAGCCACTTTTAGGATGCCACTAAGTTTCCTCAGTGTTTGCTATTATAATGGCTTAGTAACAATGAGTTTGAGTGTGCAATGCAAAGGTGCTGCAAATAGATTTGCACCAGTAATGGAAGTCCAACAGCCACTTTTAGGATGCCACTAAGTTTCCTCAGTGTTTGCTAGTATAATGGTTAGTAACAATGAGTTTGAGTGTGCAATGCAGAGGTGCTGCAAATAGATTTGCACCAGTGGGACAGTAATGGAAGTCCAACAGCCACTTTTAGGATGCCACTAAGTTTCCTCAGTGTTTGCTAGTATAATGGCTTAGTAACAATGAGTTTGAGTGTGCAATGCAAAGGTGCTGCAAATAGATTTGCACCAGTGGGACACTAATGGAAGTCTAACAGCCACTTTTAGGATGCCACTAAGTTTCCTCAGTGTTTGCTAGTATAATGGCTTAGTAACAATGAGTTTGAGTGTGCAATGTAGAGGTGCTGCAAATAGATTTGCACCAGTGGGATACTAATGGAAGTCCAGCAGCCACTTTTAGGATGCCACTAAGTTTCCTCAGTGTTTGCTAGTATAATGGCTTAGTAACAATGAGTTTGAGTGTGCAATGCAAAGGTGCTGCAAATAGATTTTGCACCAGTGGGACAGTAATGGAAGTCCAACAGCCACTTTTAGGATGCCACTAAGTTTCTTCAGTGTTTGCTAGTATAATGGCTTAGTAACAATGAGTTTGAGTGTGCAATGCAGAGGTGCTGCAAATAGATTTGCATCAGTGGGACAGTAATGGAAGTCCAACAGCCACTTTTAGGATGCCACTAAGCTTCCTCAGTATTTGCTAGTATAATGGCTTAGTAACAATGAGTTTGAGTGTGCAATGCAGAGATGCTGCAAATAGATTTGCACCAGTGGGACAGTAATGGAAGTCCAACAGCCACTTTTAGTATGCCACTAAGTTTCCTCAGTGTTTGCTAGTATAATGGCTTAGTAACAATGAGTTTGAGTGTGCAATGCAAAGGTGCTGCAAATAGATTTGCACCAGTGGGACAGTAATGGAAGTCCAACAGCCACTTTTAGGATGCCACTAAGTTTCCTCAGTGTTTGCTAGTATAATGGCTTAGTAACAATGAGTTTGAGTGTGCAATGCAGAGGTGCTGCAAATAGATTTGCACCAGTGGGACAGTAATGGAAGTCCAACAGCCACTTTTAGGATGCCACTAAGTTTCCTCAGTGTTTGCTAGTATAATGGCTTAGTAACAATGAGTTTGAGTGTGCAATGCAGAGGTGCTGCAAATATATTTGCACCAGTGGGACAGTAATGGAAGTCCAACAGCCACTTTTAGGATGCCACTAAGTTTCCTCAGTGTTTGCTAGTATAATGGCTTAGTAACAATGAGTTTGAGTGTGCAATGTAGAGGTGCTGCAAATAGATTTGCACCAGTGGGATACTAATGGAAGTGCAACAGCCACTTTTAGGATGCCACTAAGTTTCCTCAGTGTTTGCTAGTATAATGGCTTAGTAACAATGAGTTTGAGTGTGCAATGTAAAGGTGCTGCAAATAGATTTGCACCAGTGGGACACTAATGGAAGTCCAACAGCCACTTTTAGGATGCCACTAAGTTTCCTCAGTGTTTGCTAGTATAATGGCTTAGTAACAATGAGCTTGAGTGTGCAAAGGGTAGGAGGGTACAGTGGCAGGGTTGTGGGTCTGGGTAGAGGAAAGGAAGGCTCACTTTCTATCCCTCCTAATGGGGAAATGCAGCGAGGAAATCCCTGACCTTAGCTACACAGACGCTGTTATCTTGTGTAGCTGTTAAAATCTGTTTTCACGGACCTGACTGTCACCTATGGCTCTGACCCTGCTGGTATTAGCCCTTACAAGGACTAATAGAAACTTCTACCCTATTCTGTATAGCGCTGTGTTTAGAGCGTACACAGCAGTATCGGAGACAGGAGCTATGCCAGCGGTGACTGAAACCCAGACGCAGAAGGCAGATAATGACGTCC
This sequence comes from Anomaloglossus baeobatrachus, assembly GCF_048569485.1. NCBI lineage: Eukaryota > Metazoa > Chordata > Amphibia > Anura > Aromobatidae > Anomaloglossus > Anomaloglossus baeobatrachus. Next base: position 313,263,302 of record NC_134354.1, on the reverse strand, counting down.
AGACGTATTTATAATGCAGGGACATGTGACATGGACATCCTATCACACATGCCGTTGCTTCTCTGGCTAAAAGTCCATTTAGCTGTGTGTGTGTCTGGGATTGGCTGACATGCTGGCCCGCCAAACTACACGCGCGCGCTTAGGGAAGGAAGACAAAGAAAAAAAAAAAATGGCGATCCCAACATCTGTGATCTGAATGCGCTGTTCCCGCACACTATACGCTGAAATTTCATAATAGTGTGAGTCACAGAGTGACTTACACTATTACAGCGGAAAGCCAGCTAGTAATTAGCTTGGCTTTTTGCTGCTAGAACCGTTCTCGAACGTAACTAGAACTATCGAGCTTTAGCAAAAAGCTCGAGTTCTAGTTCAATCTAGAACAGCCCCCAAAATCACTCTAACTGCGAACTGGAGAACCACGAACCGTGAACCACGCTCAACTCTAGTTTTAACTGCAAAAAGTTAAGGCAATTCCTTGCGGCAAAATATCAGTGTCTGTGATAGTCAGTGACGTACCTCTGCTGTCAAGAAAGCTACACCACCTCTCCATTCTACACCACCTCTCCATTTCTGCTACGCAATTTAACTGCAAAAAATGCAGGCAAGTCTTTGGGGTATAGTATCAGTGTCTGTGAAAGTCAGTGACGAACCTCTCCTGTCAAGAAAGCTACACCACCTCTCCATTCTACATCACCTCTCCGTTTTTTCTACAAATTTTTAACTGCAAAAAGTGCCGGCAATTCTTTGGGGCATAGTATCAGTGTCTGGGATAGTCAGTGACGTACCTCTGTAATCAATAAAGCAACACCACCTCTCCATTCTCCACCACCTCTCCACATCTGCTACTCAATGTTAAGTGAAAAAAGTGCAGGTAAATCATTGGGGCATAGTATCAGTGTCTGCGATTGTCAGTGACGTACCTCTGCTGTCAAGAAAGCTACACCACCTCTCCATTCTACAGGACCTCTCCATTTCTGCTATGCAATTTTAACTGCAAAAAGGGAATGCAGTTCTTTGGGGGATAGCATCAGTGTCTGTGATAGTTACCTCTGCTGTCAAGAAAGCTACACCACCTCTATTCTACACCACCTGTCCATTTCTGCTACGCAATTGAGGCGCCCTGGACTAGCCAGGTCGTCACAGGTAACACACAAACACCCCCACCCCCACTAGACAGTAACATTAGCCAAACATAAAACCCTTGTTGCCTCCCTCCAGGGTCTGATGTCCACATCAGGTGGGGGCGGAGCCAAGCGGTTGGCCCCATCCACCGAGGAGTTCACAGACCTGGAGGCGGGAAAAGTGACAGAACAGTTTAGGAGGTTGAAGTGTGAGGAGTAAACACTTGGGTGTCTGGGTTTGTGGCCCAGGCACTGACAGCAAGGTTGGCAGACGGTGGTGGCCGTCTGCAGGAGAGGTGAATCGATGCGGAACCGTAGGACCGGGGCCGGTAGGGACCGGAAAGCGAATTGAAGCCAGCACACACAGGCAGGGTCATCGGACCCTGACCAGGCTTGGAGCCGCCGACAAAAATCAAATCCGAGTGTGACTGGAACCCCAGGGGTTTCCTAACAGCCAAAGACCCGATTGAAGGCAACCGCCCACACCGTGAGGGTATACAGCTACCGCCTAAGGCTAGAGACCCAAGGGCTAGCGCCTGCGGGCAAATGGGCTCCTCCAGCATCCATACACCGGGAAGCGGACTACCGTTGGGAATCCATCGTAGTTAAACATGTACACAAAGGTGCAGGGAAAGACAGCCGCCATCACCTGTCCGGGGAGAAACACTGCAGCCGGCTGCGGGACCCATCCATCCAGCCGTTTGGTTTACCGAGGACTTTGTGCATCTCTTGCTGAGTGAGTACACCCGTGCCATCCGGCACCACGCCGCGCTGTCCCTACAACCCTGCTCCCTGCCATCGCTCCCGGGATCCCCGTCACCAGCAGCAGTGGTGCCTATCTTCACCACAAACCGCGGGTGGCGTCACGGACTAAATCCCCCAAACCAACCACCTTTTTTCACTCACGGGCGAGGAGCGCCGCTCGAGTCCCCGGATCCGGCCCACCGGTCGAGCCACTGAGCTGCAGCAGCCGTAGCAGCGCCGGATACAAGCGTTAGCGAGCGCAGTGCAGTGGCGTCCTCCTCCGCCCGCGAGAACTTGGCGTCACGAACAGGATTGGACCCATCTACTTACCAGTAGAAGTCTGCCTCGTGATCCCCGCCGGCGGAGTCCGGCCGAAAGTTTTGAAGCGCCGCCATCTTTGGCGCGAAAATCTCCCACTCGAGCGTCTTCTCCGAACAGGGAAGGCGCAAAAGCGAAGCCCCGCCCCCAACAAGTGGAAGTGCTGAAGAGAACCAAAGGGGGGCAGGTGTGTGTCTGTCTAATGTAGCTGAGGCTATAAAAGCGGGGATGCCAGGACTCTGCAAACATTTGGTTCCTGGAACACTGCTGCGCACGATGTCCCGTCCGTCCGGCACCGCTGAAATCCCAGAGCCCACGCCAGGAACAGCGGCGTGGGTGGAGTCCCGGACTGCGCAAATGTGCTGCCGCCTTCAAGCCCAGGTTCGGTTCTTGATGGAGGGCTGGGTGGCCGCGAGATGGAGGAAGTGGCGGCGGCCGTGCGGAGACGCGAGGTGGAGGCAGTGTTGGAAGAGCGGGTAAGCGACCCACGCTCCTGTGTCCGAAAAGGACCGGCCGCTGCGGCTGAGGGGCCCGGCCTGCGCCCGCTGACCCTCCTGCCTCCCCCGCCATCCGTACCGGTTGCTGTTACCCGTCCGCTCGGACCGCTGCCCCAACACCGGTAGTGGAATCAAACCCGTCCGCCCTAGAGGACCGACCTGGGGGCGTTGTCTGTGATCGGCCCGCATCCCTCCCGCTGCCATGGAAGATACCGTGGGAGGTGTCCGTCCACGACGAGAAGCCGTCGGCCCCGGAAGTGGCCGCACCCGAGACCGTCCCGGCTCCGGCAGTCTGCCCGGCCATGGAGGAACCGGCCGCTGCAGGCCCGAAGGCCCAACCGGTGAGGCCAGCTGTCCCTGAATCCCCCGCCTCGGCTGAGGCTGTGCCGGGCCGCCACTGCAAAGCCGCAGTACAGGCCACGTCACAGCAGGACCCCCACGAGAGAGTACCGGTAGTGGCCGATGTTGGTGCGGTCCAGCGGGGCCCGACCCGGGCGCAGGCGTCTTCCAACGCCCCTTATTGGGACAGGGAACCAAACCAGTTGGGCCGAGAGATTGCCGCCAGGGAGCAGCAGAGGGCCGAAGTGATGGCGCGCATGATTAGAGAAAAGGACGCACTCCGTCATGCCACCTTTCGGGTGTGGGGCCCGGTGTATGAAGGCCAAGTCCGGCACTTTGACACGCGGAGGGGGTTCGGTTTCATCTACGAGCCGGGCCTGGAGGCCAAAGTGTTTGTGGCCCGCCGCGATGTTAACTCACATCTTCCTACGGGCCACCCAGGTCGCGATCTATTGCCGGGCGACCTGGTAACTTACACCCGCCACTGCAGGAAGAGGGGCTGGTTCGCCCTGGATGTTAAACGAATGAAGAGCCACGGTGGGCAAATGCGGCCCCAGCTCCCTCCTTCTCCACCAAGCCGTCCGGATGTTGAGCTGGAAGAGTCCTAGACGAGTACGACCTCAAGTAGTGGCAGCGGTCCGCCGTTGCATAAAGTTGTCCCCCGTTGGGACCCTCAGCAGAAAGAATGACAAAAATCAACCGAAGATCATCTGATTAGCTACAGTAATTATCCCGGCCGTTGCCGGCAAGTTGTCCCCGGAGGGACTCTGTGTGTTTTTGTCCCCCCACATGAGGAACTACTCATGAACACGGCCGAGAACTTGCAGGCCACCCACGAACTGGTGGGCTTGTAAATAGTTTTGTGGGATGGAAACCGTTGCCGCCTCCGGAGAGGCAGATTGGAGGAAGGGCCCGCAGCAGAGCAGGCTGGGGCCCGGCCACCACCAGGACCGGTGGCAATCCTCCGAGGGTCAGGGGTCCCCCTGGTCGTGGGGTCCCCTGAAGTGACAGTCGGGTGCGAGTAACCGTACCCGTTTCCGCTCGGGCAGCCTGAACCTGGACTGGGGTCAAGGGGTGCTGCCCACTTCTTAGGGGCAGCATCAGGGCTAGGTTGCTTGGGTGGGAGAGCAGAAGACATCCGTCCGTCCGCCTTTATTAAAAATGTTTTTTATGTGTAACGTTTAAGTGACCTAACAAAAATGCTTATGTTTGAAATGTTTACATGTTATTTATGTTTTTACAATTTTGAAAAATAAAACCGGTGATGGACGGGCAGCCCGCGGACAGTCTGCATTTCACCAAGGGGGAATGTGGTGCCCTGGACTAGCCAGGTCATCACAGGTAACACACAAACACCCCCACCCCCACTAGACAGTAACATTAGCCAAACATAAAACCCTTGTTGCTTCCCTACAGGGTCTGATGCCCACACCAGGTAGGGGCGGAGCCAAGCGGTTGGCCCCACCCACCGAGGAGTTCACAGGCCTGGAGGCGGGAAAAGTGACAGAACAGTTTAGGAGGTTGAAGTGTGAGGAGTAAACACTTGGGTGTCTGGGTTTGTGGCCCAGGCAATGACAGCAAGGTTGGCAGACGGTGGTGACCGTCTGCAGGAGAGGTGAATCAGCGTGGAACCGTAGGACCGGGGTCAGGCGTTGGCCCGCCGGTACTGACCGAGGAGCGAAGTGAAACCAGCACACACAGGCAGGGTCATCGGACCCCGACCAGGCTTGGAGCCGCCGACAACAGTCAAATCCGAGTGTGACAGGAACCCCAGGGGTTTCCTAACAGCCAAAGACCCGATTGAAGGCAACAGCCCACACCGTGAAGGTATACAGCTACCACCTAAGGCTAGAGACCCAAGGGCCAGAGCCTGCGGGCAAACGGGCTCCTCTGGCATCCATACACCGGGGAGCGGACTACCGTTGGGAATCCATCGTAGTTAAACAAATACACAAAGGTGCAGGGAAAGACAGCCGCCATCACCAGTCCGGGGAGAAACACTGCAGCTGGCTGCGGGACCCGTCCATCCAGCCGTTTGGATTCCTGAGGACTTTGTGCATCTCTTGCTGAGTGAGTACACCCGTGCCATCCAGCACCGCGCCGCGCTGTCCCTACAACCCTGCACCTCACCAACCTGCCTCCCCGTCTCACCACCGGGCCCCGGGACCACCGACCCCTACCCACGGAGGGGGGGAAACAACATCCCAGCTGCTCCCTGTCATCGCTCCCGGGATCCCCGTCACCAGCACCGGTGGTGCCTACCTTCACCACAAACCGTGGGTGGCGTCACAAACTAAATCCCCCAAACCAACCACCCTTTTCACTCACGGGCGAGGAGCGCTGCTCAAGTCCCCGGATCCGGCCCACCACTCGAGCCACAGAGCAGCAGCAGCCGCAGCAGCAGCGGACCCGAGCGTTAGCGAGCGCAGCGCAGTGGCGTCCTCCTCCGCCCGCGACACAACTTTAACTGCAAAAAGTGCAGGCATTTCTTTGGGGCATAGTGTCAGTGTCTGTGATAGTCAGTGACGTACCTCTGCTGTCAAGAAAGCTACACCACCTCTCCATTCTACGCCATCTCTCCATTTCTGCTACGCAATTTTAAATGCAAAAAGTCCAGGCAATTCTTTGGGGCATAGTATCAGTGTCTGTGATAGTCAGTGACATACAGTTAGGTCCAGAAATATTTGGACAGTGACACAAGTTTTGTTATTTTAGCTGTTTACAAAAACATGTTCAGAAATACAATTATATATATAATATGGGCAGAAAGTGCACACTCCCAGCTACAATATGAGAGTTTTCACATCCAAATCGGAGAAAGGGTTTAGGAATCATAGCTCTGTAATGCATAGCCTCCTCTTTTTCAAGGGACCAAAAGTAATTGGACAAGGGACTCTAAGGGCTGCAATTAACTCTGAAGGCGTCTCCCTCGTTAACCTGTAATCAATGAAGTAGTTAAAAGGTCTGGGGTTGATTACAGGTGTGTGGTTTTGCATTTGGAAGCTGTTGCTGTGACCAGACAACATGCGGTCTAAGGAACTCTCAATTGAGGTGAAGCAGAACATCCTGAGGCTGAAAAAAAAGAAAAAATCCATCAGAGAGATAGCAGACATGCTTAGAGTAGCAAAATCAACAGTCGGGTACATTCTGAGAAAAAAGGAATTGACTGGTGAGCTTGGGAACTCAAAAAGCCCTGGGCGTCCACGGATGACAACAGTGGTGGATGATCGCCGCATACTTTGTTTGGTGAAGAAGAACCCGTTCACAACATCAACTGAAGTCCAGAACACTCTCAGTGAAGTAGGTGTATCTGTCTCTAAGTCAACAGCAAAGAGAAGACTCAATGAAAGTAAATACAAAGGGTTCACATCTAGATGCAAACCATTCATCAATTCCAAAAATAGACAGGCCAGAGTTAAATTTGCTCAAAAACACCTCATGAAGCCAGCTCAGTTCTGGAAAAGTATTCTATGGACAGATGAGACAAAGATCAACCTGTACTAGAATGATGGGAAGAAAAAAGTTTGGAGAAGAAAGGGAAGGCACATGATCCAATGCACACCACATCCTCTGTAAAACATGGTGGAGGCAACGTGATGGCATGGGCATGCATGGCTTTCAATGGCACTGGGTCACCTGTGTTTATTGATGACATAACAGCAGACAAGAGTAGCCGGATGAATTCTGAAGTGTACCGGGATATACTTTCAGCCCAGATTCAGCCAAATGCCGCAAAGTTGATAGGACAGCGCTTCATAGTACAGATGGACAATGACCTCAAGCATACAGCCAAAGCTACCCAGGAGTTCATGAGTGCAAAAAAGTGGAACATTCTGCAATGGCCAAGTCAACCACCAGATCTTAACCCAATTGAGCATGCATTTCACTTGCTCAAATCCAGACTTAAGACGGAAAGACCCACAAACAAGCAAGACCTGAAGGCTGCGGCTGTAAAGGCCTGGCAAAGCATTAAGAAGGAGGAAACCCAGCGTTTGGTGATGTCCATGGGTTCCAGACTTAAGGCAGTGATTGCCTCCAAAGGATTCACAGCAAAATATTGAAAATAAAACTATTTTGTTTGGGTTTGGTTTATTTGTCCAATTACTTTTCACCTCCTAAAATGTGGAGTGTTTGTAAAGAAATGTGTACTATTCCTACAATTTCTATCAGATATTTTTGTTCAAACCTTCAAATTAAACGTTACAATCTGCACTTGAATTCTGTTGTAGAGGTTTCATTTCAAATCCAATGTGGTGGCATGCAGAGCCCAACTCGCGAAAATTGTGTCACTGTCCAAATATTTCTGGACCTAACTGTACCTCTGCTGTCAAGAAAGCTACACCACCTCTCCATTTCTGCTACGCAATTTTAACTGCAAAAAGTGCAGGCAATTCATTGGGGCATAGTATTAGTGTCTGTGATAGTCAGTGACGTACCTCTGCTGTCAAGAAAGCTACACCACCTCTCCATTCTACACCACCTCTCCATTTCTGCTGCGCAATTTTAACTGCAAAAAGTGCAGGCAATTCTTTAAGGGATAGTATCAGTGTCTGTGATAGTCAGTGACGTACCTCTGCTGTCAAGAAAGCTACACCACCTCTCCATTCTACACCAACTCTCCATTTCTGCTACGCAATTTTAATTGCAAAAAGTACAGGCAATTCTTTGGGGCACAGTATCAGTGTCTGTGAAAGTCAGTCACGTACCTCAGCTGTCAAGAAAGCTACACCACCTCTCCATTCTACACCACCTCTCCATTTTACACCACCTCTCAATTTCTGCTACGAAATTTTAACTGCAAAAATTGCAGGCAATTCTTTGGGGCATAGTATCAGTGTCTGTGATAGTCAGTGACGTACCTCTGCTGTCAAGAAAGCTACACCACCTCTCCATTCTACACCACCTCTCCATTTCTGCTGCGCAATTTTAACTGCAAAAAGTGCAGGCAATTCTTTGAGGCATAGTATCAGTGTCTGGGATAGTCAGTTACGTACCTCTGTAATCAATAAAGCTACACGACCTCTCCATTCTACACCACCTCTCCACATCTGCCACACAATTATAAGTGAAAAAGTGCAGACAATTCTTTGAGGCATAGTATCAGTTTCTGTGATAGTCAGTGACGTATCTCTGCTGACAAGAAAGGTACACCACCTCTCCATTCTACACCACCTCTCCATTTGTGCTACGCAATTTTAACTGCAAAAAGTGCAGACAATTGTTTGGAGGATAGTATCAGTGTCTGTGGAAGTCAGTGACGTACCTCTGCTGTCAAGAAAGATACACCACTTCTCTATTCTACACCACCTCTCCATTTCTGCTACGCAATTTTAATTGCAAAAAGTGCAGGCAATTCTTTGGGGCATAGTATCAGTGTCTGTGGAAGTCAGTGACGTACCTCTGCTGTCAAGAAGGCTACACCACTTCTCCATTCTACACCACCTCTCCATTTCTGCTGCGCAATTTTAACAGCAAAAAGTGCAGGCAATTCTTTGGGGCATAGTATCAGTGTCTGGGAAAGTCAGTTACGTACCTCTGTAATCAATAAAGCTACACCACCTCTCCATTCTACACCACCTCTTCACATCTGCCACACAATTATAAGTGAAAAAGTGCAGGCAATTAATAGGGGCATAGTATCAGTGTCTGTGATAGTCAGTGACGTACCTCTGCTGTCAAGAAAGCTACACCACCTCTCCATTCTACACCAACTCTCCATTTCTGCTACGCAATTTTAATTGCAAAAAGTACAGGCAATTCTTTGGGGCACAGTATCAGTGTCTGTGAAAGTCAGTCACGTACCTCAGCTGTCAAGAAAGCTACACCACCTCTCCATTTTACACCACCTCTCAAATTCTGCTATGAAATTTTAACTGCAAAAAGTGCAGGAAATTCTTTGGGGCATAGTATCAGTGTCTGTGATAGTCAGTGACGCACCTCTGCTGTCAAGAAAGCTACACCCCCTCTCCGTTCTACACCACCTCTCCATTTCTGCTGCGCAATTCTAACTGCAAAAAGTGCAGGCAATTCTTTGAGGCAAAGTATCAGTGTCTGTGATAGTCAGTGATGTATCTCTGCTGTCAAGAAAGCTACACCACCTCTCTATTCTACACCACCTCTGCATTTCTGCTACGCAATTTTAACTGCAAAAAGTGCAGGCAATTCTTTGATGCATAGTATCAGTGTGTGTGATAGTCAGTGACGTACCTCTGCTGTCAAAAAAGCTACACCACCTCTCCATTCTACACCACCTCTCCATTTCTGCTGCGCAGTTTTAACTGCAAAAAGTGAAGGCAATTCTTTGGGGCATAGTATGAGTGTCTGTGATAGTCAGTGACGTACCTCTGTTGTCAAGAAAGCTACACCACCTCTCTATTCTACACCACCTCTCCATTTCTGCTACGCAATTTTAACTGCAAAAAGTGCAGGCAATTCATTGGGGCACAATATCAGTGTCTGTGATAGTCAGTGACGTACCTCTGCTATCAAGAAAGCTACACCACCCCTCCATTCTACACCACCTCTCAATTTCTACTACGAAATTTTAACTGCAAAAAGTGCAGGCAATTGTTTGGGGCATAGTATCAGTGTCTGTGATAGTCAGTGACGTACCTCTGCTGTCAAGAAAGCTACACCACCTCTCCTTTCTACACCACCTCTCCATTTCTGCTACGCAATTTTAACTGCAAAAAGTGAAGGCAATTGTTTGGGGCATAGTATCAGTGTCTGTGATAGTCAGTGACGTACCTCTTCTGTCAAGAAAGCTACACCATCTCTCCATTCTATACAACCTCTCCATTTCTGCTACACAATTTAACTGAAAAAAGTGCAGGCAATCCTTTGAAAGAAAGTATCAGTGTCTTTGATAGTCAGTAACGTACCTCTGCTGTGAAGAAAGATACACCAACTCTCCATTGTACACCACCTCTCTATTCTGCACCACCTCTCCATTTCTGCTGCGCAGTTTTAACTGCAAAAAGTGAAGGCAGTTCTTTGGGGCATAGTATCAGTGTCTCTGATAGTCATTGACGTACCTCTGCTGCCAAGAAAGCTACACCACCTCTCCATTCTACACCACCTCTCCATTTCTGCTGCGCAGTTTTAACTGCAAAAAGTGAAGGCAATTCTTTGGGGCATAGTATCAGTGTCTGTAATAGTTAGTGACGTGCCTCTGCTGTCAAGAAAGCTACACCACCTCTCCATTGTACACCACGTCTCAATTTCTGCTACGCAATTTTAACTGCAAAAAGTGCAGGCAATTCTTTGGGGCATAGTATGAGTGTGTGTGATAGTCAGTGACGTACCTCTGCTGTCAAGAAAGCTACACCACCTCTCCATTCTACACCACCTCTCCATTTCTGCTACGCAATTTAACTGAAAAACGTGCAGGCAATTCTTTGAAGAAAAGTATCAGTGTCTTTGATAGTCAGTGACCTACCTCTGCTGTGAAGAAAGATACACCAACTCTCCATTGTACACCACCTCTCTATTCTGCACCACCTCTCCATTTCTGCTGCGCAGTTTTAACTGCAAAAAGTGCAGGCAATTCTTTGGGGCAAAGTATCAGTGTCTGTGATAGTCAGTGACGTACCTCTGCTGTCAAGAAAGCTACACCACCTCTCCATTCTACACCACCTCTCCATTTCTGCTACTCAATTTAACTGAAAAAAGTGCAGGCAATTCTTTGGGGCATAGTATTAGTGTCTGTGATAGTCAGTTACGTACCTCTGCTGTCAAGAAAGCTACACCACCTCTCCATTCTACACAATCTCTCCATTTCTGCTACGCAATTTTAACTGCAAAACAGGCAATTCTTTAGGGCATAGTATGAGTGTGTGTGATAGTCAGTAACGTACCTCTGCTGTCAAGAAAGCTACAACATCTCTCCATTCTACAGCACCTCTCAATGTCTGCTTCTCAATTTTAACTACAAAAAGTACAGGCAATACTTTGGGGCATAGTATGAGGGTCTGCGATATTCAGTGAAGTACCTCTGCTGTCAAGAAACCTACACCACCTCTACATTCTACACCACCTCTCCATTTCTGCTGCGCAGTTTTAACTGCAAACAGTTAAGGCAATTCTTTGGGGCATAGTATCAGTGTCTGTAATAGTCAGTGACGTACCTCTGCTGTCAAGAAAGCTACACCACCTCTTCATTCTACACCACCTCTCCATTTCTGCTACGCAATTTTAACTGCAAAAAGTGCAGGCAATTCTTTGGGGCATAGTATCAGTGTCTGTGATAGTCAGTGACGTACCTTTGCTGTCAAAAAAGCTACACCACCTCTCCATTCTACAGCACCTCTCAATTTCTGCTACTCAATTTTAACTACAAAAAGTGCAGGCAATTCTTTGGGGCATAGTATGAGTGTCTGCGATAGTCAGTGAAGTACCTCTGCTGTCAAGCAAGCCACACCACCTCTCCATTCTACACCACCTCTCCATTTCTGCTGCGCAATTTTAACTGCAAAAAGTGCAGGTAATTCTTTGGGGCAAAGTATCAGTGTCTGTGATAGTCAGTGACGTACCTCTGCTGTCAAGAAAGCTACACCACCTCTCCATTCCACACAACCTCTCCATTTCTGCTACGCAATTTTAACTGCAAAAAGTGCAGGCAATTCTTTGGGGCATAGTATCAATGTCTGTAATAGTCAGTGACGTACCTTTGCTGTCAAAAAAGCTACACCACCTCTCCATTCTACAGCACCTCTCAATTTCTGCTACGCAATTTTAACTGCAAAAAGTGCAGGCAATTTTTTGGGGCATAGTATGAGTGTCTGTGATAGTCAGTGACGTACCTCTGTTGTCAAGAAAGCTACACCTCCTCTCCATTCTACACCACCTCTACATTTCTGCTGCGTAATTTTAACTGCAAAAAGTGCAGGTAATTGTTTGGGGCAAAGTATCAGTGTCTGTGATAGTCAGTGACGTACCTCTGCTGTCAAGAAAGCTACACCACCTCTCCATTCCACACAACCTCTCCATTTCTGCTACGCAATTTAACTGAAAAAAGTGCAGGCAATTCTTTGGAGAAAAGTATCAGTGTCTTTGATAGTCAGTGACGTACCTCTGCTATCAAGAAAGCTACACCACCTCTCCATTCTACACCATCTCTCCATTTCTGCTGCGCAGTTTTAACTGAAAAAAGTGCAGGCAATTCTTTGGGGCATAGTATCAGTGTCTGTCATAGTCAATGACGTACCTCTGCTGTCAAGAAAGCTACACCACCTCTCCATTCTACACCACCTCTCAATTTCTGCTACGCAATTTTAACTGCAAAAAGTGCAGACAATTTTTTGGGACATAGTATGAGTGTCTGTGATAGTCAGTGACGTACCTCTGTTGTCAAGAAAGCTACACCACCTCTCTATTCTACACCACCTCTCCATTTCTGCTACGCAATTTTAACTGCAAAAAGTGTAGGCAATTCTTTGGGGCATAGTATCAGTGTGTGTGATAGTCAATGACGTACCTCTGCTGTCAAAAAAGCAACACCACCTCTTCATTGTACACCACCTCTCCATTTCTGCTACGCAATTTTAACTGCAAGAAGTGAAGGCAATTCTTTGGGGCATAGTATCAGTGTCTGTGATAGTCAGTGACATACCTCTGCTGTCAAGAAAGCTACACCACCTCTCCATTCTACACCACGTCTCAATTTCTACTACGCAATTTTAACTGCAAAAAGTGCAGGCAATTCTTTGGGGCATAGTATGTGTGTGTGTGAAAGTCAGTTACGTACCTCTGCTGTCAAGAAAGCTACACCACCTCTCCATTCTACACCACCTCTCCATTTCTGCTGCGCAATTTTAACTGCAAAAAGTGCAGGCAATTCTTTTGGGCCTAGTATCAGTGTCTGTAATAGTCAGTGACGTACCTTTGCTGTCAAGAAAGCTACACCACCTCTCCATTCTACAGCACCTCTCAATTTCTGCTACTCAATTTTAACTACAAAAAGTGCAGGCAATTCTTTGGGGCATAGTATGAGTGTCTGCGATAGTCAGTGAAGTACCTCTGCTGTCAAGCAAGCTACACCACCTCTCCATTCTACACCACCTCTCCATTTCTGCTGCGCAGATTTAACTGCAAAAAGTGCAGGTAATTCTTTGGGGCAAAGTATCAGTGTCTGTGATAGTCAGTGACGTACCTCTGCTGTCAAGAAAGCTACACCACCTCTCCATTCCACACAACCTCTCCATTTCTGCTATGCAATTTAACTGAAAAAAGTGCAGGATATTCTTTGGAGAAAAGTATCAGTGTCTTTGATAGTCAGTGACGTACCTCTGCTATCAAGAAAGCTACACCACCTCTCCATTCTACACCACCTCTCCATTTCTGCTGCGCAGTTTTAACTGAAAAAAGTGCAGGCAATTCTTTGGGGCATAGTATCAGTGTCTGTCATAGTCAATGACGTACCTCTGCTGTCAAGAAAGCTACACCACCTCTCCATTCTACACCACCTCTCAATTTCTGCTACGCAATTTTAACTGCAAAAAGTGCAGGCAATTCTTTGGGGCATAGTATCAGTGTGTGTGATAGTCAGTGACGTACCTCTGCTGTCAAAAAAGCAACACCACCTCTTCATTGTACACCACCTCTCCATTTCTGCTACGCAATTTTAACTGCAAAAAGTGAAGGCAATTCTTTGGGGCATAGTATCAGTGTCTGTGATAGTCAGTGACGTACCTCTGCTGCCAAGAAAGCTACACCACCTCTCCATTCTACATGACATCTCCATTAATGCTGCGCAGTTTTAACTGCAAAAAGTGAAGGCAATTCTTTGGGGCATAGTATCAGTGTCTGTGATAGTCAGTGACGTACCTCTGCTGTCAAGAAAGCTACACCACCTCTCCATTCTACACCACCTCTCTGTTTCTGCTGCGCAATTTTAACTGCAAAAAGTGCAGGCAATTCTTTTGGGCCTAGTATCAGTGTCTGTGATACTCAGTGACGTACCTCTGCTGTCAAGAAAGCTACACCACCTCTCCTTTCTACACCACTTCTCCATTTCTGCTACGCATTTTTAACTGCAAAAAGTGAAGGCAATTCTTTGGGGCATAGTATCAGTGTCTGTGAAAGTCAGTTCCATTTCTCTGCTGTCAAGAAAGTTGCACCACCTCTCCATTCCACACAACCTCTCCATTTCTGTTACTCAATTTAACTGAAAAACGTGCAGGCAATTCTTTGGAGAAAAGTATCAGTGTCTTTGATAGTCAGTAACGTACCTCTGCTGTTAAGAAAGCTACACCACCTCTCCATTCTACCCCACCTCTCCATTTCTGCTATGCAATTTTAATTACAAAAAGTGCAGGCAATTCTTTGGGGCATAGTATCAGTGTCTGTGATAGTCAGTGACGTACCTCTGCTGTCAAGACAGCTACACCACCTCTCCATTCTACACCACCTCTCAATTTCTGCTACTCAATTTTAGCTGCAAGAAGTGCAGGCAATTCTTTGGGGCATAGTATGAGTGTCTGCGATAGTCAGTGAAGTACCTCTGCTGTCAAGAAAGCTACACCACCTTCCATTCTACACCACCTTTCCATTTCTGCTACTTAATTTTAACTGCAAAAAGTGCAGGCAATTCTTTGGAGCATAGTATCAGTGTCTGTGATAGTCAGTGACGTACCTCTGCTGTCAAGAAAACTACACCACCTCTCCATTCTACACCACCTCTCCATTTCTGCTATGCAATTTAAACTGCAAAAAGTGAAGGCAATTCTTTGGGGCATAGTATCAGTGTCTGTGATAGTCAGTGACGTACCTCTGTTGTCAAGAAAGCTACACCACCTCTCTATTCTACACCACCTCTCCATTTCTGCTACGCAATTTAACTGAAAAACGTGCAGGCAATTCTTTGGAGAAAAGTATCAGTGTCTTTGATAGTCAGTGACGTACCTCTGCTGTCAAGAAAGCTACACCACCTCTCTATTCTACCCCACCTCTCCATTTCTGCTACGCAATTTTAATTGCAAAAAGTGCAGGCAATTATTTGGGGCATAGTATCAGTGTCTGTGATAGTCAGTGACGTACCTCTGCTGTCAAGAAAGCTACACCACCGCTCAAATCTACAGCACCTCTCAATTTCTGCTACTCAATTTTAACTACAAAAAGTGCAGGAAATTCTTAAGGGCATAGTATGAGTGTCTGCGATAGTCAGTGAAGTACCTCTGCTGTCAAGAAAGCTACACCACTTCTCCATTCTACACCACCTCTCCATTTCTGCTGCGCAGTTTTAACTGCAAAAAGTGAAGGCAATTCTTTGGGCCATAGTGTCAGTGTCTGTGATAGTCAGTGACGTACCTCTGCTGTCAAGAAAGCTACACCACCTCTTCATTCTACACCACCTCTCAATTTTTGCTACGCAATTTAACTGCAAAAAGTGCAGGCAATTCTTTGGGGCATAGTATGAGTGTGTGTGTGATAGTCAGTGACGAACCTCTGCTGTCAAGAAAGCTACACTACCTCTCCATTCCACACAACCTCTCCATTTCTGATACGCAATTTAACTGAAAAAAGTGCAGACAATTCTATGGAGAAAAGTATCAGTGTCTTTGATAGTC
This sequence comes from Anomaloglossus baeobatrachus, assembly GCF_048569485.1. NCBI lineage: Eukaryota > Metazoa > Chordata > Amphibia > Anura > Aromobatidae > Anomaloglossus > Anomaloglossus baeobatrachus. The sequence goes on along the minus strand of NC_134354.1, from coordinate 313,247,717 downwards.
AGTGACGTACCTCTGCTGTCAAGAAAGCTACACCACCTCTCCATTCTACCCACCTCTCCATTTCTGCTACGCAATTTTAATTGCAAAAAGTGCAGGCAATTCTTTGGGGCATAGTATTAGTGTCTGTAACAGTCAGTGACGTACCTCTGCTGTCAAGAAAGCTACACCACCTCTCCATTCTACACCACCTCTCCATTTCTGCTACGCAGTTTTAACTGCAATCAGTGCAGGCAATTCTTTGGGGCATAGTATCAGTGTCTGTGAAAGTCACTGACATACCTCTGCTGTCAAAAAAGCTGAACAACCTCTCCATTCTACACCACCTCTCCATTTCTGCTACGCAATTTTAACTGCAAAAAGTGCAGGCAATTCTTTGGAGGATAGTATCAGTGTCTGTGACAGTCAGTGACGTACCTCTGCTGTCAAGAAAGCTACACCACCTCTCCATTCTACACAACCTCTCCATTTCTGCTACGCAATTTAACTGAAAAAAGTGCAGGCAATTCTTTGGAGGATAGTATCAGTGTCTTTGATAGTCAGTGACGTACCTCTGCTGTCAAGAAAGCTACACCACCTCTCCATTCTTCCCCACCTCTCCATTTCTGCTACGCAATTTTAATTGCAAAAAGTGCATGCAATACTTTGGGGCATAGTATCAGTGTCTGTGATAGTCAGTGACGTACCTCTGCTTTCAAGAAAGCTACACCACCTCTCCATTCTACACCACCTCTCCATTTCTGCTACGCAATTTTAATTACAAAAAGTGCAGGCAATTCTTTGGGGCATAGTATCAGTATCTCTGATAGTCAGTGACGTACCTCTGCTGTCAAGAAAGCTACACCACCTCTCTATTCTACATCACCTCTCCATTTCTGCTACGCAATTTTAACTGTAAAAACTGCAAGCAATTCTTTGGGGCATAGTATCAGTTTCTGGGATAGTCAGTGACGTACCTCTATAATCAATAAAGTTACACCACCTCTGTATTCTACACCACCTCTCCACATCTGCTACGCAATTTTAAGTAAAAAAAGTACAGGCAATTCTTTGGGGAATAGTATCAGTGTCTGTGATAGTCAGTGACGTACCTCTGCTGTCAAGAAAGCTACACCACCTCTCCATTCTACACCACCTCTCCATTTCTGCTACGTAATTTTAACTGCAAAAAGTGCAGGCATTTCTTTGGGGCATAGTATCAGTGTCTGCGATAGTGACGTACCTCTGTAATCAATAAAGCTACACGACCTCTCCGTTCTCCAGCACCTCTCCACATCTGCTACGCATTATTAAGTGAAAAAAGTGCAGGCAATTCATTGGGGCATAGTATCAGTGTCTGTGATAGTCAGTGACATACCTCTGCTGTCAAGAAAGTTACACCACCTCTCTATTCTACACCACCTCTGCATTTCTGCTACGCAATTTTAACTGCAAAAAGTGCAGGAAAATCTTTGGGCATAGTATCGGTATCTGAGATAGTAAGTGACATACCTCTGCTTTCAAAAAAGCTACACCACCTCTCCATTCTACACCACCTCTCAATTTCTGCTACGAAATTTTATCTGTAAAAAGTGCAGGCAATTCTTTGGGGAATAGTATCAGTGTCTGAGATAGTCAGTGACATACCTCTGCTGTCAAGAAAGCTACACCACGTCTCCTTTCTAAACCACCTCTCTATTTTTGCTACGCATTTTTAACTGCAAAAAGTGAAGGCAATTCTTTGGGGCATAGTATCAGTGTCTGTGAAAGTCAGTGACATACCTCTGCTGTCAAGAAAGCTACACCACCTCTCTATTCTACATCACCTCTGCATTTCTGTTTCGCAAGTTTAACTGCAAAAAGTGCAGGCAATTCTTTGGGGCATAGTATCAGTATCTGAGATTGTAAGTGACATACCTCTGCTGTCAAGAAAGCTACACCACCTCTCCATTTCTGCAGCGCAATTTTAACTGCAAAAAGTCCAGGCAATTCTTTGGGGCATAGTATCAGTGTCTGTGAAAGTCAGTGACATACCTCTGCTGTCAAGAAAGCTACACCACCTCTCTATTCTACATCACCTCTGCATTTCTGTTTCGCAAGTTTAACTGCAAAAAGTGCAGGCAATTCTTTGGGGCATAGTATCAGTATCTGAGATTGTAAGTGACATACCTCTGCTGTCAAGAAAGTTACACCACCTCTCCATTCTACACCACCTCTCCATTTCTGCTACGCAATTTAACTGCAAAAAATGCAGGCAATTCTTTTTAGGATAGTATCAGTGTCTGTGATAGTCAGTGACGTACCTCTGCTGTCAAGAAAGCTACACCACCCCTCCATTCTACACCACCTCTCCATTTCTGCTATGCAATCTTAATTGCAAAAACTGCAGGCAATTCTTTGGGGCACAGTATCAGTGTCTGGGTCAGTCAGTGACGTACCTCTGCAATCAAGAAAGCTACACAACCTCTCTATTCTACACCACCTCTCCACATCCGCTACGCATTTTTAAGTGAAAAAAGTGCAGGCAATTCTTTGGGGCATAGTATCAGTGTCTGGGATAGTCAGTGACGTACTTCTGCCGTCAAGAAAGCTACACCACCTCTGCATTCTACACCACCTCTCCATTTCTGCTACGCAATTTTAACTGCAAAAACTGCAGGCAATTCTTTGTGGCATAGTATGAGTGTCTGTGATAGTCAGTGACGTACCTCTGCTGTCAAGAAAGCTACACCACCTCTCTATTCTACACCAGCTCTCCATTTCTGCTACGCAATTTTAACTGCAAAAAGTGCAGGCAATTCTTTGGGGAATAGTATCAGTGTCTGTGATAGTCAGTGACGTACCTCTGCTGTCAAGAAAGCTACACCACCTCTCCATTCTACACCACCTCTCCATTTCTGCAACGCAATTTTAACTGCAAAAAGTGCAGGCATTTCTTTGGGGCATAGTATCAGTGTCTGCGATAGTCAGTGACGTACCTCTGTAATCAATAAACTACACGACCTCTCCATTCTCCACCACCTCTCCACATCTTTTACGCATTATTAAGTGAAAAAAGTGCAGGCAATTCATTGGGGCATAGTATCAGAGTCTGTGATATTCAGTAATGTACCTCTGCTGTCAAGAAAGTTACACCACCTCTGCATTCTACACCACCTCTGCATTTCTGCTACGCAATTTTAACTGCAAAAAGTGCAGGAAAATCTTTGGGCATAGTATCGGTATCTGAGATAGTAAGTGACATACCTCTGCTTTCAAGAAAGCTACACCACCTCTCCATTCTACACCACCTCTCCATATCTGCTGCGCAGATTTAACTGCAAAAAGTGAAGGCAATTCTTTGGGGCATAGTATCAGTGTCCGTGATAGTCAGTGACATACCTCTGCTGTCAAGAAAGCTACACCACCTCTCCATTCTACACCACCTCTCCATTCTACACCACCTCTCCATTTCTGCTGCGCAGATTTAACTGCAAAAACTGCAGGCAATTCTTTGGAGAAAAGTATCAGTGTCTTTGATAGTCAGTGACGTACCTCTGCTGTGAAGAAAGCTACACCACCTCTCTATTCTACACCACCTCTCCATTTCTGCTGCGCAGATTTAACTGCAATAAGTGCAAGCAATTTTTTGGGGCATAGTATCAGTGTCTGGGATAGTCAGTGACGAACCTCTGTAATCAATAAAGGTACACCACCTCTGCATTCCACACCACCTCTCCACATCTGCTACGCAATTTTAAGTGAAAAAAGTGCAGGCAATTCATTGCGGCATAGTATCAGTGTCTGCAATAGTCAGTGACGTACCTCTGTTGTCAAGAAAGCTACTCCACCTCTCTCTTTGGGGCATAGTATCAGTGTCTGCGATAGTCAGTGACGTACCTCTGCTGTCAAGAAAGCTACACCACCTCTCCATTCTACACCACCTCTCCATTTCTGCTGCGCAATTTTAACTGAAAAAAGTGCAGGCAATTCCTTGCAGGATAGTATCAGTGTCTGTGATAGTCAGTGACGTACCTCTGCTGTCAAGAAAGCTACACCACATCTCCGTTCTACACCACCTCTCAATTTCTGCTACGAAATTTTAACTGTAAAAAGTGCAGGCAATTCTTTGGGGAATAGTATCAGTGTCTGTGAAAGTCAGTGAAATTTCTCTGCTGTCAAGAAAGCTACACCACCTCTCCATTCTATACAACCTCTCTATTTCTGCTACGCAATTTAACCAAAAAAAAGTGCAGGCAATTCTTTGGAGAAAAGTATCAGTGTCTGTGATAGTCAGTGACGTACCTCTGCTGTCAAGAAAGCTACACCACCTCTCTATCCTACACCACCTCTCCATTTCTGCTACGCACTTTTAACTGCAAAAAGTGCAAGCAATTCATTGGGGCATAGTATCAGTGTCTGGGATAGTCAGTGACGTACCTCTGTAATCAATAAAGCTACACCACCTCTGCATTCTACACCACCTCTCCACATCTGCTACGCAATTTTAAGTAAAAAAAAGTGCAGGCAATTCCTTGGGGCATAGTATGAGTGTCTGCGATAGTCAGTGACAAACCTCTGCTGTCATGAAAGCTACACCACCTCTCCATTCTACACCACCTCTCCATTTCTGGAACGCAATTTTAACTGCAAAAAGTGCAAGCAATTCTTTGGGGCATAGTATCAGTGTTTGGGATAGTCAGTGATGTACCTCTGTTGTCAAGAAAGCTACACCACCTCTCTATTCTATACCACCTCTCCATTTCTGCTACGCAATTTTAACTGCAAAAAGTTCAGGCAATTCTTTGGGGCATAGTATCATTGTCTGTGATAGTCAGTGACGTATCTCTGCTGTGAAGAAAGCTGTAGCCCCTCCTAATTCTACACCTCCTCTTTATTTCTGCTACGCAGTTTTAACTGCAATAAGTGCAGTCAATTCTTTGGTGCATAGTATCAGTGTCTGGGATAGTCAGTGACATTCCTCTGCTGTCAAGAAAGCTACACCACCTCTCCATCCTACACCACCTCTCCATTTCTGCAGCGCAATTTTAACTGCAAAATGTCCAGGCAATTCTTTGGGGCATAGTATCAGTGTCTGTGAAAGTCAGTGACATACCTCTGCTGTCAAGAAAGCTACACCACCTCTCTATTCTACACCACCTCTGCATTTCTGCTTCGCAAGTTTAACTGCAAAAAGTGCAGGCAATTATTTGGGGCATAGTATCAGTATCTGAGATTGTAAGTGACATACCTCTGCTGTCAAGAAAGCTACACTACCTCTCCATTCTACACCACCTCTCCATTTCTGCTTTGCAATTTAAGTGCAAAAAATGCAGGCAATTCTTTGGAGGATAGTATCAGTGTCTGTGATAGTCAGTGACGTACCTCTACTGTCAAGAAAGCTACACCACCCCTCCATTCTACACCACCTCTCCATTTCTGCTATGCAATCTTAATTGCAAAAACTGCAGGCAATTCTTTGGGGCACAGTATCAGTGTCTGGGTCAGTCAGTGACGTACCTCTTCAATCAAGAAAGCTACACCACCTCTCTATTATACACCACCTCTCCACATCGGCTACGCATTTTTAAGTGAAAAAAGTGCAGGCAATTCTTTGGGGCATAGTATCAGTGTCTGGGATAGTCAGTGACGTACCTCTGCTGTCAAGAAAGCTACACCACCTCTGCATTCTACACCACCTCTCCCTTTCTGCTACGTAATTTTAACTGCAAAAAGTGCAGACAATTCTTTGGGGCATAGTATCAGTGTCTGTGATAGTCAGTGACGTACCTCTGCTGTCAAGAAAGCTACACCACCTCTCCACTCTACACCACCTCTCCATTTCTGCTACGCAATTTTAACTGCAAAAAGTGCAGGCATTTCTTTGGGGCATAGTATCAGTGTCTGCGATAGTCAGTGACGTACCTCTGCTGTCAAGAAAGCTACACCACCTTTCCATTCTCCACCACCTCTCCACATCTGCTACGCATTATTAAGTGAAAAAAGTGCAGGCAATTCATTGGGGCATAGTATCAGTGTCTGTGATAGTCAGTGACGTACCTCTGCTGTCAAGAAAGCTACACCACCTCTCTATTCTACACCACCTCTGCATTTCTGCTACGCAATTTGAACTGCAAAAAGTGCAGGAAAATCTTTGGGCATAGTATCGGTATCTGAGAAAGTAAGTGACATACCTCTGCTTTCAAGAAAGCTACACCACCTCTCCATTCTATACCACCTCTCCATTTCTGCTGCGCAGATTTACCTGCAAAAAGTGAAGGCAATTCTTTGGGGCATAGTATCATTGTCTGGGATAGTCAGTGACGTACCTCTGCTGTCAAGAAAGCTACACCACCTCTCCAAACTACATTACCTCTCCATTTCTGCTGCGCAATTTTAACTGCAAAATGTGCAGGCAATTCTTTGCAAGATATTATCAGTGTCTGTGATAGTCAGTGACGTACCTCTGCTGTCAAGAAAGCTACACCACCTCTCCTTTCTAAACCACCTCTCTATTTCTGCTACGCAATTTTAACTGCAAAAAGTGAAGGCAATTCTTTGGGGCATTGCATCAGTGTCTGTGAAAGTCAGTGAAATTTCTCTGCTGTCAAGATAGCTACACCACCTCTCCATTCTACACCATCTCTCCATTTCTGCTACGCACTTTTAACTGCAAAAAGTGCAAGCAATTATTTGGGGCATAGTATCAGTGTTTGGGATAGTCAGTGACGTACCTTTGTAATCAAGAAAGCTACACCACCTCTGCATTCTACACCACCTCTCCACATCTGCTACGCAATTTTAAGTAAAAAAATTGCAGGCAATTCTTTGGGGCTTAGTATGAGTGTCTGTGATAGTCATTGATGTACCTCTGTTGTCAAGAAAGCTACACCACCTCTCTATTCTATACCACCTCTCCATTTCTGCTACGCAATTTTGACTGCAAAAAGTGCAGGCAATTCTTTGGGGCATAGTATCAGTGTCTGTGATAGTCAGTGACATTCCTCTGCTGTCAAGAAAGCTACACCACCTCTCCATCCTACACCACCTCTCCATTTCTGCTTCGCAAGTTTAACTGCAAAAAGTGCAGGCAATTATTTTGGGCATAGTATCAGTATCTGAGATTGCAAGTGACATACCTCTGCTGTCAAGAAAGCTACACTACCTCTATATTCTACACCACCTCTCCATTTCTGCTACGCAATTTAACTGCAAAAAATGCAGGCAATTCTTTGGAGGATAGTATCAGTGTCTGTGATAGTCAGTGACGTACCTCTGCTGTCAAGAAAGCTACACCACCCCTCCAGTCTACACCACCTCTCCATTTCTGCTATGCAATCTTAATTGCAAAAACTGCAGGCAATTCTTTGGGGCACAGTATCAGTGTCTGGGTCAGTCAGTGACGTACCTCTGCAATCAAGAAAGCTACACCACCTCTCTATTCTACACCACCTCTCCACATCGGCTACGCATTTTTAAGTGAAAAAAGTGCAGGCAATTCTTTGGGGCATAGTATCAGTGTCTGGGATAGTCAGTGACGTACCTCTGCATTCTACACCACCTCTCCATTTCTGCTACGTAATTTTAACTGCAAAAAGTGCAGGCAATTCTTTGGGGCATAGTATCAGTGTCTGTGATAGTCAGTGACGTACCTCTGGTGTCAAGAAAGCTACACCACCTCTCCATTCTACACCACCTCTCCATTTCTGCTGCGCAATTTTAACTGCAAAAAGTGCAGGCAATTCTTTGGGGCATAGTATCAATGTCTGTGATAGTCAGTGACATACCTCTGCTGTCAAGAAAGCTACACCACCTCTCCATTCTACACCACCTCTCCATTTCTGCTGCGCAATTTTAACTGCAAAATGTGCAGGCAACTCTTTGCAAGATATTATCAGTGTCTGTGATAGTCAGTGACGTACCTCTGCTGTCAAGAAAGCTACACCACCTCTCCATTCTACACCACCTCTCAATTTCTGCTACGCAATTTTAATTGCAAAAAGTGCAGGCAATTCTTTGGGGCATAGTATCAGTGTCTGTGATAGTCAGTGACATACCTCTGCTGTCAAGAAAGCTACACCACCTCTCCATTCTACACCACCTCTCCATTTCTGCTACGCACTTTTAACTGCAAAAAGTGCAAGCAATTCTTTGGGGCATAGTATCAGTGTCTGGGATAGTCAGTGACGAACCTCTGTAATCAATAAAGCTACACCACCTCTGCATTCTACACCACCTTTCCACATCAGCTATGCAATTTTAAGTAAAAAAAAGTGCAGGCAATTCATTGGGGCATAGTATGAGTGTCAGCGATAGTCAGTGACGCACCTCTGCTGTTAAGAAAGCTACACCACCTCTCCATTCTACACCACCTCTCCATTTCTGCTACGCAATTTTAACTGCAAAAAGTGCAAGCAAGTCTTTGGGGCATAGTATCAGTGTTTGGGATAGTCAGTGACGTACCTTTGTAATCAATAAAGCTACACCACCTCTGCATTCTACACCACCTCTCCACATCTGCTACGAAATTTTAAGTAAAAAATGTGCAGGCAATTCTTTGGGGCATAGTATGAGTGTCTGTGATAGTCATTGATGTACCTCTGTTGTCAAGAAAGCTACACCACTTCTCTGTTCTATACCACCTCTCCATTTCTGCTACGCAATTTTAACTGCAAAAAGTTCAGGCAATTCTTTGGGGCATAGTATCATTGTCTGAGATAGTCAGTGACGTATCTCTGCTGTCAAGAAAGCTACACCTCCCCCTAATTCTACACCTCCTCTTTATTTCTGCTACGCAATTTTAACTGCAATAAGTTCAGGCAATTCTTTGGGGCATAGTATCAGTGTCTGGGAAAGTCAGTGACATTCCTCTGCTGTCAAGAAAGCTACACCACCTCTCCATTCTACACCACCTCTCCATTTCTGCAGCGCAATTTTAACTGCAAAAAGTCCAGGCAATTCTTTGGGGCATAGTATCAGTGTCTGTGAAAGTCAGTGACATACCTCTGCTGTCAAGAAAGCTACACCACCTCTCCATTCTACACCACCTCTCCATTTCTGCTTCGCAAGTTTAACTGCAAAAAGTGCAGGCAATTCTTTGGGGCATAGTATCAGTATCTGAGATTGTAAGTGACATACCTCTGCTGTCAAGAAAGCTACACTACCTCTACATTCTACACCACCTCTCCATTTCTGCTATGCAATCTTAATTGCAAAAACTGAAGGCAATTCTTTGGGGAATAGTATCAGTGTCTGGGTCAGTCAGTGACGTACCTCTGCAATCAAGAAAGCTACACCACCTCTCTATTCTACACCACCTCTCCACATCGGCTACGCATTTTTAAGTGAAAAAAGTGCAGGCAATTCTTTGGGGTATAGTATCAGTGTCTGGGATAGTCAGTGACGTACCTCTGCTGTCAAGAAAGCTACACCACCTCTGCATTCTTCACCACCTCTCCATTTCTGCTACGCAATTTTAACTGCAAAAAGTTCAGGCAATTCTTTGGGGCATAGTATCATTGTCTGAGATAGTCAGTGACGTATCTCTGCTGTCAAGAAAGCTACACCTCCCCCTAATTCTACACCTCCTCTTTATTTCTGCTACGCAATTTTAACTGCAATAAGTTCAGGCAATTCTTTGGGGCATAGTATCAGTGTCTGGGAAAGTCAGTGACATTCCTCTGCTGTCAAGAAAGCTACACCACCTCTCCATTCTACACCACCTCTCCATTTCTGCAGCGCAATTTTAACTGCAAAAAGTCCAGGCAATTCTTTGGGGCATAGTATCAGTGTCTGTGAAAGTCAGTGACATACCTCTGCTGTCAAGAAAGCTACACCACCTCTCCATTCTACACCACCTCTCCATTTCTGCTTCGCAAGTTTAACTGCAAAAAGTGCAGGCAATTCTTTGGGGCATAGTATCAGTATCTGAGATTGTAAGTGACATACCTCTGCTGTCAAGAAAGCTACACTACCTCTACATTCTACACCACCTCTCCATTTCTGCTATGCAATCTTAATTGCAAAAACTGAAGGCAATTCTTTGGGGAATAGTATCAGTGTCTGGGTCAGTCAGTGACGTACCTCTGCAATCAAGAAAGCTACACCACCTCTCTATTCTACACCACCTCTCCACATCGGCTACGCATTTTTAAGTGAAAAAAGTGCAGGCAATTCTTTGGGGTATAGTATCAGTGTCTGGGATAGTCAGTGACGTACCTCTGCTGTCAAGAAAGCTACACCACCTCTGCATTCTTCACCACCTCTCCATTTCTGCTACGTAATTTTAACTGCAAAAAGTGCAGGCAATTCTTTGGGGCATAGTATCAGTGTCTGTCATAGTCAGTGATGTACCTCTGCTGTCAAGAAAGCTACATCACCTCTCCATTCTTCACCACCTCTCTATTTCTGCTACGCAATTTTATGTATAATCTTTCTTTATTGAATAGAAAAGAAAAATAAGAGAATCATAGAGAAAACATACAAACAAACAAGGTTATACAGAGTCATTGCGTATGATCCCACAATTTGCATAACATTCCCTTAACATATGTCCCCTGATGACTGAGAATCGTTCAAACACTGTAATAATAACAATATATTCCTCATGTCCGCTGTTCCTTTCTTCATTGGCGAGGACTCGATAACTAAACTTCCCGTATAACCTTGAACTCCATCCTAGCTCAACTCATCGTGTCTTAATCAGTAAGTTTAAAAGGAAAATGAGGGTAAAATTAAAAGAAAAATAATACGAAAAACAACCTAAGGAGATGAACAAAGAAGAGAAATAAATAGTCATGTATGAAATAGAAAAGAAAGCTGAAGAGTCAGGGAAGGAGAAGGGGGGAACCTTTTAAGGGTTAAGAGGGCTGGGGGGGGCCACACACAGGTCCTGCCCTGGCCCTTCTACTATCTCTCCTCATACCGCACCTATTGAGCTTTCAAAATAACGTATGGTAATCGTCTGAACTTTTAAATATTATCCATGGCGTCCAAATTCTCAGGTATCGTTCAGTATGTCCCTCTGCCTCTGCCATTAGTTCCTCCATATGATGTATGTGTTCAAATTCCTGTGTCCATTCCCGCAGGGACGGGGCCTCCTGTGTTCTCCAATGTCTTGGAATCACAGCTCTAGCTGCTGCCAGACAGAACCGCAGTATATCCCCCTTCTGAGCTTTGATTGAGCCGGGTAGCATTGACATCAAGACCATTTGTGGGGTCTGTGGTGTTCTTTTCCCTGTTATTTTGGTGTATGTTTGAAAGATTGCCTCCCAGAATGACTTCACTTTAGCACAGTCCCACCATATATGTATCATTGTGCCCCTTGTTGTTCCACATCGCCAGCACATCTCGGAAACAGAAGGAAAGGTTCTATGTAGCCTAACCGGATACTGATACCATCTTGTCAGGATCTTATAGTTTTTCTCTTTAGTGTACCCTGCAATCGACAATTTATGTGTAAATATGTAAGCTTTCTGTTTTTCTGTATCTGTGAATGTCGTTTCCATTTCTTCCTCCCACTTGATCATATATGAGGGATCCGAGCCCGCAGAGGGATCCGCCTGTCCAATCAACTTATATATAAGTGACATCAAGTGTGCTGGTATGGTACCCTGCATAAATAATTTTTCAAAGGGTAAGGCCAAGCCCTCTGATATTCCATCCATTCCCTGTGTCTTAGAGTTAACGAAGGAATAGAGTTGTCTATATTCTATCCAGGATAGTGTCTGGGGAGGTTCCATGGTTTGCATATCCTCAAAGGATCTTAATTTAGACCCCCTAAGGGTATGATAAATCCTACCATCGTGATGTGCTCTCCATCTCAGAAATTTGGACCGACCGATTCCCGGGGGAAATTCTGGGTTGGATATAATAGGAGCAAGAAGAAAGGGGCAACCCACCAATCCGCCGTTCTGTTTAACCTGGTCCCATGTCCTCAGTGTAGCCTTAATAAAAAGACTCGCCGCCGCTAGTCTCACCCCTTCCCTGGACCCAACCCATGGTAGATACTTTAGTGGAATTGATGAGCTTTCCTGTTCGAGTTTGACCCATTTCTTATTTTTGTCGTTAAAATGCCAGTCAAACATTCGAACCATGAGAGCCGCCCGATGATATCTACGTACATCTGGGAGTCCTGCGCCCCCTGCATTAATATGCCTAGTAAGTGTGTGATATTTTATTCTAGCCCTAGAGTGTCCCCATATAAATTGAGTTAGGGCAGACCTGAGTGTCCGAAAAAACCCGGAAGGTGGAAGAAGCGGGACTGCCTGAAATATATATAAAAACCGTGGAAGAATGTCCATTTTAAATGTGTTTATACGGCAAAACCAGGATAAGGGTTTTTTATGATATGACCTAAGCTCTTTGATCGTTTGTGTCAGTAGCGGTAAATAGTTCTTTGAATACAACAATTCCAAATCTGCAGGGACATTGATGCCTAGATATTTTAGTGTCTGGGATTGCCATTTAAATGGGAAGTTACTTTGAGCCAATGAAACCTCCTGAGGCTGCAACGTGATATTTAAGGCTTCAGTTTTTGAACAATTAACTTTGAAATTACTTAAGTCCCCAAATCTCTCAAACTCCGCTATCAGGGAGGGGAAAGATATATGTGGCTGAGACACATATATCAACAAGTCGTCCGCATATAGCGCCGTCTTGTATGTTTTCCCCCCTACGTCTATACCGTGCACAATTGGGATTCCTCCTGATTGCATTGGCAAGATGTTCCATTGTAATAACATATAATAGCGGAGAAAGAGGGCACCCCTGCCTTGTTCCATTTCTGATTTGTATAGACTGTGATAAGGAGCCATTTGCTTTTATCCTTGCTGATGGACATGTATAAAGGGCCATTACTTTATTCAAAAATCCAGGACCTATCCCTATGTGTTCTAATGCCGCCTTCAAGAAGTCCCACTGTACTCGATCAAAAGCTTTTTCTGCGTCTAATGATAGTATTCCCAGGGGCTGATTCGTGCTTTTAGCGTGGGCTATAAGCAGTAAAGTTTTATTGAGATTGTCCCGCGCCTCCCTACCCTGTATGAATCCTACTTGATCTGTGTCAATGATGGAGGGGAGAAGGGGAGCCAGCCTGTTAGCCAAGATCTTGGAGAATAACTTTATATCTACATTGAGTAAAGATATTGGTCTATAGTTAGACACTAACATGGGGTCTTTGCCAGGTTTCGGTAGGACCGTAACATGTGCCTCCAGTGACTGAGTCGCAAAAGGAGTCTCTGGAGAAATTGCATTAAATACCTTAGTCATAAATGGGGTAAGCAATTCCCGAAATGTTTTATAAAATGTAGGAGAAAATCCGTCCGGGCCCGGACTCTTCCCATTTGGGGTATTCCTAATTGCTCCTCCCACTTCCTCCTCTGAGAACCTGTTTTCCAATTGTTGCCCTTCCTCATTTTTCAGAGTTGGCACCGCCGTGTCCATCATATATTCCTTAATGCACTCAGTCAAAGCCTGTGACGACATGTCAGAAAACCTCCCTTGGATGTTATACAGTTCCGAGTAGAAACCCCTCAATTCCTCCAAGACCTCCGCCGGGCTGTTCGCCTTCCCTCCCCCCCGTTTCCGCAAGCTAGGTATAAATGTTGTGAAATTACGGGGATGTAGAAGGTTGGACAATGATCTGCCGCATTTATTAGAATGCTGATAGAGAAAGCGCTTATAATGGTTCCGATATCTGAGAAATCTTTGATTCAGCACCGTCCTAAGTTCCTCTCTGCATTTTGTGAGTTCTGCTAGGGTTACCCTCAACTGCCTATTTTTGTGTGCTGTTTCCAGCTTATGGATCCTGTCCAACAGTTCTTTTATGCGAATATTCCTTATTTTTTTGATACGCGCCCCGTGCTTTATCAGCACCCCTCTTATGACACACTTGAGCGCCTCCCACTGCAGAGGCATCGAAGTGGAATCCGTTTCGTGAGAGGACATGAAGACATCAACCGTTTCCTTGATGTCGGTCATACAGATTACATCTTTGAGTAAATTATCGTTGAGTCTCCATGTCCACTCCCGCTTTCTCCCATCCGGGGGAACAATGGCCAAAAAGACCGGGGCGTGATCGGACCAAACTATACTACCAATCGTGGGATTCGGACTCCAGGCCAAAACACACTGACTCACCAGGAACAGGTCTATTCGGCTATACGAATCATGAGGGGTGGAATAAAAGGTGTAGTCCCTACCCGTAGGATGCATACTGCGCCACACATCGTTCAGGTGCATCTGATGTATGTCTCGCTTCAGAGAGGTCAATATTTTTATGGAAATGTTGCTCCTTCCAGCTGAAGTATCTACCAAGGGATTCAAAGACATTAAAATCTCCCCCCAAAATCATTATTCCCTCCGCGTACTCGGATAGAACTTTTAGGAAGGCCCTGCATGTCTGTGTCTGTCCCGTGTTAGGTGCATACCATCCCGCCACTGTATACACTGTTTCATATATCCGTAGTTTAACTATTATGTATCTACCTTCTGCATCCTGTTTCGTGCCTAGAATAGAGTGAGGCAAGTTTCTGTGTATGGCAAGCGATACCCCCCTTGACCGGGATTCAGCATTGGCGCTGTGGAACCATGTTGCATAGTTGCGATCTCTCAAGTTTGGGATATGTCCCACTTTAAAATGTGTTTCTTGAAGGAGCAATATATGTACTTTCTGTTTATGCGTTTCGGCTAGTATTTGATTCCTTTTTTGTGGCGTATTGAAGCCCTTCGTGTTGAAAGATCCAAATTTTAGTTCCGCCATGTCTATTTTAGCTATTAAACAAACCAGGGCAGGATGCGAGTGGGTGGGAATAACTCTCAGCTAAGGGTTATATCAAGTGTGATTCTTAAAAGGTTTATAGCAAAAGATATAGAAAAGCCCAGAAAGAAAGAAAGGAAAAGTAAAGAGAAATAGAAGTACAGAAGAGTAATAGAAAAACCAGAAAGAGAACAAATAGGAAACCTATAATTTGCCCTCAAGTATAGGAAGGTGTTGATGGACTAAGGCACCAGTAACCAGGGGAGGCTGTATCTAACTATACCGTGTCCAGCACAGTATAGCACCCCCTCAAGTGCAGTAGACTTTCCAGGGAGAGTTGCTCCCCGCCGGCGCGGATCTGCATCCTCTATCCATACATAAATTTCCCAACTACATTAACTGTGTTAATCCATAAACCATTTGGGACCTGGTCATACAGTGCCTACAAGTAGTATTCAACCCCCTGCAGATTTAGCAGGTTTGATAAGATGCAAATAAGTTAGAGCCTGCAAACTTCAAACAAGAGCAGGATTTATTAACAGATGCATAAATCTTACAAACCAACAAGTTATGTTGCTCAGTTAAATTTTAATACATTTTCAACATAAAAGTGTGGGTCAATTATTATTCAACCCCTAGGTTTAATATTTTGTGGAATAACCCTTGTTTGCAATTACAGCTAATAATCGTCTTTTATAAGACCTGATCAGGCCGGCACAGGTCTCTGGAGTTATCTTGGCCCACTCCTCCATGCAGATCTTCTCCAAGTTATCTAGGTTCTTTGGGTGTCTCATGTGGACTTTAATCTTGAGCTCCTTCCACAAGTTTTCAATTGGGTTAAGGTCAGAAGACTGACTAGGCCACTGCAACACCTTGATTTTTTCCCTCTTGAACCAGGCCTTGGTTTTCTTGGCTGTGTGCTTTGGGTCGTTGTCTTGTTGGAAGATGAAATGACGACCCATCTTAAGATCCTTGATGGAGGAGCGGAGGTTCTTGGCCAAAATCTCCAGGTGGGCCGTGCTATCCATCTTCCCATGGATGCGGACCAGATGGCCAGGCCTCTTGGCTGAGAAACAGCCCCACAGCATGATGCTGCCACCACCATGCTTGACTGTAGGGATGGTATTCTTGGGGTCGTATGCAGTGCCATCCAGTCTCCAAACGTCACGTGTGTGGTTGGCACCAAAGATCTCGATCTTGGTCTCATCAGACCAGAGAACCTTGAACCAGTCTGTCTCAGAGTCCTCCAAGTAATCATGAGCAAACTGTAGATGAGCCTTGACATGACGCTTTGAAAGTAAAGGTATCTTACGGGCTCGTCTGGAACGGAGACCATTGCGGTGGAGTACGTTACTTATGGTATTGACTGAAACCAATGTCCCCACTGCCATGAGATCTTCCCGGAGCTCCTTCCTTGTTGTCCTTGGGTTAGCCTGGACTCTTTGGACAAGCCTGGTCTTGGCACGGGTGGAAACTTTCAAAGGCTGTCCAGCTAACAGTAGTTCCATAAGCCTTCCACTTCCAGATGATGCTCCCAACAGTGGAGACAGGTAGGCCCAACTCCTTGGAAAGGGTTTTGTACCCCTTGCCAGCCTTGTGACCCTCCACGATCTTTTCTCTGATGGCCTTGGAATGCTCCTTTGTCTTTCCCAGGTTGACCAAGTATGAGTGCTGTTCACAAGTTTGGGGAGGGTCTTAATTAGTCAGAAAAGGCTGGAAAAAGAGATAATTAGTCCAAACATGTGAAGCTCATTGTTCTTTGTGCCTGAAATACTTCTTAATACTTTAGGGGAACCAAACAGAATTCTTGTGGTTAGAGGGGTTGAATAATAAATGACCCTCTGAATAAACTTTTCACAATTTAAAAAAAAAATAAAAAAAGAAATAACATTCTTTTTTGCTGCAGTGCATTTCACACTACCAGGCTGATCTACAGTCCAAATGTCACAATGCCAAGTTAATTCCGAATGTGTAAACCTGCTAAATCTGCAGGGGGTTGAATACTACTTGTAGGCACTGTATATGTATCACCATGTCCCTACTCCATAAACCTCTCTGTCTCCTCCATACCATGTCATAAACAATATTTTGATATTATTCCATTTTCATATCAGAACCCCTATTTTCAGTTTGACTTTAACTATAACTATAACAATGAATCATCTTCCAAACTTCCACCAAGATGTCCCGTTCCTGTGTTATCTTTAGGAAAACTCAAAGTTCTCCTTTTCCATTTAGTGAGATTCCCTATTCAGCCAATATCCATATGTGCCTCTCTCCGCCTTCTCTGGGGGGCTTCTCTAGGTGGATCCACTCCGGGGGCCCCCGGAGATAGGAATGGCCAGTCCCGAATCGTCACTGATGGGATTTGGAGGGCTGCAGTGAACGCCGGTATGCCCCCTGGGTGATTGAGGACATGTATCCTTCCTGCCCTCCGGACTCTCAGGCGGAATGGGAAGCCCCAAGTGTACTGAATATTCCGTTGGCGTAATATGTCCAATAAGGGTCTCAAAGCCTTTCTCTTCTGTAAAGTCCATTTGGACAGGTCAGGCAGAATTAGGATCTTTTGCCCTTTAAAGGAGATATTGTCAAGTCTCCGTGCTTGGGCCATAATATTATCTTTCAATTTATACTTGTGTACTTTGCATATGACGTCTCTGGGGAACTCTGGATCCATTGCTTTAGGGCCCAGCGCTCTATGAGCCCTATCTAGTTCCAGTGGAGAGTCTATGGGTACATGCAGTATGTCATTAAAAATGTGGCGTAGAGTCTCATCCAAGGCTGTATGTTCAACCGACTCAGGAATGCCGCGTACTCTGATATTATTACGTCGGTTTCTGTTTTCTGCATCATCTAGCATTTCTGCCAAATACTGAAGTTGTATATTATGAGATGCATATCCAGCCTCCTGTTCTGTTGCCTTTACTGACAGTGCCTGTACTGTGGATTCTGCTGCTGTGACTCTTTCCCCCAACTGTTGCACTTCATCTTTGAGTCCAGAGAGTTCAGCCTTATAGGAACTCTCCAGTCTGGAGACATACTGCTCCATATCCTTTTTTGTGGGGATGTTTTTGAACTGAGAACTCAGCTCCCCTATAGCCCGCCATATCTGGCTAATATCGTGGCCCCCCTGCACCCCTTCCTGACTAGTGGTCTGTATCATGTCAGTGTTTGGGGATTTATCAGGGACTGGGAAGGTGACTGCTGTTATATTTGATTGCAGCATCGTATGTGTCTGTACTTGGGATCCTGCTGCATACTCCATTCTGCTCCCTTCTTTAGCCCCCTCCTCTCCTGTGCTCTCAGTCTGCTTCTCCTTGGGCACTGAACAGTGTCCTCCCACACTGCCTGTCTGTCCTCCTGGCTCCGGCGTCTCGGCGCCATTTTGCTCTTCCAGCGCGGCTGCCCCACTTGCACCTTCAACCCTGGGCTGGCCTGCACTCACCGCTCCCCGTGCTGCCTCCATCTTCTTCGCGGCCTCCGCCGCCCGCGTCACCCGCTCCGCTTCCTCCATCTCTGCAGCCGCTGTCATCTCTCTGCAGGACGTGCGGCTGCTTCTAGTGTTTATTGCAGCGTCAGCCATATTGGGGTCGGGCCCTGCTGGTGCTGTCCGCACCATATACCGGCGAATGCTCTGACCTGAGGCGTTTGCACGGGTTAAGGTGGGCTGGGGGCTTTCCTTCCTCCTTCTGTTACCCATTCGTTGCTTTAGGGGTCTTAAATTGTTGCTCAGACTGGATGAATCCCCGCGCCGGCTGAGGAGCTGAAGTGTCACACGTCCTTATCCCTCCATGGCCAGGCCACGCCCCACTGCTACGCAATTTTAACTGCAAAAACTGCAGGCAATTCTTTGGGGCATAGTATGAGTGTCTGTGATAGTCAGTGACGTATCTCTGCTGTCAAGAAAGCTACACCACCTCTCTATTCTACACAAGCTCTCCATTTCTGATACGCAATTTTAACTGCAAAAAGTGCAGGCAATTCTTTGGGGAATAGTATCAGTGTCTGTGATAGTCAGTGACGTACCTCTGCTGTCAAGAAAGCTACACCACCTCTCCATTCTACACCACCTCTCCCTTTCTGCTACGCAATTTTAAGTAAAAAAAGTGCAGGCAATTCTTTGGGGCATAGTATGAGTGTCTGTGATAGTCATTGATGTACCTCTGTTGTCAAGAAAGCTACACCACCTCTCTATTCCATACCACCTCTCCATTTCTGCTACACAATTTTAACTGCAAAAAGTTCAGGCAATTCTTTGGGGCATAGTATTGTCTGTGATAGTCAGTGACGTATCTCTGCTGTGAAGAAAGCTACACCACCTCTCCATTCTACACCAACTCTCAATTTCTGCTACGAAATTTTAACTGTAAAAGTGCAGGCAATTCTTTGGGGAATAGTATCAGTGTCTGAGATAGTCAGTGACATACCTCTGCTGTCAAGAAAGCTACACCACCTCTCCTTTCTAAACCACCTCTCTATTTCTGCTACGCAATTTTAACTGCAAAAAGTGAAGGCAAATCTTTGGGGCATTGCATCAGTGTCTGTGAAAGTCAGTGAAATTTCTCTGCTGTCAAGAAAGCTACACCACCTCTCCATTCTACACCACATCTCCATTTCTGCGACGCACTTTTAACTGCAAAAAGTGCAAGCAATTCTTTGGGGCATAGTATCAGTGTCTGGGATAGTCAGTGACGAACCTCTTTAATCAATAAAGCTAAACCACCTCTGCATTCTACACCACCTTTCCACATCAGCTACGCAATTTTAAGTAAAAAAAGTGCAGGCAATTCATTGGGGCATAGTATGAGTGTCTGCGATAGTCAGTGACGTATCTCTGTTGTCAAGAAAGCTACACCTCCTCCTAATTCTACACCTCCTCTTTATTTCTGCTACGCAATTTTAACTGCAATAAGTGCAGGCAATTCTTTGGGGCATAGTATCAGTGTCTGGGATAGTCAGTGATATTCCTCTGCTGTCAAGAAAGCTACACCACCTCTCCCTTCTACACCACCTCTCCATTTCTGCAGCTCAATTTTAACTGCAAAAAGTCCAGGCAATTCTTTGGGGCATAGTATCAGTGTCTGTGAAAGTCAGTGACATACCTCTGCTGTCAAGAAAGCTACACCACCTCTCCATTCTACACCACCTCTCCATTTCTGCTACGCAATTTAACTGCAAAAAATGCAGGCAATTCTTTGGAGGACAGTATCAGTGTCTGTGATAGTCAGTGACGTACCTCTGCTGTCAAGAAAGCTACACCACCCCTCCATTCAACACCACCTCTCCATTTCTGCTATGCAATCTTAATTGCAAAAACTGAAGGCAATTCTCTGGGGCACAGTATCAGTGTCTGGGTCAGTCAGTGACGTACCTCTGCAATCAAGAAAGCTACACCACCTCTCTATTCTACACCACCTCTCCACATCGGCTACGCATTTTTAAGTGAAAAAAGTGCAGGCAATTCTTTGGGGCATAGTATCAGTGTCTGGGATAGTCAGTGACGTACCTCTGCTGTCAAGAAAGCTACACCACCTCTGCATTCTACACCACCTCTCCATTTCTGCTACGTAATTTTAACTGCAAAAAGTGCAGGCAATTCTTTGGGGCAAATTATCAGTGTCTGTGATAGTCAGTGACGTACCTCTGCTGTCAAGAAAGCTACACCACCTCTCCATTCTACACCACCTCTCTATTTCTGCTACGCAATTTTAACTGCAAAAACTGCAGGCAATTCTTTGGGGCATAGTGTGAGTGTCTGTGATAGTCAGTGACATACCTCTGCTTTCAAGAAAGCTACACCACCTCTCTATTCTACACCAGCTCTCCATTTCTGCTATGCAATTTTAAATGCAAAAAGTGCAGGCAATTCTTTGGGGAATAGTATTGGTGTCTGTGATAGTCAGTGACGTACCTCTGCTGTCAAGAAAGCTACACCACCTCTCCATTCTACACCACCTCTCTTTTTCTGCTACACAATTTTAACTGCAAAAAGTGCAGGCATTTCTTTGTGGCATAGTATCAGTGTCTGCAAAAGTCAGTGATATACCTCTGTAATCAATAAAGCTACACCACCTCTCCATTCTCCACCACCTCTCCACAGCTGCTACGCATTGTTAAGTATAAAAAGTGCAGGCAATTCATTGGGGCATAGTATCAGTGTCTGTGATAGTCAGTGACGTACCTCTGCTGTAAAGAAAGTTACACCACCTCTCTATTCTACACCACCTCTGCATTTCTGCTACGCAATTTTAACTGCAAAAAGTGCAGGCAAATCTTTGGGGCATAGTATCAGTATCTGAGATAGTAAGTGACATACCTCTGCTGTCAAGAAAGCTACACCACCTCTCCTTTCTAAACCACCTCTCTATTTCTGCTACGCAATTTTACCTGCAAAAAGTGAAGGCAATTCTTTGGGGCATAGTATCAGTGTCTGTGAAAGTCAGTGAAATTTCTCTGCTGTCAAGAAAGCTACACCACCTCTCCATTCTACACCACCTCTCCACATCTGCTACGCAATTTTAAGTAAAAAAAGAGCAGGCAATTCATTGGGGCATAGTATGAGTGTCTGCGATAGTCAGTGACTCACCTCTGCTGTCAAGAAAGCTACACCACCTCTCCTTTCTACACCACCTCTCCATTTCTGCTACGCAATTTTAACTGCAAAAAGTGCAAGCAATTCTTTGGGGCATAGTATCAGTGTCTGTGATAGTCAGTGACGTACCTTTGTAATCAATAAAGCTACACCACCTCTGCATTCTACTCCACCTCTCCACATCTGCTACGCAATTTTAAGTAAAAAAAGTGCAGGCAATTGTTTGGGGCATAGTATGAGTGTCTGTGATAGTCATTGATGTATCTCTGTTGTCAAGAAAGCTACACCACCTCTCTATTCTATACCACCTCTCCATTTCTGCTACACAATTTTAACTGCAAAAAGTTCAGGCAATTCTTTGGGGCATAGTATCATTGTCTGTGATAGTCAGTGACGTATCTCTGCTGTGAAGAAAGCTACACCTCCTCCTAAATCTACACCTCCTCTTTATTTCTGCTACACAATTTTAACTGCAATAAGTTCAGGCAATTCTTTGGGGCATAGTGTCAGTGTCTGGGAAAGTCAGTGACATTCCTCTGCTGTCAAGAAAGCTACACCACCTCTCCATTCTACACAACCTCTCCATTTCTGCAGCGCAATTTTAACTGCAAAAAGTCCACGCAATTCTTTAGGGCATAGTATCAGTGTCTCTGAAAGTCAGTGACATACCTCTGCTGTCAAGAAAGCTACACCACCTCTCCATTCTACACCACCTCTCCATTTCTGCTTCGCAAGTTTAACTGCAAAAAGTGCAGGCAATTCTTTGGGGCATAGTATCTGAGATTGTAAGTGACATACCTCTGCTGTCAAGAAAGCTACACTACCTCTACATTCTACACCACCTCTCCATTTCTGCTATGCAATTTAACTGCAAAAAATGCAGGCAATTCTTTGGGGCATAGTATCAGTGTCTGTGATAGTCAGTGACGTACCTCTGCTGTCAAGAAAGCTACACCACCCCTCCATTCAACACCACCTCTCCATTTCTGCTATGCAATCTTAATTGCAAAAACTAAAGGCAATTCTTTGGGGAATAGTATCAATGTCTGGGTCAGTCAGTGACGTACCTCTGCAATCAAGAAAGCTACACCACCTCTCTATTCTACACCACCTCTCCACATCGGCTACGCATTTTTAAGTGAAAAAAGTGCAGGCAATTCTTTGGGGTATAGTATCAGTGTCTGGGATAGTCAGTGACGTACTTCTGCTGTCAAGAAAGCTACACCACCTCTGCATTCTACACCACCTCTCCATTTCTGCTACGTAATTTTAACTGCAAAAAGTGCAGGCAATTCTTTGGGGCATAGTATCAGTGTCTGTAATAGTCAGTGACGTACCTCTGCTGTCAAGAAAGCTACACCACCTCTCTATTCTACACCACCTCTCTATTTCTGCTACGCAATTTTAACTGCAAAAACTGCAGCCAAATCTTTGGGGCATAGTATGAGTGTCTGTGATAGTCAGTGACGTACCTCTGCTGTCAAGAAAGCTACACCACCTCTCCATTCTACACCACCTCCCCATTTCTGCTACGCAATTTTAACTGCAAAAAGCGCAGGCATTTCTTTGGGGCATAGTATCAGTGTCTGCGATAGTCAGTGACGTACCTCTGTAATCAATAAAGCTACACCACCTCTCCATTCTCCACCACCTCTCCAAATCTGCTACGCATTGTTAAGTGAAAAAAGTGCAGGCAATTCATTGGGGCATAGTATCAGTGTCTGGGATAGTAAGTGACGTACCTCTGCTGTCAAAAAAAAAAAAGCTACACCACCTCTACATTCTACACCACCTCTCCATTTCTGCTACGCAATTTAACTGGAAAAAATGCAGGCAATTCTTTGGAGGATAGTATCAGTGTCTGGATCAGTCAGTGACGTACTTCTGCAATCAAGAAAGCTACACCACCTCTCTATTCTACACCTCCTCTCCATTTCTGCTATGCAATTTTAAGTGAAAAAAGTGCAGGCAATTCATTGGGGCATAGTATCAGTGTCTGGGATACTGAGTGACGTACCTCTGCTGTCAAGAAAGCTACACCACCTCTGCATTCTACACCACCTTTCCATTTCTGCTACGTAATTTTAGCTGCAAAAAGTGCAGGCAATTCTTTGGGGGATAGTATCAGTGTCTGTGATAGTCAGTGACGTACCTCTGCTGTCAAGAATGCTACACCACCTCTCCATTCTACACCACCTCTCAATTTCTACTACGCAACTTTTACTGCAAAAACTGCAGGCAATTCTTTGGGGCATAGTATGAGTGTCTGTGATAGTCAGTGACGTACCTCTGCTGTCAAGAAAGCTACACCACCTCTCTATTCTAAACCACCTCTCCATTTCTGTTATGCAATTTTAACTGCAAAAAGTGCAGGCAATTCTTTGGGGCATAGTATCAATGTCTGCGATTGTCTGACGTACCTCTGCTGTCAAGAAAGCTACACCACCTCTCCATTCTACACCACCTGTCCATTTCTGCTACGCAATTTTAACTGCAAAAAGTGAATGCAGTTCTTTGGGGGATGGAATCAGTGTCTGTGATAGTCAGTGACGTACCTCTGCTGTCAAGAAAGCTACACCACCCCTCCATTCTACACCACCTCTCCATTTCTGCTATGCAATCTTAATTGCAAAAACTGCAGGCAATTCTTTGGGGCACAGTATGAGTGTCTGCGATAGTCAGTGACGCACCTCTTCTGTCAAGAAAGCAACACCACCTCTCCATTCTACACCACCTCTACATTTCTGCTATGCATTTTTAATTGCAAAAAGTGCAGGCAATTTTTTGGGGCATAGTATCAGTGTCTGTGAAAGTCAGTGACGTACCTCTGCTGTCAAGAAAGCTACACCATCTCTCCATTCTACACCACCTCTCCATTTCTGCTACGCAATTTTAACTGCAAAAAGTGCAAGCAATTATTTGGGGCATAGTATCAGTGTTTGGGATAGTCAGTGACGTACCTTTGTAATCAATAAAGCTACACCACCTCTGCATTCTACACCACCTCTCCACATCTGCTACACAATTTTAAGTAAAAAAAGTGCAGGCAATTCTTTGGGGCATAGTATGAGTGTCTGTGATAGTCATTGATGTACCTCTGATGTCAAGAAAGCTACACCACCTCTCTATTCTACACCACCTCTCCATTTCTGCTACGCAATTTTAACTGCAAAAAGTTCAGGCAATTCTTTGGGGCATAGTATCAGTGTCTGTGATAGTCAGTGACGTACCTCTGCTGTCAAGAAAGCTACACCACCTCTCCATTCTACACCACCTCTCTATTTCTGCTACGCAATTTTAACTGCAAAAACTGCAGGCAAATCTTTGGGGCATAGTATGAGTGTCTGTGATAGTCATTGACGTACCTCTGCTTTCAAGAAAGCTACACCACCTCTCTATTCTACACCAGTTCTCCATTTCTGCTACGCAATTTTAACTGCAAAAAGTGCAGGCAATTCTTTGGGGAATAGTATCAGTGTCTGTGATAGTCAGTGACGTACCTCTGCTGTCAAGAAAGCTACACCACCTCTCCATTCTACACCACCTCTCCATTTCTGCTACGCAATTTTAACTGCAAAAAGTGCAGGCATTTCTTTGGGGCATAGTATCAGTGTCTGCGATAGTCAGTGACGTACCTCTGTAATCAATAAAGCTACACCACCTCTCTATTCTCCACCACCTCTCCACATCTGCT
The DNA here is from genome assembly GCF_048569485.1 of Anomaloglossus baeobatrachus. NCBI lineage: Eukaryota > Metazoa > Chordata > Amphibia > Anura > Aromobatidae > Anomaloglossus > Anomaloglossus baeobatrachus. The sequence goes on along the minus strand of NC_134354.1, from coordinate 313,222,718 downwards.
ACGCATTGTTAAGTGAAAAAAGTGCAGGCAATTCATTGGGGCATAGTATCAGTGTCTGTGATAGTCAGTGACGTACCTCTGTTGTCAAGAAAGTTACACCACCTCTCTATTCTACACCACCTCTGCATTTCTGCTTCGCAATTTTAACTGCAAAAAGTGCAGTTAAATCTTTGGGGCATAGTATCAGTATCTGAGATAGTAAGTGACATACCTCTGCTTTCAAGAAAGCTACACCACCTCTCCATTTCTGCTGCGCAGATTTAACTGCAAAAAGTGAAGACAATTCTTTGGGGCATAGTACCAGTGTCTGAGATAGTAAGTGACGTACCTCTGCTGTCAAAAAAAAAAAAGCTACACCACCTCTACATTCTACACCACCTCTCCATTTCTGCTACGCAATTTAACTGGAAAAAATCCAGGCAATTCTTTGGAGGATAGTATCAGTGTCTGGATCAGTCAGTGACGTACTTCTGCAATCAAGAAAGCTACACCACCTCTCTATTCTACACCACCTCTCCACATCTGCTACGCAATTTTAAGTGAAAAAAGTGCAGGCAATTCATTGGGGCATAGTATCAGTGTCTGGGATAGTGAGTGACGTACCTCTGCTGTCAAGAAATCTACACCACCTCTGCATTCTACACCACCTTTCCATTTCTGCTACGTAATTTTAGCTGCAAAAAGTGCAGGCAATTCTTTGGGGGATAGTATCAGTGTCTGCGATAGTCAGTGACTTACCTCTGCTGTCAAGAAAGCTACACCACCTCTGCATTCTACACCACCTTTCCATTTCTGCTACGTAATTTTAACTGCAAAAAGTGTAGGCAATTCTTTGGGGGATAGTATCAGTGTCTGTGATAGTCAGTGACGTACCTCTGCTGTCAAGAATGCTGCACCACCTCTCCATTCTACACCACCTCTCTATTTCTGCTACGCAACTTTTACTGCAAAAAATGCAGGCAATTCTTTGGGGGATAGTATCAGTGTCTGTGATAGTCATTAACGTATCTCTGCTGTCAAGAAAGCTACACCACCTCTCTATTCTACACCACCTCTCCATTTCTGCTATGCAGTTTTAACTGCAAAAAGTGCAGGCAATTCTTTGGGGCATAGTATCAGTGTCTGCGATAGTCAGTGACGTACCTCTGCTGTCAAGAAAGCTACACCACCTCTCCATTCTACACCACCTCTCCATTTCTGCTACGCAATTTTAACTGCAAAAAGTGAATGCAGTTCTTTGGGGGATGGAATCAGTGTCTGTGATAGTCAGTGACGTACCTCTGCTGTCAAGAAAGCTACACCACCCCTCCATTCTACACCACCTCTCCATTTCTGCTATGCATTTTTAATTGCAAAAACTGCAGGCAATTCTTTGGGGCACAGTATGAGTGTCTGCGATAGTCAGTGACGCACCTCTGCTGTCAAGAATGCAACACCACCTCTCCATTCTACACCACCTCTACATTTCTGCTATGCATTTTTAATTGCAAAAAGTGCAGGCAATTTTTTGGGGCATAGTATCAGTGTCTGTGAAAGTCAGTGACGTACCTCTGCTGTCAAGAAAGCTACACCACCTCTCCATTCTACATCACCTCTCCGTTTCTGCTTCGAAGTTTTAACTGCAAAAAGTGCAGGCAATTATTTGGGGGATAGTATCAGTGTCTGTGATAATCAGTGACGTACCTCTGCTGTCAAGAAAGCTACACCACCCCTCCATTTTACACCACCTCTCCATTTCTGCTATGCAATCTGAATTGCAAAACCTGCAGGCAATTCTTTGGGGCACAGTATGAGTGTCTGCGATAGTCAGTGACGCACCTCTGCTGTGAAGAAAGCAACACCACCTCTCCATTCTACACCACCTCTCCATTTCTGCTACGCAATTATAACTGCAAAAAGTGCAAGCAATTATTTGGGGCATAGTATCAGTGTTTGGGATAGTCAGTGACGTACCTTTGTAATCAATAAAGCTACACCACCTCTGCATTCTACACCACCTCTCCACATCTGCTACGCAATTTTAAGTAAAAAAAGTGCAGGCAATTCTTTGGGGCATAGTATGAGTGTCTGTGATAGTCATTGATGTACCTCTGATGTCAAGAAAGCTACACTACCTCTCTATTCTACACCACCTCTCCATTTCTGCTATGCAATTTTAACTGCAAAAACTTCAGGCAATTTTTTGGGGCATAGTATCATTGTCTGTGATAGTCAGTGACGTATCTCTGCTGTGAAGAAAGCTACACCTCCTCCTAATTCTACACCTCATCTTTATTTCTGCTACGCAATTTTAACTGCAATAAGTGCAGGCAATTCTTTGGGGCATAGTATCAGTGTCTGGGATAGTCAGTGACATTCCTCTGCTTTCAAGAAAGCTACACCACCTCTCCATTCTACACCACCTCTCCATTTCTGCAGCGCAATTTTAACTGCAAAAAGTCCAGGCAATTCTTTGGGGCATAGTATCAGTGTCTGTGAAAGTCAGTGACATACCTCTGCTGTCAAGAAAGCTACGCCAACTCTCTATTCAACACCACCTCTGCATTTCTGCTTCGCAAGTTTAACTGCAAAAAGTCCAGGCAATTCTTTGGGGCATAGTATCAGTGTCTGTGAAAGTCAGTGACATACCTCTGCTGTCAAGAAAGCTACACTACCTCTCCATTCTACACCACCTCTCCATTTCTGCTACGCAATTTAACTGCAAAAAATGCAGGCAATTCTTTGGAGGATAGTATCAGTGTCTGTGATAGCCAGTGACGTACCTCTGCTGTCAAGAAAGCTACACCACCCCTCCATTCTACACCACCTCTCCATTTCTGCTATGCAATTTTAATTGCAAGAACTGCAGGGAATTCTTTGGGGCACGGTATCAGTGTCTGGGTCAGTCAGTGACATACCTCTGCAATCAAGAAAGCTACACCACCTCTCTATTCTACACCACCTCTCCACATCGGCTACGCATTAAGTGAAAAAAGTGCAGGCAATTCATTGGGGCATAGTATCAGTGTCTGTGATAGTCAGTGACGTACCTCTGCTGTCAAGAAAGCTACACCACCTCTCCATTCTACACCACCTTTCCATTATTTCTGCTACGCAATTTTAACTGCAAAAAGTGCAGGCAATTCTTTGGGGCATAGTATCAGTGTCTGCGATAGTCAGTGACGTACCTCTGTAATCAATAAAGCTACACCACCTCTCCATTCTCCTCCACCTCTCCACATCTGCTACGCATTGTTAAGTGAAAAAAGTGCAGGGAATTCATTGGGGCATAGTGTCAGTGTCTGTGATATTCAGTGACGTACCTCTGCTGTCAAGAAAGTTACACCATCTCTCTATTCTACACCACCTCTGCATTTCTGCTACGCAAATTTAACTGCAAAAAGTGCAGGAAAATCTTTGGGGCATAGTATCAGTATCTGAGATAGTAAGTGACATACCTCTGCTTTCAAGAAAGCTACACCACCTCTCTATTCTACACCACCTCTCCATTTCTGCTGTGCAGATTTAACTGCAAAAAGTGAAGGCAATTCTTTGGGGCATAGTATCAGTGTCTAAGATAGTAATGTCGCTTGCGGGGAGGAGGGTGTCAGCACACCGCGCTCACCCCTTCTGCTCGGGTCCGTCAGCTGCTCAGTGGTGGCTCGAGCGGTGGGCCGGATCCCGGGGTGTCTCGAGCGACACTCCTCGCCCGTGAGTGAAAGGGGATGTTGTTTGTTGGGGTTATAGTTCGTGACGCCACCCACGGTTGTGGTGATTGCACCACCGCTGCTCAGTGTGGGGGTCCCGGGGATGGTGATGGGAGCAGCCAGGTGTTGTGTTGCCCCTCCGTGGGTAGGGGTTGGTGATCCCGGGGCCCGGTGAAGAGATGTATAGTGTAGGGCCTGGAGGGCGCAGGGACGCGGGGGCAGCGCTGTGCCTTGCGGCACTGTGGTACTCACTCAGCCTGAGACACGGACACAGTTTGTACGGTAAACCAAACGGCTGGTAGGACGGTCCCACAGACGGCTGCACTTGCTTTCCCGGTAGTTAACGGTGACGTCACTCTTCCCTGCACCTTATGTTAACAGAGAATGGTGAAGTAGGGCTTGCAAGGCTGCGCCAATGACCACTCTGAACATAGAGAGTTAATGTTCCTTTATTTCATCTTTAGGTCGACGCGTTTCTGGAGTCTCTGCTCCCTTCCTCAGGACACACAGGAAAAAAGTACATCAAATCTGGGCAGATTTGATGTACTTTTTTCCTGTGTGTCCTGAGGAAGGGAGCAGAGACTCCAGAAACGCGTCGACCTAAAGATGAAATAAAGGAACATTAACTCTCTATGTTCAGAGTGGTCATTGGCGCAGCCTTGCAAGCCCTACTTCACCATTCTCTGTTATCAGCCATTTTGGGTGCTGCTGCCGTTGGCCGTGATTATTTGCCTGCATAGTAGTTGTGACTCTCACAACTCACGGGGTGAGTGACATTCTTTATTTTACCCCACATATAACTCGGATAAGACCCTATTTGCGCTTCTTTTTCCACAGTCTTTCGTATTGTTCTGCACCTTATGTTCTGATGGTGGTAGCGGTGGATTCCCTCCGGTTACCCGCTCCCCGGCTGCAATCTGGGCCGGAGGAGCCCTACACTTTGCCCGCAGGCGCTGGCCCTGAGGAAACTGGTGCCCTGGCGGTGGCGGTGTCTCCTCGGTAATGGTCGGGCTGTTGCCGTCAATCGGGACTTTGTTGCTGGGGGATCTACGTCCCCTTCACTAACGGATTTAGCAGATTTGACGACTCCTAGCCCTGCCGGGGTCCGAAAAGCCCCTGTCCTGGTGCTGACTGTCCTTCGGAACACTGCTCCAGACCACCGGGCACACACAGCCTCCGGGGTCCTTCCAGGAACTTCCAAACGGTCCCCCTCCAGACAGTCACCGTCGTTGCCAACCTTGCTGGTTCCGTCCGGACACTCAGTCACGGACCTTCAGGCTTCTCACGCTCTTTCTTTCCTTCCACTACTCTTACTTTCCTCCTTTTCCACTTTCTCCTTTCTACTTTCACTTAGCTGTTCCTTTCACTTCCTTCTCCAAACTCTATCTGCCTGGTTTCCTCCCTCCTCCAGCACTGTGACCTCCTCGGTGGGCGGAGCCAACCGCCTGGCCCACCCCCTGGTGTGCATCAACAGTCTCTGGAAGAGGGCAACAAGGATTTGTGTTTTGACTGTGGTGTTCCTACCTGGGATGTGGGGTGTGGGTGTTGTTGTGACCTGTGTCCCCTGGCTTGCCCAGGGCGACACATTAAGTGACGTACCTCTGCTGTCAAAAAAAAAAAGCTACACCACCTCTACATTCTACACCACCTCTCCATTTCTGCTACGCAATTTAACTGGAAAAAATGCAGGCAATTCTTTGGAGGATAGTATCAGTGTCTGGATCAGTCAGTGACGTACTTCTCCAATCAAGAAAGCTACACCACCTCTCTATTCTACACCACCTCTCCACATCTGCTACGCAATTTTAAGTGAAAAAAGTGCAGGCAATTCATTTGGGCATAGTATCAGTGTCTGGGATAGTGAGTGACGTACCCCTGCTGTCAAGAAAGCTACACCACCTCTGCATTCTACACCACCTTTCCACTTCTGTTACGTAATTTTAACTGCAAAAAGTGCAGGCAATTCTTTGGGGGATAGTATCAGTGTCTGTGATAGTTAGTGACGTACCTCTGCTGTCAAGAATGCTACACCACCTCTCCTTTCTACACCACCTCTCTATTTCTGCTACGCAACTTTTACTGCAAAAACTGCAGGCAATTCTTTGGGGCATAGTATGAGTGTCTGTGATAGTCAGTGACGTACCTCTGCTGTCAGGAAAGCTACACCACCTAACTATTCTACACCACCTCTCCATTTCTGCTATGCAATTTTAACTGCAAAAAGTGCAGGCAATTCTTTGGGGCATAGTATCAGTGTCTGCGATTGTCTGACGTAGCTCTGCTGTCAAGAAAGCTACACCACCTCTCCATTCTACACCACCTCTACATTTTAGCTATGCAATTTTAATTGCAACAACTGCAGGCAATTCTTTGGGGCATTGTATCACTGTCTGTGATAGTCAGTGACGTACCTCTGCTGTCAAGAAAGCTACACCACCTCTCCATTCTACACCACTTCTCCATTTCTGCTACGCAATTTTAACTGCAAAAAGTGCAGGCATTTCTTTGGGGCATAGTATCAGTGTCTGTGATAGTCAGTGACGTATCTCTTCTGTGAAGAAAGCTACACATCCTCCTAATTCTACACCTCCTCTTTATTTCTGCTACACAATTTTAACTGCAATAAGTGCAGGCAATTCTTTGGGGCATAGTATCAGTGTCTGGGATAGTCAGTGACATTCCTCTGCTGTCAAGAAAGCTACACCACCTCTGCATTCTACACCACCTCTCCATTTCTGCAGCGCAATTTTAACTGCAAAAAGTCCAGGCAATTCTTTGGGGCATAGTATCAATGTCTGTGAAAGTCAGTGACATACCTCTGCTGTCAAGAAAGCTACACCACCTCTCTATGCTACACCAATTCTGCATTTCTGCTTCGCAAGTTTAACTGCAAAAAGTGCAGGCAATTCTTTGGGGCATAGTATCAGTATCTGAGATTGTAAGTGACATACCTCTGCTGTCAAGAAAGCTACACTACCTCTCCATTCTACACCACCTCTCCATTTCTGCTATGCAATCTTAATTGCAAGAACTGCAGGCAATTCTTTGGGGCACACTTCAGTGTCTGGGTCAGTCAGTGACGTACCTCTGCAATCAAGAAAGCTACACCACCTCTCTATTCTACACCACCTCTCCACATCGGCTACGCATTTTTAAGTGAAAAAAGTGCAGGCAATTCTTTGGGGCATAGTATCAGTGTCTGGGATAGTCAGTGACGTACCTCTGCTGTCAAGAAAGCTTCACCACCTCTGCATTCTACACCACCTCTCCATTTCTGCTACGTAATTTTAACTGCAAAAAGTGCAGGCATTTCTTTGGGGCATAGTATCAGTGTCTGTGATAGTCAGTGACGTACCTCTGCTGTCAAGAAAGCTACACCACCTCTCCATTCTACACCAGCTCTTCATTTCTGCTACGCAATTTTAACTGCAAAAAGTGCAGGCAACTCTTTGGGGAATAGTATCAGTGTCTGTGATAGTCAGTGACATAGCTCTGCTGTCAAGAAAGCTACACCACCTCTCCATTCTATACCACCTCTCCATTTCTGCTACGCAATTTTAACTGCAAAAAGTGCAGGCATTTCTTTGGGGCATAGTATCAGTGTCTGCGATAGTCAGTGACGTACCTCTGCTGTCAAGAAAGTTACACCACCTCTCTATTCTACACCACCTCTGCATTTCTGCTACGCAATTTTAACTGAAAAAAGTGCAGGCAAATCTTTGGGGCATAGTATCAGTATCTGAGACAGTAAGTGACATACCTCTGCTTTCAAGAAAGCTACACCACCTCTACATTCTACACCACCTCTCCATTTCTGCTGCGCAGATGTAACTGCAAAAAGTGAAGGCAATTCTTTGGGGCATAGCATTAGTGTCTGAGATAGTAAGTGACGTACCTCTGCTGTCAAAAAAAAAAGCTACACCACCTCTACATTCTACACCACCTCTCCATTTCTACTATGCATTTTAACTGGAAAAAATGCAGGCAATTCTTTGGAGGATAGTATCAGTGTCTGGATCAGTCAGTGACGTACTTCTGCAATCAAGAAAGCTACACCACCTCTCTATTCTACACCACCTCTCCACATCTGCTACGCAATTTTAAGTGAAAAAAGTGCAGGCAATTCTTTGGGGCATAGTATCAGTGTCTGGGATAGTGAGTGACGTACCTCTGCTGTCAAGAATGCTACACCACCTCTCCATTCTACACCACTTCTCTATTTCTGCTACGCAACTTTTACTGCAAAAACTGCAGACAACTCTTTGGGGCATAGTATGAGTGTCTGTGATAGTCAGTGACGTACCTCTTCTGTCAAGAAAGCTACACCACCTCTCTATTCTACACCACCTCTACATTTCTGCTATGCAATTTTAATTGCAAAAAGTGCAGGCAATTCTTTGGGGCATAGTATCAGTGTCTGTGAAAGTCAGTGACGTACCTCTGTTGTCAAGAAAGCTACACCACCTCTCCATTCTACATCACCTCTCCGTTTTTGCTGCGAAATTTTAACTGCAAAAAGTGCAGGCAATTCTTTGGGGGATAGTATCAGTGTCTGTGATAGTCAGTGACGTACCTCTGCTGTCAGGAAAGCTACACCACCTCTTTATTCTACACCACCTCTGCATTTCTGCTGCGCAGATTTAACTGCAAAAAGTGAAGGCAATTCTTTGGGGCATAGTATCAGTGTCTGTGAAAGTCAGTGACGTACCTCTGCTGTCAAGAAAGCTACACCACCTCTCCATTCTACACCACCTCTCCCTTTCTGCCACGCAATTTTAACTGCAAAAAGTGAATGTAGTTCTTTGGGGGATAGAATCAGTGTCTGTGATAGTCAGTGACATAGCTCTGCTGTCAAGAAAGCTACACCACCTCTCCATTCTACACCACCTCTCCAGTTCTGCTACGCCATTTTAACTGCAAAAAGAGCAGGCAATTTTTTGGGGCATAGTATCAGTGTTTGTGAAAGTCAGTGACGTACCTCTGCTGTCATGAAAGCTGCACCACCTCTCCATTCTACACCACCTCTCCATTTCTGCTACGCAATTTTAATTGCAAAAAGTGCAGGCATTTCTTTGGAGGATAGTATCAGTGTCTGTGATAGTCAGTGACGTACCTCTGCTGTCAAGAAAGCTACACCACCTCTCCATTTCTGCTACGCAATTTTAATTGGAAAAAGTGCAGGCAATTCTTTGGGGCACAGTATCAGTGTCTGTGAAAGTCAGTGACGTACCTCTGCTGTCAAGAAAGCTGCACCACCTCTCCATTCTACACCACCTCTCCATTTCTGCAACGAAATTTTCACTGAAAAAGTGCAGGCACTTCTTTGGGGCATAGTATCAGTGTCTGAGATAGTCAGTGACATACCTCTGCTGTCAAGAAAGCTACACCACCTCTCCTTTCTACACCCCCTCTCTATTTCTGCTATGCAATTTTAACTGCAAAAAGTGAAGGCAATTCTTTGGGGCATAGTATCAGTGTCTGTGAAAGTCAGTGACATACCTCTGCTGTCAAGAAAGCTACACCACCTCTCCATTCTACACCACCTCTCCATTTCTGCTTCGCAATTTTAATTGCAAGAAGTGCAGGCAATTCTTTGGGGCATAGTATCAGTGTCTGTGAAAGTCAGAGACGTACCTCTGCTGTCAAGACAGCTACTACCACTTCTCCATTCTACACCACCTCAACATTTCTGCTACGCAATTTTAACTGCAAAAAGTGCAAGCAATTCTTTGGGGCATAGAATCAGTGTCTGGGATAGTCAGTGACGTACCTCTGTAATCAATAAACCTACACCACCTCTCCATTTCTGCTACGCCATTTTAATTGCAAAAAGTGCAGGCAATTCTTTGGGGCATAGTATCAGTGTCTGTGATTGTCAGTGACGTACCTCTGCTGTCAAGAAAGCTACACCACCTCTTCATTCTACACCACCTCTTCATTTCTGCTACGCAATTTTAACTGCAAAAAGTGCAGGCAATTCTTTGGGGCATTGTATCAGTGTCTGAGATAGTCAGTGACGTACCTCTGCTGTCAAGAAAGCTACACCACCTCTCCATTTCTGCTACGCAATTTTAACTGCAAAAAGTGCAGGCAATTCTTTGGGGCATAGTATCAGTGTCTGCGATAGTCAGTGACGTAGCTCTGCTGTCAAGAAAGCTACACCACCTCTCCATTCTACACCACCTCTCCATTTCTGCTACGCAATTTTAACTGCAAAAAGTGCAGGCAATTATTTGGGGCATAGTATCAGTGTCTGCGATAGTCAGTGACGTACCTCTGCTGTCAAGAAAGCTACACCACCTCTCTATTCTACACCACCTCTGCATTTCTGCTACGTAAGTTTAACTGCAAAAAGTGCAGGCAATTCTTTAGGGCATAGTATCAGTATCTGAGATAGAAAGTGACATACCTCTGCTGTCAAGAAAGCTACACCACCTCTCCATTTCTGCTGCGCAGTTTTAACTGCAAAAAGTGAAGGCTATTCTTTGGGGCATTGTATCAGTGTCTGTGATAGTCAGTGACATACCTCTTCTGTCAAGAAAGCTACACCACCTCTCCATTCTACACCACCTCTTCATTTCTGCTATGTAATTTTAACTGCAAAAAGTGCAGGCATTTCTTTGGGGCATAGTATGAGTGTCTGTGATAGTCAGTGACGTAACTCTGTTGTCAAGAAAGCTACACCACCTCTATATTCTACACCACCTCTCCATTTCTGCTACGCCATTTTAATTGCAAAACGTGCAGGCAATTCTTTGGGGCATAGTATCAGTGTCTGTGATAGTCAGTGACGTACCTCTGCTGTCAAGAAAGCTACACCACCTCTTCATTCTACACCACCTCTCCATTTCTGCTACGCAATTTTAACTGCAAAAAGTGCAGGCAATACTTTGGGGCATTGTATCAGTGTCTGTGATAGTCAGTTACGTACCTCTGCTGTCAAGAAAGCTACACCACCTCTCCATTCTACACCACCTCTCCATTTCTGCTACGCAATTTTAACTGCAAGAAGTGCAGGTATTTCTTTGGGGCATAGTATCAGTGTCTGTGATAGTGACGTATCTCTGCTGTTAAGGAAGCTACACCACCTCACCATTCTACACCACCCCTCCATTTCTGCTAAGCAATTTTAACTGCAAAAAGTGCAGGCAGTTCTTTGGGGCATAGTATCAGTGTCTGTGAAAGTCAGTGACGTACCTCTGCAGTAAAGAAAGCTACACCACCTCTTTATTCTACACCACCTCTGCATTTCTGCTACGCAATTTTAACTGCAAGAAGTGCAGGCAATTCATTGGGGCATAGTATCAGTATCTGAGATAGTCAGTGATGTATCTCTGCTGTAAAGAAAGCTACACCACCTCTCCATTCTACACCACCTCTCCATTTCTGCTGCGCAGATTTAACTGCAAAAAGTGAAGACAATTCTTTGGGGCATAGTATCAGTGTCTGTGAAAGTCAGTGACGTATCTCTGTTGTCAAGAAAGCTACACCACCTCTCCCTTTCTGCTACGCAATTTTAACTGCAAAAAGTGAATGTAGTTCTTTGGGGGATAGAATCAGTGTCTGTGATAGTCAGTGACGTAGCTCTGCTGTCAAGAAAGCTACACCACCTCTCCATTCTACACTACCTCTCCATTTCTGCTACGCAATTTTAACTGCAAAAAGTGCAGGCAATTCATTGGGGCATAGTATCAGTGTCTGCGATAGTCAGTGACGTACCTCTGCTGTCAAGAATGCTACACAACCTCTCCATTCTACACCACCTCTCTATTTCTGCTACGCAACGTTTACTGCAAAAACTGCAGGCAATTCTTTGGGGCATAGTATGAGTGTCTGTGATAGTCAGTGACGTACCTCTTCTGTCAAGAAAGCTACACCACCTCTCTATTCTACACCACTTCTCCATTTCTGCTATGCAATTTTAACTGCAAAAAGTGCAGGCAATTCTTTGGGGCATAGTATCAGTGTCTGCGATTGTCTGATGTACCTCTGCTGTCAAGAAAGCTACACCACCTCTCCATTCTACACCACCTCTTCAATTTTGCTACGCAATTTTAACTGCAAAAAGTGAATGCAGTTCTTTGGGGGATGGAATCAGTGTCTGTGATAGACAGTGACGTAGCTCTGCTGTCAAGAAAGCTACACCACCTCTCCATTCTACACCACCTCTACATTTCTGCTATGCAATTTTAATTGCAAAAAGTGCAGGCAATTCTTTGGGGCATAGTATCAGTGTCTGTGAAAGTCAGTGACGTATCTCTGTTGTCAAGAAAGCTACACCACCTCTCCATTCTACATCACCTCTCCGTTTCTGCTACGAAATTTTAACTGCAAAAAGTGAAGGCAATTCTTTGGGGCATAGTATCAGTGTCTGTGAAAGTCAGTGACGTACCTCTGCTGTCAGGAAAGCTACACCACCTTTTTATTCTACACCACCTCTGCATTTCTGCTACGCAATTTTAACTGCAAAAAGTGCAGGCAATTCTTTGGGGCATAGTTTCAGTATCTGAGATAGTAAGTGACATAAGTCTGCTGTAAAGAAAGCTACACCACCTCTCCATTCTACACCACCTCTCCATTTCTGCTGCGCAGATTTAACTGCAAAAAGTGAAGGCAATTCTTTGGGGCATAGTATCAGTGTCTGTGAAAGTCAGTGACGTACCTCTGCTGTCAAAAAAGCTACACCACCTCTCCATTCTACACCACCTCTCCCTTTCTGCCACGCAATTTTAACTGCAAAAAGTGAATGTAGTTCTTTGGGGGATAGAATCAGTGTCTGTGATAGTCAGTGAAATAGCTCTGCTGTCAAGAAAGCTACACCACCTCTCCATTCTACACCACCTCTCCATTTCTGCTACGCCATTTTAACTGCAAAAAGTGCAGGCAATTTTTTGGGGCATAGTATCAGTGTTTGTGAAAGTCAGTGACGTACCTCTGCTGTCATGAAAGCTGCACCACCTCTCCATTCTACACCACCTCTCCATTTCTGCTACGCAATTTTAATTGCAAAAAGTGCAGGCATTTCTTTGGAGGATAGTATCAGTGTCTGTGATAGTCAGTGACGTACCTCTGCTGTCAAGAAAGCTACAACCACTTCTCCATTCTACACCACCTCACCATTTCTGCTACGCAATTTTAACTGCAAAAAGTGCAAGCAATTCTTTGGGGCATAGAATCAGTGTCTGGGATAGTCAGTGACGTACTTCTGTAATCAATAAACCTACACCACCTGTCCATTCTACACCACCTCTCCACATCTGCTACGCAATTTTAAGTGAAAAAAGTGCAGGCAATTCTTTGGGGCAAAGTATCAGTGTCTGCGATAGTCAGTGACGTAGCTCTGCTGTCAAGAAAGCTGCACCATCTCTCCATTCTACACCACCTCTCCATTTCTGCTACACAATTTTAACTGCAAAAAGTGCAGGCAATTCTTTGGGGCATAGTATCAGTGTCGGTGATAGTCAGTGACGTACCTCTGCTGTCAAGAAAGCTACACCACCTCTATATTCTACACCACCTCTCCATTTCTGCTACGCCATTTTAATTGCAAAAAGTGCAGGCAATTCTTTGGGGCATAGTATCAGTGTCTGTGATTGTCAGTGACGTACCTCTGCTGTCAAGAAAGCTACACCACCTCTCCATTCTACACCACCTCTCCATTTCTGCTACGCAATTTTAATTGCAAAAAGTGCAGGCATTTCTTTGGAGGATAGTATCAGTGTCTGTGATAGTCAGTGACGTACCTCTGCTGTCAAGAAAGCTACACCACCTCTCCATTCTACACCACCTTTCCATTTCTGCTACGCAATTTTAATTGCAAAAAGTGCAGGCAATTCTTTGGGGCACAGTATCAGTGTCTGTGAAAGTCAGTCACGTACCTCTGCTGTCAAGAAAGCTGCACCACCTCTCCATTCTACACCACCTCTCCATTTCTGCAACAAAATTTTCACTGCAAAAAGTGCAGGCACTTCTTTGGGGCATAGTATCAGTGTCTGAGATAGTCAGTGACATACCTCTGCTGTCAAGAAAACTACACCACCTCTCCTTTCTACACCCTCTCTATTTCTGCTATGCAATTTTAACTGCAAAAAGTGAAGGCAATTCTTTGGGGCAAAGTATCAGTGTCTGTGAAAGTCAGAGACGTACCTCTGCTGTCAAGAAAGCTACAACCACTTCTCCATTCTACACCACCTCACCATTTCTGCTACGCAATTTTAACTGCAAAAAGTGCAAGCAATTCTTTGGGGCATAGAATCAGTGTCTGGGATAGTCAGTGACGTACCTCTGTAATCAATAAACCTACACCACCTCTCCATTCTACACCACCTCTCCACATCTGCTACGCAATTTTAAGTGAAAAAAGTGCAGGCAATTCTTTGGGGCAAAGTATCAGTGTCTGCGATAGTCAGTGACGTAGCTCTGCTGTCAAGAAAGCTGCACCATCTCTCCATTCTACACCACCTCTCCATTTCTGCTACACAATTTTAACTGCAAAAAGTGCAGGTAATTCTTTGGGGCATAGTATCAGTGTCTGCGATAGTCAGTGACGTACCTCTGCTGTCAAGAAAGCTACACCACCTCTCTATTCTACACCACCTCTGCATTTCTGCTACGTAAGTTTAACTGCAAAAAGTGCAGGCAATTCTTTGGGGCATAGTATCGGTATCTGGGATAGAAAGTGACATACCTCTGCTGTCAAAAAAGCTACACCACCTCTCCATTCTACACCACCTCTCCATTTCTGCTGCGCAGTTTTAACTGCAAAAAGTGAAGGCAATTCTTTGGGGCATTGTATCAGTGTCTGTGATAGTCAGTGACATACCTCTTCTGTCAAAAAAGCTACACCACCTCTCCATTCTACACCACTTCTTCATTTCTGCTACGTAATTTTAACTGCAAAAAGTGCAGGCAATTCTTTGGGGCATAGTATGAGTGTCTGTGATAGTCAGTGACGTAACTCTGTTGTCAAGAAAGCTACACCACCTCTATATTCTACACCACCTCTCCATTTCTGCTACGCCATTTTAATTGCAAAAAGTGCAGGCAATTCTTTGGGGCATAGTATCAGTGTCTGTGATAGTCAGTGACGTACCTCTGCTGTCAAGAAAGCTACACCACCTCTCCATTCTACACCACCTCTCCATTTCTGCTACGCAATTTTAACTGCAAAAAGTGCAGGCATTTCTTTGGGGCATAGTATCAGTGTCTGTGATAGTCAGTGACGTATCTCTGCTGTTAAGAAAGCTACACCACCTCACCATTCTACACCACCCCTCCATTTCTGCTAAGCAATTTTAACTGCAAAAAGTGCAGGCAGTTCTTTGGGGCATAGTATCAGTGTCTGTGAAAGTCAGTGACGTACCTCTGCTGTCAAGAAAGCTACACGACCTCTTTATTCTACACCACCTCTGCATTTCTGCTACGCAATTTTAACTGCAAAAAGTGCAGGCAATTCTTTGGGGCATAGTATCAGTATCTGAGATAGTAAGTGACTTAACTCTGCTGTAAAGAAATCTACACCACCTCTCCATTCTACACCACCTCTCCATTTCTGCTGCGCAGATTTAACTGCAAAAAGTGAAGGCAATTCTTTGGGGCATAGTATCAGTGTCTGTGAAAGTCAGTGACGTACCTCTGCTGTCAAGAAAGCTACACCACCTCTCCATTCTACACCACCTCTCCCTTTCTGCTACGCAATTTTAACTGCAAAAAGTGAATGTAGTTCTTTGGGGCACAGTATGAGTGTCTGTGATAGTCAGTGACAGAGCTCTGCTGTCAAGAAAGCTACACCACCTCTCCATTCTACACCAGCTCTCCATTTCTGCTACGCAATTTTAACTGCAAAAAGTGCAGGCAATTCTTTGGGGCATAGTATCAGTGTCTGTGATTGTCAGTGACGTACCTCTGCTGTCAAGAAAGCTACACCACCTCTTCATTCTACACCACCTCTCCATTTCTGCTACGCAATTTTAACTGCAAAAAGTGCAGGCAATTCTTTGGGGCATTGTATCAGTGTCTGTGATAGTCAGTGACGTACCTCTGCTGTCAAGAAAGCTACACCACCTCTCCATTCTACACCACCTCTCCATTTCTGCTACGCAATTTTAACTGCAAAAAGTGCAGGCAATTCTTTGGGGCATAGTATCAGTGTCTGCGATAGTCAGTGACGTAGCTCTGCTGTCAAGAAAGCTACACCACCTCTCCATTCTACACCACCTCTCCATTTCTGCTATGCAATTTTAACTGCAAAAAGTGCAGGCAATTCTTTGGGGCATAGTATCAGTGTCTGCGATAGTCAGTGACGTACCTCTGCTGTCAAGAAAGCTACACCACCTCTCTATTCTACACCACCTCTGCATTTCTGCTACGTAAGTTTAACTGCAAAAAGTGCAGGCAATTCTTTGGGGCATAGTATCAGTATCTGAGATAGAAAGTGACATACCTCTGCTGTCAAGAAAGCTACACCACCTCTCCATTCTACACCCCCTCTATATTTCTGCTGCGCAGTTTTAACTGCAAAAAGTGAAGGCAATTCTTTGGGGCATAGTATCAGTGTCTGTGAAAGTCAGTGACGTACCTCTGCTGTCAAAAAAGCTACACCACCTCTCCATTCTACACCACCTCTCCCTTTCTGCCACGCAATTTTAACTGCAAAAAGTGAATGTAGTTCTTTGGGGGATAGAATCAGTGTCTGTGATAGTCAGTGAAATAGCTCTGCTGTCAAGAAAGCTACACCACCTCTCCATTCTACACCACCTCTCCATTTCTGCTACGCCATTTTAACTGCAAAAAGTGCAGGCAATTTTTTGGGGCATAGTATCAGTGTTTGTGAAAGTCAGTGACGTACCTCTGCTGTCATGAAAGCTGCACCACCTCTCCATTCTACACCACCTCTCCATTTCTGCTACGCAATTTTAATTGCAAAAAGTGCAGGCATTTCTTTGGAGGATAGTATCAGTGTCTGTGATAGTCAGTGACGTACCTCTGCTGTCAAGAAAGCTACAACCACTTCTCCATTCTACACCACCTCACCATTTCTGCTACGCAATTTTAACTGCAAAAAGTGCAAGCAATTCTTTGGGGCATAAAATCAGTGTCTGGGATAGTCAGTGACGTACTTCTGTAATCAATAAACCTACACCACCTGTCCATTCTACACCACCTCTCCACATCTGCTACGCAATTTTAAGTGAAAAAAGTGCAGGCAATTCTTTGGGGCAAAGTATCAGTGTCTGCGATAGTCAGTGACGTAGCTCTGCTGTCAAGAAAGCTGCACCATCTCTCCATTCTACACCACCTCTCCATTTCTGCTACACAATTTTAACTGCAAAAAGTGCAGGCAATTCTTTGGGGCATAGTATCAGTGTCGGTGATAGTCAGTGACGTACCTCTGCTGTCAAGAAAGCTACACCACCTCTATATTCTACACCACCTCTCCATTTCTGCTACGCCATTTTAATTGCAAAAAGTGCAGGCAATTCTTTGGGGCATAGTATCAGTGTCTGTGATTGTCAGTGACGTACCTCTGCTGTCAAGAAAGCTACACCACCTCTCCATTCTACACCACCTCTCCATTTCTGCTACGCAATTTTAATTGCAAAAAGTGCAGGCATTTCTTTGGAGGATAGTATCAGTGTCTGTGATAGTCAGTGACGTACCTCTGCTGTCAAGAAAGCTACACCACCTCTCCATTCTACACCACCTTTCCATTTCTGCTACGCAATTTTAATTGCAAAAAGTGCAGGCAATTCTTTGGGGCACAGTATCAGTGTCTGTGAAAGTCAGTCACGTACCTCTGCTGTCAAGAAAGCTGCACCACCTCTCCATTCTACACCACCTCTCCATTTCTGCAACAAAATTTTCACTGCAAAAAGTGCAGGCACTTCTTTGGGGCATAGTATCAGTGTCTGAGATAGTCAGTGACATACCTCTGCTGTCAAGAAAACTACACCACCTCTCCTTTCTACACCCTCTCTATTTCTGCTATGCAATTTTAACTGCAAAAAGTGAAGGCAATTCTTTGGGGCAAAGTATCAGTGTCTGTGAAAGTCAGAGACGTACCTCTGCTGTCAAGAAAGCTACAACCACTTCTCCATTCTACACCACCTCACCATTTCTGCTACGCAATTTTAACTGCAAAAAGTGCAAGCAATTCTTTGGGGCATAGAATCAGTGTCTGGGATAGTCAGTGACGTACCTCTGTAATCAATAAACCTACACCACCTCTCCATTCTACACCACCTCTCCACATCTGCTACGCAATTTTAAGTGAAAAAAGTGCAGGCAATTCTTTGGGGCAAAGTATCAGTGTCTGCGATAGTCAGTGACGTAGCTCTGCTGTCAAGAAAGCTGCACCATCTCTCCATTCTACACCACCTCTCCATTTCTGCTACACAATTTTAACTGCAAAAAGTGCAGGTAATTCTTTGGGGCATAGTATCAGTGTCTGCGATAGTCAGTGACGTACCTCTGCTGTCAAGAAAGCTACACCACCTCTCTATTCTACACCACCTCTGCATTTCTGCTACGTAAGTTTAACTGCAAAAAGTGCAGGCAATTCTTTGGGGCATAGTATCGGTATCTGGGATAGAAAGTGACATACCTCTGCTGTCAAAAAAGCTACACCACCTCTCCATTCTACACCACCTCTCCATTTCTGCTGCGCAGTTTTAACTGCAAAAAGTGAAGGCAATTCTTTGGGGCATTGTATCAGTGTCTGTGATAGTCAGTGACATACCTCTTCTGTCAAAAAAGCTACACCACCTCTCCATTCTACACCACTTCTTCATTTCTGCTACGTAATTTTAACTGCAAAAAGTGCAGGCAATTCTTTGGGGCATAGTATGAGTGTCTGTGATAGTCAGTGACGTAACTCTGTTGTCAAGAAAGCTACACCACCTCTATATTCTACACCACCTCTCCATTTCTGCTACGCCATTTTAATTGCAAAAAGTGCAGGCAATTCTTTGGGGCATAGTATCAGTGTCTGTGATAGTCAGTGACGTACCTCTGCTGTCAAGAAAGCTACACCACCTCTCCATTCTACACCACCTCTCCATTTCTGCTACGCAATTTTAACTGCAAAAAGTGCAGGCATTTCTTTGGGGCATAGTATCAGTGTCTGTGATAGTCAGTGACGTATCTCTGCTGTTAAGAAAGCTACACCACCTCACCATTCTACACCACCCCTCCATTTCTGCTAAGCAATTTTAACTGCAAAAAGTGCAGGCAGTTCTTTGGGGCATAGTATCAGTGTCTGTGAAAGTCAGTGACGTACCTCTGCTGTCAAGAAAGCTACACGACCTCTTTATTCTACACCACCTCTGCATTTCTGCTACGCAATTTTAACTGCAAAAAGTGCAGGCAATTCTTTGGGGCATAGTATCAGTATCTGAGATAGTAAGTGACTTAACTCTGCTGTAAAGAAATCTACACCACCTCTCCATTCTACACCACCTCTCCATTTCTGCTGCGCAGATTTAACTGCAAAAAGTGAAGGCAATTCTTTGGGGCATAGTATCAGTGTCTGTGAAAGTCAGTGACGTACCTCTGCTGTCAAGAAAGCTACACCACCTCTCCATTCTACACCACCTCTCCCTTTCTGCTACGCAATTTTAACTGCAAAAAGTGAATGTAGTTCTTTGGGGCACAGTATGAGTGTCTGTGATAGTCAGTGACAGAGCTCTGCTGTCAAGAAAGCTACACCACCTCTCCATTCTACACCAGCTCTCCATTTCTGCTACGCAATTTTAACTGCAAAAAGTGCAGGCAATTCTTTGGGGCATAGTATCAGTGTCTGTGATTGTCAGTGACGTACCTCTGCTGTCAAGAAAGCTACACCACCTCTTCATTCTACACCACCTCTCCATTTCTGCTACGCAATTTTAACTGCAAAAAGTGCAGGCAATTCTTTGGGGCATTGTATCAGTGTCTGTGATAGTCAGTGACGTACCTCTGCTGTCAAGAAAGCTACACCACCTCTCCATTCTACACCACCTCTCCATTTCTGCTACGCAATTTTAACTGCAAAAAGTGCAGGCAATTCTTTGGGGCATAGTATCAGTGTCTGCGATAGTCAGTGACGTAGCTCTGCTGTCAAGAAAGCTACACCACCTCTCCATTCTACACCACCTCTCCATTTCTGCTATGCAATTTTAACTGCAAAAAGTGCAGGCAATTCTTTGGGGCATAGTATCAGTGTCTGCGATAGTCAGTGACGTACCTCTGCTGTCAAGAAAGCTACACCACCTCTCTATTCTACACCACCTCTGCATTTCTGCTACGTAAGTTTATCTGCAAAAAGTGCAGGCAATTCTTTGGGGCATAGTATCAGTATCTGAGATAGAAAGTGACATACCTCTGCTGTCAAGAAAGCTACACCACCTCTCCATTCTACACCCCCTCTATATTTCTGCTGCGCAGTTTTAACTGCAAAAAGTGAAGGCAATTCTTTGGGGCATTGTATCAGTGTCTGTGATAGTCAGTGACGTACCTCTGCTGTCAAGAAAGCTATACCACCTCTTCATTCTACACCACCTCTCTATTTCTGCTACGCAATTTTAACTGCAAAAAGTGCAGGCAATTCTTTGGGGCATTGTATCAGTGTCTGTGATAGTCAGTGACGTACCTCTGCTGTCAAGAAAGCTACACCACCTCTCCATTCTACACCACTTCTCCATTTCTGCTACGCAATTTTAACTGCAAAAAGTGCAGGCATTTCTTTGGGGCATAGTGTCAGTGTCTGTGATAGTCAGTGACGTATCTCTGCTGTTAAGAAAGCTACACCACCTCACCATTCCACACCACCCCTCCATTTCTGCTAAGCAATTTTAACTGCAAATAGTGCAGGCAGTTCTTTGGGGCATAGTATCAGTGTCTGTGAAAGTCAGTGACGTACCTCTGCTGTCAAGAAAGCTACACCACCTCTCCATTCTACACCACCTCTCCATTTCTGCTACGCAATTTTAATTGCCAAAAGTGCAGGCAATTCTTTGGGGCACAGTATGAGTGTCTGTGAAAGTCAGTCACGTACCTCTGCTGTCAAGAAAGCTACACCACCTCTCCATTGTACACCACCTCTCCATTTCTGCTACGCAATTTTAACTGCAAAAAGTGCGAGGAATTCTTTGGGGCATAGTATCAGTGTCTGTGATAGTCAGTGACGTACCTCTGTAATCAATGAAGCTACACCACCTCTGCATTCTACACCACCTCTCCACATCTGCTACGCAATTTCAAGTGAAAAAAGTGCAGGTAATTCATTGGGGCATAGAGTCAGTGTCTGCGATAGTCAGTGACTTACCTCTGCTGTCACGAAAGATACACCACTTCTCTATTCTACACCACCTCTCCATTTCTGCTACGCAATTTTAACTGCAAAAAGTTCAGGCAATTCTTTGGGGCATAGTATCAGTGTCTGCGATAGTCAGTGACGTACCTCTGCTGTCAAGAAAGCTACACCACCTCTCTATTCTACACCACCTCTGCATTTCTGCTACGTAAGTTTAACTGCAAAAAGTGCAGGCAATTCTTTGGGGCATAGTATCAGTATCTGAGATAGAAAGTGACATACCTCTGCTGTCAAGAAAGCTACACCACCTCTCCATTCTACACCCCCTCTATATTTCTGCTGCGCAGTTTTAACTGCAAAAAGTGAAGGCAATTCTTTGGGGCATTGTATCAGTGTCTGTGATAGTCAGTGACGTACCTCTGCTGTCAAGAAAGCTATACCACCTCTTCATTCTACACCACCTCTCTATTTCTGCTACGCAATTTTAACTGCAAAAAGTGCAGGCAATTCTTTGGGGCATTGTATCAGTGTCTGTGATAGTCAGTGACGTACCTCTGCTGTCAAGAAAGCTACACCACCTCTCCATTCTACACCACTTCTCCATTTCTGCTACGCAATTTTAACTGCAAAAAGTGCAGGCATTTCTTTGGGGCATAGTGTCAGTGTCTGTGATAGTCAGTGACGTATCTCTGCTGTTAAGAAAGCTACACCACCTCACCATTCCACACCACCCCTCCATTTCTGCTAAGCAATTTTAACTGCAAATAGTGCAGGCAGTTCTTTGGGGCATAGTATCAGTGTCTGTGAAAGTCAGTGACGTACCTCTGCTGTCAAGAAAGCTACACCACCTCTCCATTCTACACCACCTCTCCATTTCTGCTACGCAATTTTAATTGCCAAAAGTGCAGGCAATTCTTTGGGGCACAGTATGAGTGTCTGTGAAAGTCAGTCACGTACCTCTGCTGTCAAGAAAGCTACACCACCTCTCCATTGTACACCACCTCTCCATTTCTGCTACGCAATTTTAACTGCAAAAAGTGCGAGGAATTCTTTGGGGCATAGTATCAGTGTCTGTGATAGTCAGTGACGTACCTCTGTAATCAATGAAGCTACACCACCTCTGCATTCTACACCACCTCTCCACATCTGCTACGCAATTTCAAGTGAAAAAAGTGCAGGTAATTCATTGGGGCATAGAGTCAGTGTCTGCGATAGTCAGTGACTTACCTCTGCTGTCACGAAAGATACACCACTTCTCTATTCTACACCACCTCTCCATTTCTGCTACGCAATTTTAACTGCAAAAAGTTCAGGCAATTCTTTGGGGCAGAGTATCAGTGTCTGTGATAGTCAGTGACATACCTCTGCTGTCAAGAAAGCTACACCACCTCTTCATTCTACACCACCTCTCCATTTCTGCTATGCAATATTAACTGCAAAAAGTGCAGGCAATTCTTTGGGGCATAGTATCAGTGTCTGTGAAAGTCAGTGACGTACCTCTGCTGTCATGAAAGCTGCACCACCTCTCCATTCTACACCACCTCTCCATTTCTGCTATGCATTTTTAACTGCAAAAAGTGAAGGCAATTCTTTGGGGCATAGTATCAGTGTCTGTGATAGTCAGTGACAAACCTCTGCTCCTCTTCTGTCAAGAAAGCTATACCACCTCTCCATTTCTACTATCCAATTTTTAACTGCAACAAACAGTGTCCAATTTGTTCAGAAACAAAATGAGTGGCAAAAGGCCAGATGCTGGTGGAAAGGGGAACAGGTGTAGGTGGTAAAGCAACAGTAACATCTGCTGAAGAAAGACCATCTTCCAGCCAAAGTAAGATGTCTACTACTTTCCGTGGACAATCTGTTATAATGACTTTGTTACGGAAACGACCATTGCTACCAATGGTAGATCAGGCACAAAAACAGAGGATGCTTGAATGGATCTCAAGTTCTCCATCAAGTGGCCTCTCCTCCACCTCAACTTCAACAACCCAAAGACTCCAGTCCTCTGAGTTGTCACCCAAATCACAATTGGTTTCTACCAGCTCTAAAGTCTCCACCCGCCCTGCAGAGTATGTGGTAACAGAGATGGTTAAGTCTGCAGAGCTGTTCAGTCACACTATAGCCTGGGAATCAGAGGTCTGCTCCAAAGCTGCAGTGAGTCCAGACAAGGAAATGATCTGTACTGATGCCCAGAAGCTTGGTGAGTCAGATTCAGGCCCAGATGAAGAAGGTTCTGAGCATAATGTAGACCCTCCTTCCCAAACTGTAACTCCTCTTGGTGGAGACAATGAGGAACATGCTGATGACAATGAGACTCAGATACCTGATTGGAATGATAACTTAAGTATTCGGTCAGGGCACGAAGAGGTTGGCTCTGAGGACGAGGGTAGTGCAAACACACAGGGTGATGATGAGGTTGTTGATCCCACATACTGTCAACCCACAGTCAAGCAGTCGATGAGGTCAGCAGAGGAGGTGGAGGAGGATGCTACTAACGACGAGGTTAGGTTGCGCCTTCCTAGACAGAGACGGAGTACTGGAAGCACGTCAACAACTGCATCCTCAGCCACAACTCTGACTCTGAGCACAAGTCAGGGTGGCTCTGCAGGGCGCATGGTCTGTAAGCCTTGCCTAGCCCAGTCCTTTTTTGAAATCGCAAAAGATCTCCCAACTCATGTCATCTGTATGATTTGTCGCCAATCTCTAAGTGGAGGCTAAAAACTCACTAGTTTGAGTACTTCGTCAATAAACTGTCACATGAATATGAAGCATAAGTCGCAGTGGGAAGCTCACTGTGCTACAATGCGGCCTAGCGGAGTGGGCCAACAACCATCTGCCCCTTCAAGTGCATCCGTGTGCTCGTCATCCTCTGTGACTGTGGGGACAGCAGTCACACATTCTTTTGGACGCACACCTTCCACCACTTTACCCGTAACAGGCAGTGGGATTGGCAGGTCGTCAGTTGCTTTGGAAGGGGAAACAGCTGCTGGTCTTGAACTCTCTCAGACGTTGAGAGCACCAACTTTGGATGAAGGCAACATTATGTCTCCGCCCGCCTAACTGCGCACAAGGAATCCCGCACACCTCCTTACTATGCTGGCAGCAGAGCTCAACGGCATCAGGCAGTCTTTAAATTGAAATGTCTGGGAAATGTCAGTCACACAGCTGACGAGTTGTGGTCAGCTATGGAGACCGAGTTTCATCAATGGTTGTCTCCACTCCCTGCAGCCAGGGAAGGCCGTGTGTGACAATGCTGCAAACCTGGGTGCGCCCCTTCGCCGGGGCAATGTGACACACGTGCCTTGTATGGCTCACGTTTTGAACCTTGTTGTCCAGCAATTTTCAACCCACTATCCCGGCCTAGATGGGCTTCTGCAGAGGGCACGGTCACTATGTGCTCACTTCCGCCATTCACACGCCGCAGCTGAATGACTTGCATTGCTTCAGCCTGCCCATTCACCGGCTGAAATTGCGATATGCCGACACACTGGAATTCGACTCTCCAAATGTTGCAGTGACTGTGGCAGCACCGCCGTGCTCTGGTGCAATACGTTATGGCATATAGCCTGGGCCAACGAGATGCAGAGGTGGGGCAGATCACGCTGCTGGAGTGGTCTCAGATCAAAGACGTATGCACTCTTCTGCACAGTTTCGACATGGCGACGAAGATGTTTAGCGCCGACGATGCCATTATCAGCATGACAATTCCAGTCATTTACATTCTGGAGCACACTCTAAACAGTATTCGGAGTCAGGTGGTGGGACAAGAGGAAGGGGAGGAAGTACAGGAGGAATCATATGCGCAAGGGATACCAAGATCCACAAGATCCAGACGGTCAGCAGCACCAAGGCCGCAGGCATGGGACGGTGGGAGAGAGGGATTAACAAGGGTGCATGGTAGGAGCCAAACTGCTGAGAAAGGTGCAGGAGCCCAGGAAGAAATGGAGGACGAACTGGCGATGGGCATGGAAGACTCAGCAGATGAGGGAGACCTTGATCACATTACTGTTGTGCGAGTTTGGGGGGAGAGGGCAGAGGAAGGAAGCATGATTTTCACCACGCCACCACCAACACAGCAAGGACTTGGTCCTCCTGGATGCGCAAGACACATGAGCGCTTTCTTGCTGCACTACCTACAACATGACCCTCGGATTGTCAGAATTCGAAGTAATGCTGACTACAGGGTTGCCACACTCTTAGATCCCCGGTACAAGTCAAAATTTGGCGAAATAATTTCTGCCATAGAAAGGGACGCACGTATGCAGGAGTATCAGCAGAAGCTGTTACACAATCTTAGCTCGTCTTTTCCAGTAAACACCAGTGGTGCACAGAGTGAATCTCACAGTTCTAAATTGCCAACCATGGGACTGTCGAGTCATCATCACTCAAACCGTACCAGCAACACCGTATCTGGTGGTAACAGCAATTTTAGGGAATCGTTTCATGAATTTTTTAGACCATCCTTTGCAAGGCCACAAGACACAAGAAGTCTGACACATAGTCAACGCCTTCAGAGGATGATGCAGGAGTATCTCCAAGTGAATATCGATGCCATGACTCTGTAACTGGAGCCTTGCTCATTTTGGGCTTCCAATCTGGAAAAATGGCCTGAGCTTGTCACTTACGCCTTGGAGATCTTGTCGTGTTCCCCAGCCAGCGTTCTCTCGGAATGTGTCTTCAGTGCTGCTGGGTGTGTGCTGACAGATAAGCGCACGCGTCTGTCCAGTGACAATGTGGACAGACTAACGTTAATCAAGATGAACAAGTCATGGATCCGTAAGGACTTTTCTACCCCTGTGTCATCCTGGGGAGAGTAAAGGCTTCTGGATTTTTGATTGTGCTTCATGCAAATTAACATGTTAAGTTTGCAACTGTGGGACAATTGATGCCACTTAAGTGGTGTCTGTGGCCACATTTTTTGAAAAAATGGAGACTCTTGTTGGAGTCCCCTTGCTGTGTTTTAGATGATCGTTCATCAAGATGAACAAGTCATGGATCCGCAAGGACTTTTCAACCCTTGTTATATCCTGGGGAGAGTAAAGGCTTGTGGATTTTGTGCTTCATGCAAATCAACATGTTAAGTTTGCAACTGTGGGACAATTGATGCCATTTAAGTGGTGTCTGTGGCCACATTTTTTGAAAAAATGGAGACTCTTATTGGAGTCCCTTTGCTGTGTTTTAAATGATCGTTCATCAAGATCAGGGGTGGGCAATTAATTTTCCCATGGGGCCCCATGAGAAATTGGGATGGTTTTAGAGGGACGGACTAATATAATAAACTCAGTTCTACCCAATACTGTATATAGCATATATACTAACCCTCCATAAACAAACAGTAATTAAACAATACAAAGATTTAATGAAAATATGGAGGTCAGTAGGAGCATACATACTGGCCCTGGTAACCAGTGGGGAGCATAAATACTGGCCCTGATGGCCAGTGGGGAGCATACATACTGGCCCTGGTGGCCAGTGGGGAGCACACATACTGGCCCTGGTAGCCAGTGGGGAGCATACATACTGGCCCTGGTGGCCAGTGGGGAGCATACATACTGGCCCTGGTGGCCAGTAGAAAGCATACATACTGGCCCTGGTGGCGATTGGGGAGCATACATACTGGCCCTGGTGGCCAGTGGGGAGCATACATACTGGCCCTGGTGGCCAGTGGGGAGCATACATACTGGCCCTGGTGGCCAGTGGGAAGCATACATACTGGCCCTGGTAGCCAGTGGGGAGCATACATACTGGCCCTGGTGGCCAGTGGAGAGCATACATACTGGCCTTGGTGGCCAGTGGAGAGCATACATACTGGCCCTGGTGGCCAGTGGGGAGCATACATACTGGCCCTGGGGCCGCTGGCGGCACAGGCAGGCAGAACTGCAGCAGCAGAGCCTGAGGGCTGCTCTGGCTGCCTTCTCTGAGTCTCCTGTCTGCTTCTTCTATTGCAGGCACAGGGGGGACCTGAGAAGACACAAGTGCTGCTCCCCTACTCCCCCTCCTGCAGGCACTCTACACTCTCCCTGCTGTTACTGGTGCACTTACCTCAGTTGCAGAACAGACATTTTTGAAGTGGCCGCTGTGCAGATAAGCCGGTCACATGTGAGGATCCTGGGTAGAAGGAGCAAGCAAAGGGGGCGTGGCCAGCATCAACAGCAGCAGGAGAGGACAAGAAAGGCATCCGAGGAGTGTGTGTGTCCAGCATTCAGAGGGGGCGTGGACGACAGCAAAAGGGGCGTGGCTAGCAGCATGGATGCCATGGAAGGCATCCAGAGACTGTGACCAACATCCAGAGGGGCATAACTGGCAGCAAGAGGGGGCGTGACCGGCAGAGTGGGGGCGTGGCAGCTGCTTATCACTGCACTGCGGGATACATAGCTCCCGGCAGTGAGAGCGGAGCTGAGGTATAAAATCGTAGATCACTCTGAGCTAAGACGGGCGGGCTGGTCACAGACAGTAGGCGGGCCGCATCCGGCCCACGGGCCGCCCCTTGCCTAGGTCTGATCAAGATGAACAAGTCATAGATCCGCAAGGACTTTTCTACCCCTGTGTCATCCTGGGGAGAGTAAAGGCTTGTGGATTTTTGATTGTGCTTCATGCAAATTAACATGTTAAGTTTGCAACTGTGGGACAATTGATGCCACTTAAGTGGTGTCTGTGGCCACATTTTTTGAAAAAATGGAGATGACTCGCCCGCACCAGGGCCTTAGGTGACTCGGTGTCGGGCCGGACTAGTCCGGGGTAGTCAGCGGTGGCGGGGCCCGACTCCGTGACCCTGGTGGAGTCAGTTTAAGTGGCGGTATTGGGGAAAATGGTAATAAAGTTTAATAAAGATTCGTGACGCCACCTGTGGATTGCGGCTTTGTAGCCGTGGCTGCTGGACGGGACCTTCGGGGCTGGTGTTGTGGCAGCTGAGGTGTTTCTTGCTCCCCACATGTAGAGCAGGCACCTTAGGGTAACCGTTTGTAAAGTCTATGGTGGATGTTGATGAGGTGCAGGACAAAGCAGACGACACGGGGCTTGCAGTTAAGATGTTTTTACTCACTGTTGGATCCAACACTGCAGCTGATTAGTTACCCGTGGTTTGTCAGGATTCACTGTAGTGGGCCTCCGCCGATCCCGAGTAGTTCAAGGGTCAGTACCGGTGCACCCCTCAATGTGTCCTTCCCTGGTCGTCTCACTAGCGCCGACCTTCACTAGACTGTCCTGCGCCTCTGCCACCAAGCCTGTCCAAAGGGTGGCTGACCTCAGTCTTTTTATTTCTCCCCCTTGCAGGTGATGGGTGGCAGGTTGTGGCCTCGGGCGCCTGAAGCAACCTCCCGGGCTGTCGGATTGCTAAAGGAAATGTTTTTCTTCTTTAGCCTGGGGTCCATCCCCGTTATTGTGACCAGATCCCTCCACCCCAGTGTTCTTGGTGGAACAAGTCCTTGGAGGCCTCCCGCACATCCGTGGCACTCTGGAATCCCTTCAGTCGATGTCACCTAGGCCTAGCAAGACCCCAGGATCTTCACCTAAAACCTCCTTTTGGCTAGACTTCTCACTGACTAGATCTTCCTGTCAACTGCCTCTTCTCTGACAGACTGCCTCCCACTGACTGAACTCCCTCAAACTGGTCCTAACCAGTTCTCCTCAACTGTTCACTTTTTAAACCTAGTTCCGCTCACTTTTCCTACTGACCCACTGACTCCTCCCACACACCCTCTTGCCAGGCTCCACCCCTTCAGGCCAGTGAATGGGACTTAAGGCTCCATAACCAGGTATACTGGTCGCTGCTTCTCAGCATTAATGGAGTACCTGCCTTTAACCCTGACACAGTGTGTGTCCTAACAATTGGTGTGTGCAGGTTTTGTCTGTGAACCGGTAGATGACCCCCTTCTTACCCAGCATGGGATACCACACCTCTGGCTGAAGTGCAGTACCTCTGTGGTGACGAAAGCCTTAGGGGCGCCACACTCCCCCACAGCGAATCTCAGCACGTCCGCGGGTGAAACACAAATACAGTGGCATTCACTGCAAAATTTTTAAATGCTGAAACAGATTAACAATTAACTTTTCATCCCTTTATGGGAGGCACTTTCTTTAGCGTTGCATAACATTTGAACAATTTTATTACTAGAGCATGTAAAACTTTATACATATTCTTGAGTCTTTGGTGCACTTTTCCCTTTAAGTTCAAAAATTTTCTAGCAGTACATTCCCACCTTAATTCTGGTAGGGAGCACAACTGGTGCAACTATATACAAGGTGGAGTCCTGGCCCCACATAGTCCTGTGGCCCACATGTCCATCAACTTTTTATCATTCTCCTAAAAGAAAACAGGTTAACAGGCATAAATCCCAAACTTTTTATATCAAAATTCCGACCACCTATAGTTCAGTGGACCGGCTGTCCATTTTCACAAACAATAACAAGGGAAAGAATCAGGGCATCATCTTCAAAAAGAACAAGGGGCTAAGAAAAGTCAGGGTGATGTCTTCGAAAAGAACATAGGGCATAAAAGGGGCTATTTACATGTTGGGATCCCGGTATCTACAGGTTGGGATTCTTTTTCTGGCCAGTGAATGGGATTTAAAGCTCCATAACCAGGTATACTGGTCGCTGCTTCTCAGCATTAATGGAGTACCTGCCTTAAACCCTGACCGAGTGTGTGTCCTAACAGTTGGTGTGTGCAGGTTTTGTCTGTGAACCGGTAGATAACCCCCTTCTTACCCAGGATGGGATACCACACCTCTGGCTGAGGTGCAGTACCTCTGTGGCAACGAAAGCCTTAGGGGCGCCTCAGAGACTCTTGTTGGAGTTCCCTTGCTGGGTTTTAGATGATCGTTCATCAAGATGAACAAGTCATGGATCCGCAAGGACATTTCTACCCCTGTGTCATCCTGGGGAGAGTAAAGGCTTGTGGATTTTTGATTGTGTTTCATGCAAATCAACATGTTAAGTTTGCAACTGTGGGACAATTGATGCCACTTAAGTGGTGTCTGTGGCCACATTTTTTTAAAAAATGGAGACTCTTGTTGGAGCCCCCTTGCTGCATGATTATATGTACTTGTCACTTTTCCATGTGTTTGTGGTGTCTTCTGAGTTGTTTGTCACCTTTTGGACACCATAGAAGGTGTTTTCTAGGTGTTTTTATGTGTTTGTGTTTGCCTGCCATTGTTCTCAATGGGGTTCGAAGGTGTTCGTCGAACGTTCGTGGAACGTTCGACAAACACATCCGCTGTTCGACGAACCGAACTCGAACACTAGGGGCGGTGGCTCATCTCTATTCGGAACCTGCCTCTGTGCACTGTTTTGTGTCTGTGTGGGTCCCTATTGCTTGAAGCTGTAAAGTCCAGTTCTTCAGTTTTTAAGTGAAGTCTTGCTCCTAAGGGCTGGCACTTGGGACTTCAGTGGGTTGCTTTGTTTGGAAAACCCTATCCTCCGCATTGTGCTGATGCCCTCAGTCTCTGAACTCTGGGAAGGTCCCTGAAGGCCCCCTTCCTCTGCAGGTTAATTGCCAGAATGTTGAATCAGCTCCTGAGCTAGGGTCTTGTACAACGTCGTGCTCGGTACCGGTCAGCTCTGTTGGTCCCTCTCTGGTGCCTGCAGTCCCTCCTAGATCATGTCTGTCGCATCCCAGACCGACGTCCCTGAACCCGGTCACTGACTCCTCTGGTCCTGGACCACTGTCTGCGACCTGACCTTTGTCTTCCTAGCTCCCCGGGAGCTAAGACTCCAGCTCCTCTTATTTTGAGAGCTGTCACTACACTGACGTCGTCCCTTCCACCAGTCTGCCTGACCCCTAGGTGGGTGGCCCTGTTCCAGCTAGACCAACCCACTGGTGTGTCTGACAGGTCATGATGTGAGGTGTTGGTTGGGGTTTGTGGTGCTGATGGAGGTGACACGGGTTTCTGGGAATTTGGAACCATGGGGGTTAGGCCCTGCACCCTGGGAAAAGGATGCAGTTCCCTGTAGCATCCTGATGTATTCAGGGGCACTACATATCCATATATTATAATCCACACCCCTTAGTCCTTCATATCATATAATACACCCCATAGTCCTTCATATTGTTTAATGCAGGTCATCAATACACCCTCACCCTACTGCTTCATATACATGTGACGGTTCATGGACGAAGTACTCAAACTAGTGAGTTTTTGGCCTCTACTTACAGATTGGTGACAAATCTTACAGATGACATGAGTTGGGTGATCCTTTGCGATGACAAAAAAGGCCCAGGCTAGGTAAGGCTGACAGCCCATGCGACCTGCAGAGCCACCACAATTTCTGCTCAGAGGCAGAGTTGTGGCTGAGGATTCAGTTGTTGACGTGCTTCCAGTACTTCGTCTCTGTCCAAGAAGACGCAACCTAACCTCGTCGTTAGTAGCATCCTCCTCCACCTCCTCTGCTGACCTCATCGACTGGCTGACTGTGGGTTAACAGAAAGTGGGGTCTCCAACCTCATCATCATGTGACGCCCTGGCAAAAACAGGTAGTCACAGATGACTGTACCCCCACCAAGGGTACAGGAATCGCCTCCTCCTTGGGATTTAACATCACAACCCACACACAGGAACACCAGCCACAAAGCCTAGTCCCCCCCCATGACAACCAGGACACACCAGTGGGCGGGACCAGG
The DNA here is from genome assembly GCF_048569485.1 of Anomaloglossus baeobatrachus. Classification (NCBI taxonomy): domain Eukaryota; kingdom Metazoa; phylum Chordata; class Amphibia; order Anura; family Aromobatidae; genus Anomaloglossus; species Anomaloglossus baeobatrachus. Next base: position 313,191,124 of record NC_134354.1, on the reverse strand, counting down.
CGGATAGGAACGCCCTTTTAGGAGTCTTGGTGTGACAGAGGGAGGGAACACAGTAGTTAGGGAGTTGAGCTTGAGAGTGGAGGAGTTGAGTTGTGGAGTAGAGAGTGGGAGTCTGTTGGTGCAGTATGACAGTGTGTGGAGCTGAGTAGTGAAGGGTCGGAGCCCTTGGACCACGGGAGAACCAACTAGGTGGCAGATGGCAGGGTCGGGCCACAGGCGACGGAGATCCGGTCGCGGGAGACCCGAAGTGGACTGGGGCAGGGTTGTAGCCCGCCGGTACCGACAGTGACAATCCGGTCCGGAGGCCGTGCACAGGCGGGGCACCTAGACCCTAGGACGAGGCAAGCTTCAAGCCCCTTGTTAATTGACCAGCGGGACAAGGTTCCAGGCCTTGTTTCCAGAGAGAAGCCCGGAGAGCAAAATGGCAGCCCAACGCGGGGGATAGGGTGTCCGCCAGAATCCACTAAAATCCCAAGGGTCAGATTTTGCGGGCATGGCTCCCTCTGTACACAAAACCACAGGGGAGCGGATTTCTCCCGTTCCAAGTGGGTTAAATCAACACACAGAAAGACACAAGTGCAGGAGGAAGGGTCCCTACCTTGCTAGCCGTGTGCGGCACTCGCACACCTCCACAACGGCAACCGGCATCCGGCCTTGGTTTACAGTACAGACTCTGTGTGGATTATTCCTAATCGTGAGTACACCGGTGTCATCCGGTCCAACCTGCCGACAGCGCCCCAGTACTGCTCCCCACCTACACCTGGGCACCGGGACTACACCTCCCCTACCCGTGGAGGGGATACCATCTTGCTGCCCCACACCATCGATCCCGGGAACTGGCATCAGAGGCAGCGACGATGCCACCATCTCATCACCGCAACCCACGGGTGGCGTCACAGACAAAAACTATCTCCCCTGTAAATACCCCCTTTCACTGTTGCGGGGACGGGCGATTGCACAAGCCCCGGGTCCAGTCACCACTCGAACGCCCCAGACACGATCCCGGATCCGAGCGCCCCGAGTAGCCCCTGTGCCGTGGTGCGGCACCTGTCGCAACAACAAAAACCTGGAGTCACGAACAGGATTCTTACCCCATCCGTCACCTGGATGACGTGTGCCTTACTTTGAATTCCGTGAAACGCTCCAAAATCTTGAACAGCCGCCATCTTGCCCGCCATCTTTGGTGCCAAAACAACGCCATCATCTTCTTTTGCAAAAAAGGCGCAAAACCAAGCCCCGTCCCCTAAGAACGCGGGTGTAAACCGGTAACTCCCAAAGCAGGAAGTTGCAAAGGACAATGGGTCCTGCGAGACTGCTGTTGAAAACCAAGGGGGGGGCGGCCTGTCATCCGAGAAGATAAAGGGCAGGGACACCAGGACTTTGCCAAATCCCGTTCCTGGATACAAGAGCGACAGGATGTCTCAGGGATCTGACAACCAGCATGTGGAGGGGCCCGTTCCCGGGACCGCTGACTGGATTGATAAGCAGATGGAGAGGATGTGCCGACGAATCCAGGCCCAGGCTCACTTCATCCTGACAAGGTGGACAACCTAGATGAAGGGCCTGGCTGCAGCTGTCCGGGCACGCGAGATGGAGATGGACTCAGAGGAGCGGGTAAGCAGTGACCCACGCCCCTATGTTGCCCAGAACCGGCCGTCCCGGCTGAGGGGTCCGGCCTGCCCCCGTCCGCCACGTCGCCTCCCTCGCCACCCGTGTCCGCGGCCAGTGCCATGATCGAGCCGCAAGCCCAAGCTGCGGTAGCAGAACCCGTCCCATCTAAAAGGGAAGACCCAGCCAGTGGGACCTTGGGCCTTACCAGCACCACCGACCCGGCACCCGTCTCGGCCTCGAGCCAGGCTGCAACCCCGGTAACATCATCCCCGGCCCCGGCAGTCCGCATAGCTGCAACAGTGATGACGTTGTCTACGGCAGTCCGACGGGCTGCAACTGTGATGACGTCGGCTCCGGCATTCTACCCGCCCGCAAAGGAGGCAGCAACCGACCTAAAGTCTACCCCGGTGGCAGCACCAACCATTCCCAAGCACCCCGTCCTGGCTGTGGAACAGCGGGAATGCACCTGCAGAGAGGTGAAGCAGGCTGTTGAGCACTGGGGCCCACGGCAGTATGAGAGGCCGGTCGTAGCCGGCGCCGAGGGCATCCAAGTGGGCCTGGCTCCCGAACAGGAGACAGAGCACGGAACCCGTGCCCCGTACTGGGAATGGCAGAAACAGCAGCTGCGGAGGGAGATTGCTGCCAGAGAGAAACGTAAGGCGGATGTGCTTGCCCGCACTTACAAAGAGAAGGACCACCTGCGGCAGGCTACCATCTGGGTCTGGGGCCCGACATACAGAGGACAGGTCCGATACTTTAACCCCCAGAAATGATGGGGTTTCATCTACGAGCCGGGACTGGATTCCGAAATATTCGTGTCCCAGAGGGATGTAGCTCCTCACTAGAGATGAGCGAACCGGTACCGGTTCGGCTCGTATTCGGTTCGCCGAACGGAGGTCTCGTTCGAGTTCGGTTCGTTGAACGTTCGACGAACCGAACTCGAACCGCATAGGAAACAATGGCAGGCAATCACAAACACATAAAAACACCTAGAAAACACCCTCAAAGGTGTCCAAAAGGTGACAAACAACTCACAACACAACACAAACACATGTGAAAGTGACAAGGACATATACTCATGCGAAAACAAAAGAACTGGACAAAGAAAAAGAGGAGGAGACACAGATATAGGCATGGCACGCCCTTCTAAAATCATGTAAAACACCACAAGGTGACTCCAAGCGCAGTTCTCCCTTTTTCCAAAATTTGGGCCACACACACACACACCCACCCTGACCACTGAGGAAGGATTCTCCGGTCGTGATGGTTAGTATACCCAACTTAACCTAATAAATAACACACCGACTGCATGCGACTTGGTTAAACAAATTGGCCACAGCAGCCTTTATTACCTATTATTAACATTCTAACACAAGGGGGCGCCGTCCAACGGGCGACCCCAAACCAATAATAGGTAACACATAAATAATAACTGTACATGTAACCCCATGTAGGCCCGGTCCAGAAACCACTTCCTCCACCAATATCCCTGGCCGCAACACTCCGACCCAGAGATGAGGTATTAATCACCCCGTGGATTAATACCCCCCAAACTTTGCAGAACCCCGTGCTTGCAATTTACCGGAACCCAGAGACACCATACCAAGACAGTGCCTCTCAGTCCAGCCACCAATCCCTTACAACCGCCTCTGGACCAGACCTACCCCCGCTGCTGCGACAGAACATACGACTCTTTCTAACCTGTATTCCTTTTTTCTTTTTTTTTTTTTTTTTTTTAAAACTGCATCATTCCATTTTCTCATTTTGTTTTCTTTGTTTTTTTTTTTTTTAAACACAAACCAAAACATAGCCAAAACGAACTCGCAAAAACACAAGGGCGGGTGGGCGGGAATCCTTTGCTGTCCGGAGTCACAAGGAAGGTAAGACCCCTCCCCTATAGTTTATATACTAGCCCCCTCCCCACCCTACAGTGACCCTATTCCACCAATCCCCTAAAAGGGCCCATAATGCCCTTTAATTCACTTTATTAACCCCTCACTCCCTCCCTTCCCTCTGGTCATGTCGCCCCTCCCCCCTATGGGGTCCATGGCTTTCTTGACCACTGAGGAAGGATTCTCCGGTCGTGATGGTTAGTATACCCAACTTAACCTAATAAATAACACACCGACTGCATGCGACTTGGTTAAACAAATTGGCCACAGCAGCCTTTATTACCTATTATTAACATTCTAACACAAGGGGGCGCCGTCCAACGGGCGACCCCAAACCAATAATAGGTAACACATAAATAATAACTGTACATGTAACCCCATGTAGGCCCGGTCCAGAAACCACTTCCTCCACCAATATCCCTGGCCGCAACACTCCGACCCAGAGATGAGGTATTAATCACCCCGTGGATTAATACCCCCCAAACTTTGCAGAACCCCGTGCCTGCAATTTACCGGAACCCGGAGACACCATACCAAGACAGTGCCTCTCAGTCCAGCCACCAATCCCTTACAACCGCCTCTGGACCAGACCTACCCCCGCTGCTGCGACAGAACATACGACTCTTTCTAACCTGTATTCCTTTTTTTTTTTTTTTTTTTAAAACTGCATCATTCCATTTTCTCATTTTGTTTTCTTTGTTTTGTTTTTTTTTTTTTTAAAAAACAAACCAAAACATAGCCAAAACGAACTCGCAAAAACACAAGGGCGGGTGGGCGGGAATCCTTTGCTGTCCGGAGTCACAAGAAAGGTAAGACCCCTCCCCTATAGTTTATATACTAGCCCCCTCCCCACCCTACAGTGACCCTATTCCACCAATCCCCTAAAAGGGCCCATAATGCCCTTTAATTCACTTTATTAACCCCTCACTCCCTCCCTTCCCTCTGGTCATGTCGCCCCTCCCCCCTATGGGGTCCATGGCTTTCTTGACCACTGAGGAAGGATTCTCCGGTCGTGATGGTTAGTATACCCAACTTAACCTAATAAATAACACACCGACTGCATGCGACTTGGTTAAACAAATTGGCCACAGCAGCCTTTATTACCTATTATTAACATTCTAACACAAGGGGGCGCCGTCCAACGGGCGACCCCAAACCAATAATAGGTAACACATAAATAATAACTGTACATGTAACCCCATGTAGGCCCGGTCCAGAAACCACTTCCTCCACCAATATCCCTGGCCGCAACACTCCGACCCAGAGATGAGGTATTAATCACCCCGTGGATTAATACCCCCCAAACTTTGCAGAACCCCGTGCCTGCAATTTACTGGAACCCGGAGACACCATACCAAGACAGTGCCTCTCAGTCTAGCCACCAATCCCTTACAACCGCCTCTGGACCAGACCTACCCCCGCCACAGGACAGGACACGTGACACCTTACGTGGCCTGGACCCGCCACACACCCAAGGCTTGCTCCACCATCACGCAAACCCAAGGCCCATAGATCAGAACCCAATCTCATTAAGGTGAACCCCATCACCCCTCCGAAACTGCCACTTCGGCGACTCCAGATCCGCATGTCGCACTACAATACCGCTGTTTCTCCGCACGAAATGCGCAACCACCCTGTTCACTTGAGCCCGGGCGCGATTAAGCTTCTCAACTGCCCGTGCCCCCCTCCACACCAATGTGGCCACAATATCCGACCATACCACTATCAAACCCGGATACCTGGTCCATAAATGCAATAGATCCATCTTGATGTCCCAGATCAAATCACGTGATGCCCGCGCTCCCAAGTCATTTCCCCCCCATGTGCAAAAACCAACACGTTCGGAGGTCTATCCACCCTGCAATAGTATTCAAACTCCGTCACGACCCTGCTCCATTCTATGCCCCGCACACCGAACCACTTGACCAACGCAAGCGATCTGTCCACACCCAACTGCCGACCATTCGGGCGAGCGTCGGCCCGACGGGCCCCCCAAAACACGAAGGAGTGCCCCAGAATCCATATCAGGCAGATTCCTACAACCAAAGAAACAACTTTAATAAACAAAAAACCCCACCAACTCCAATTTGCAGCAAGGAACCCCAACAAAGCCACAACCAACCACTCTATAAAGCACTCACTGGGACAACAACTGTGGGCGCACCTAACCCCGAAAACGATAAGACTCCCACCAACCGATTCGTCTCACCATGTCATCACCCAGGCCCCAACGCGAAGCCTCCACAGCCGCCCCGATCCTGAAGGAATGAGACCCGTAATCTCCCGGGCATTCCCCCGCACAGCGCAAACAACTCCTCAGTACGGCCACAAACTGGTAAAGAGACAACCAAGACCCATCCACGTGCCGTAACAGCGGGCCCGGAAGACCGCCCCCCGGCCGCAAAACTTCCTCACCATCTGCACCGGGCACAACTCATCCCCTTGCACCGCGTACATCACAACCAACCTGCCTCGACCCATCTGGTCTGCTTTTTGGACCGCTTAAGCTGACACTCTACTCTCCGTCCCACCACTGCCACAACCTCGGACATCAGACCACCCCCCCCTGAACCTGGAAGGGCTCACCAATGCCCCAAAAAAGGCTAACACAAAAGCCGTTTCAAAAGCACCCTCTCAGAAACTGAGACCCAAATTTCCCGCAAACCATCCACCATTCGCCATTCGCCGTAACAAAACCAAAGAAATGGGCCGCCTAGTGTCCCGCTCCTTCGCCCCTTTACGAAAAAACCCTTCAAGGCCTGCCGCACCCGAAATCCCGCGACACGCCCCACTCACCCCTGACCTTCAACCAAAAAGGCCACAGCCGCCACCCTAAGTATCATTGCTGATGCTGACTTCCCAGCCCTGAAATCCTCGCTCACCAATGCCAGTAGCGCCAACAAGTAATTTGTTCGCCCGTCACCAAACACAACTCCCAGCATCTCCTGCCACTCACCGAATTCCTAATTAAACCCACAATCAATGCCTCACCAGGCTCCACAAGTCCTCTGGACACACTACTCCAATCTCGTCCGCCCCCCGGCATTAACTCCCGCAACCTGTGGAACTGAAAACGAGATAAAGCGTCCGCCACCCCGTTATCAACCCCCGCCACATGTTTCGCAACCACATGAATGCTCCCCAGTAAACACTTGAGCACCAAATGCCGCAGATAAGCCACTACCGGTCCGGACTTTGCTGACAAGCTGTTTATTGCATGCACAACCGCTTGATGATCGCAGTGATAGCACACTTTACGTCCCGAAAATTGCGACCCCCACAACTCCACCGCCACCGCGATCGGAAATAACTAAAGCAAGGCCAGATCCCTTACCAGACCAACCTGTCGCCATTCCTCAGGCCACCTCCCAACGTACCAATGTCCCTGAAAAAAGGGGGGGCGACGAAACCCGCCGACCCGGCCGCGTTCCTGTACAGTTCCAGCGCACCATTGGGCACCACCTTCTTCAACCACAAGGCTCGGCCGTTAAAACGGTGCAAGAAAACATCCCAAACCAGAAAATCCCCCTTGATCTCCCGCGTGACCCGCACAAAGTGTGCCGGGGACCGTACGCCTGCCATAGCTGCAGCCAAAATCCTGGCGAACACCCGCCCCATTGGTATAATCCTGCACGCAAAGTTCAACTTCCCGAGCAAAGACTGCACCACCTTCAGCCGCACTTTCCGTGCTGCCAGCATTGCTGCTACCACGCACCACAAGTCCACCATCTTCCCCTCCGGCAGCCTGCATTCCATAGCCAAAGAGTCAATCTCAATCCCCAAAAAAAAACCGCATAACCGGCGCCGGCCCCTCCGATTTACCCTGTGCCAAAGGGATCCCAAAGCTATCCGCCACTCTCTGTCAGGTGAACAACGAGCCAGCGCAAACCATGGATCCCGCCGGACCGACACCAAGAAAATCATCTAGAATAGTGGATAATGGAGGACAAGCCAGACACGTCCCGCACCACCCACTCAACAAAGGAACTAAACGCCTCAAAATACAAACAAGAAATTGAACAGCCCATAGGCAAACAACGATCAACATAAACTCATCACCCACCAGCAACCCAGAAGGTGCTGGCTCTCCGGATGCACCGGCAGCAAACGAAACGCCGATTCTACATCCACCTTTGCCATCAATGCACCGCGTCCCGCCGCCCATACCAAGTCCAGCGCTTTGTCAAACGAGACGTAGTACACTGCCGACAATTCTGGCGCGATGCCATCATTCACTGACGACCCCTCTGGAAATGAAAGATGATGGATGAGCCGAAATTTATTCGGCTCCTTCTTTGGCACCACCCCCGACGGGGACACCACCAGATTACTGCACGGCGGGCTCTCAAATGGACCCCCCATCCTGCCCAACTCAACCTCTGTCCCCAACTTCCCACCCACAACCATAGGGTGGTCCCTCGCCGACCGTAAAGTACGACAAACCGGAGGCAATGCCTCAACCGCCGACGGAATCTGAAAACCGTATAAAACCAAACCGCAAAAATGACGCCGCTGCCCCATCCGGATACCTATTTAAAAACGGCGCCATCACCCCTATTTTCACCGGCGTCCTCCCTTTTACCAAACCCGTCCCCAGCCTTGCTTTGCCCCTTTTATTTTTTTTTTAAACATTTGGGGAAAAAAAACCCATGTCTCCCCCCCCCGCAGCCGGAGCACTCATGCTCGAACCTGCATGTTGCCCCAAATTTGCACTGGCCGTCGTTAACTTGCCAGCACAATCCCTTCGTCTGGGTACCCGAGGGCCCGGCTCCCGTTCCCCCCGGCGCCGCCATGAAAGGGCTGGCTCGGGACCGTCATTAAACGCATCCATAAGGAAATGTCCTTATGGTCCCACCGCATGCCGGGCCGCAACGCCTTCCGCTGCCTAAACTGCTCATCATACCGCAGTCATGACAAGCCCCTGTCCGTGCGATACGCCTCCCCAATTGCATCCAGATAACCAAACCGAGCCGAGCCGTGCTCCGGCTCCTTTTCCCCTATTACACTTGCCAAAATTGCGAACGCCTGCAGCCAATTGGAAAAGGGTACGAGGAATGAGAATATAACGGCGTTTTTCTTCCTCTTCCCTTTCCTTCTTGGAGTCGTTCGGCTTCACCTTGTCCAGATTAAAATTTTTTCAGGGGTAGCAGGGAAAATATCTTCACATACTCCCCCTTCCAAATCTTGGCCCTCACCTCCTTCTTGAGGTGAGCCCCTAACTGTCCCTCAAAGCACACGTAAACTTGGCCCTATCATCCAAACGCACCGCGGGCTCCACTACTCCACCAACCGCACCCGTCCCTACCGGCGCCGCCTCGCTGCTGACCGACGCTGCGCCATCCACCGCCGACCCGTCCAGGCCGCTGCTGCCGCCGGCGCGCGCGCTAAACCCTGCAACAAGCCCAGCAACTGACTAAGCAATGCTGCCCCCCCCTGGCGCTGCCGTGCCCGCAGCCACCTCCCCAAAACTAGCACCCCGCGCCGCAAGCAATGCCGAATCCACGGCTAGCTCACCCGACCGTGGCGCAGAAATGGAAATTGGTACCGCGACGTCCTCCGCCATCTGCTCGTCAGATTCGTCCCCCGACCTGAGGGCTCCCTCCTCTTCCTCGCTGTAGTCGTCCTCCACCATTCCAGCTCCAGAGGACGCAGCCGATGCATCCCCTCCACCACGGCCGCCCTCCTGGGCCGCTGCGTGGGCACTGGCGGTGGGCATCCGTCTCTTCCTGTGCGGCGACAGCCCGCGAGACCGTCCTGTCCCCCGGGCCGCCGCTGACCGAATCCTCTTCCTGGAGGAGCCTCTCCCTGAGCTCAGGGGGCTCCCCACCGTCGCCTCCAGCCCTCCAGGGGCCCCAACCGTGGCATCCCGCTGGGTCCTCCCCGGGAGGGGGAGACCGCTGCTGCCGGGCGCAGTACTGACCTGAGGGACCTGGCGGGAACCGCAGGGCTCCTGCCGTCCCCCCTTGCTCCCCGCAGCCTCACGGGTATCGGGGTGCCGCCTGCACAAACCGGTCCCCCCGCTGGCTGCCTGCGCCCAGCCCCCCCGCCACCCACGGGGGGTACTGCTGGCCTCATCCGACTGCCGGGCCCGCTCCCAGTTGGAAGCTGCCGCAGGGCCGTGTCCCACCGCAGGGTGCCCGTCACCAGGAGCAGGCCCCAGGCTGGGCACGCCCCCTCCCGAAGTCTCCGATCTCCGCTGGGCACGCCCCCCGGTCCCGGGCTGCCGCTGGCCTGTTTCATGGAGCCCGAGGCCTGAGATCGGAAGTAGGCCCCAGGCCGGGCCCGCTTCCGTCCAGGCCGCCGCTGGCCTCAGATCGTCGCCGGGCTCGCTCCCGGCCGGGAGACGCCGCTGGGCTCCTCACTCCAGCCCGAGGCCCAACATCAGAAGAAGGCCCCGGGCTGGCCACGCCCCCTTTGCGGCCGCCGCGGCCTCGCCGGAGATTCCTCCCTGCGGCCGGGGCAGACGCTGGAAGCAGCCGCTGCCCGCCCCGCCGCGGAGGGTCCCGAGGGGGGCTCTCACTGGGCCTCCTTGCCCCCATTGCGCCCGGGGAATACCTGATGGGGGTGGGGGTGGGCCTGGAACGCCACCCGCGGCCGAGGGGGGGACAAGGGGCAGGTGCCGACGGGGAAACCCAGGCAGCCCTGAAGTGGGACTGCACTGCCTGGGCCCCGTGCACCGCCATCGCTGATCGGATCATCATGTCCAGCTCCTGGAGGTCCGCCATGCCGTTGGTCAGGTCGGAATCCTTTGCTGTCCGGAGTCACAAGGAAGGTAAGACCCCTCCCCTATAGTTTATATACTAGCCCCCTCCCCACCCTACAGTGACCCTATTCCACCAATCCCCTAAAAGGGCCCATAATGCCCTTTAATTCACTTTATTAACCCCTCACTCCCTCCCTTCCCTCTGGTCATGTCGCCCCTCCCCCCTATGGGGTCCATGGCTTTCTCTTCAGTGGCAGCACTTGTGCCCCAGTTGTAAACTTCACAGCTAGATTTGCATCAAGCACATTCAAAAATACGCCATCCTTTTCCGTCCTCAGGATTGCACCGGGGTAGGTAGCAAAGTCTTTGCTGATCCCAGCTCTGTTCATCTTGGATCATTTTTAATAAAACACAGCAAGCAAGAATTACTCCAAGCGGAGTCTCCCTTTTTTTCCAAAAATTGTGCCCCACACACACCCACCCATTCAGTGGCAGCACTTGTGCCCTAGTTGTACACTTCACAGCTAGATTTGCATCAAGCACATTCAAAAATACGCCATACTTAATCGTCCCCAGGATGACACCGGGGTAGGTAGCAAAGTCTTTCCTGAACCATGACTTGTTCATCTTGGCTCCTTTAAAAAACACAGCAAGCAAGGGTTACTCCAAGAGGAGTCTCCCTTTTTTTCCAAAAATTGTGCCTCACACACACCCACCCATTCAGTGGCAGCACTTGTGCCCTAGTTGTACACTTCACAGCTAGATTTGCATCAAGCACATTCAAAAATACGCCATACTTAACTGTCCCCAGGATGACTCCGGGGTAGGTAGCAAAGTCTTTCCTGATCCCAGCTCTGTTCATCTTGGATCATTTTTAAAAAACACAGCAAGCAAGGGTTACTCCAAGCGGAGTCTCCCTTTTTTTTCCCAAAAATTGTGCCCCATACACACCCACCCATTCAGTGGCAGCACTTGTGCCCTAGTTGTACACTTCACAGCTAAATTTGCATCAAGCACATTCAAAAATGCGCCATCCTTTTCCGTCCTCAGGATTGCACCGGGGTAGGTAGCAAAGTCTTTCCTGATCCCAGCTCTGTTCATCTTGGATCATTTTTAAAAAACACAGCAAGCAAGGGTTACTCCAAGCGGAGTCTCCCTTTTTTTCCAAAAATTGTGCCCCACACACACCCACCCATTCAGTGGCAGCACTTGTGCCCTAGTTGTACACTTCACAGCTAAATTTGCATCAAGCACATTCAAAAATGCGCCATCCTTTTCCGTCCTCAGGATTGCACCGGGGTAGGTAGCAAAGTCTTTCCTGATCCCAGCTCTGTTCATCTTGGATCATTTTTAAAAAACACAGCAAGCAAGGGTTACTCCAAGAGGAGTCTCCCTTTTTTTTCAAAAATTGTGCCCTCCACACACCCACCCATTCAGTGGCAGCACTTGTGCCCTAGTTGTACACTTCACAGCTAGATTTGAATCAAGCACATTCAAAAATACGCCATCCTTTTCCGTCCTCAGGATTGCACCGGGGTAGGTAGCAAAGTCTTTCCTGATCTCAGCTCTGTTAATCTTGGATCATTTTTAAAAAACACAGCAAGCAAGAATTACTCCAAGCGGAGTCTCCATTTTTTTCCAAAAATTGTGCCCCACACACACCCACCCATTCAGTGGCAGCACTTGTGCCCTAGTTGTACACTTCAGAGCTAGATTTGCATTAAGAACATTCAAAAATACGCCACACTTAACCGTCCCCAGGATGACTCTGGGGTACGTAGCAAAGTCTTTCCTTATCCCAGCTCTGTTCATCTTGGATCATTTTTAAAAAACACAGCAAGCAAGGGTTACTCCAAGCGGAGTCTCCATTTTTTTCCAAAAATTGTGCCCCACACACACCCACCCATTCAGTGGCAGCACTTGTGCCCTGGTTGTACACTTCACAGCTAGATTTGCATCAAGCACATTCAAAAATATGCCATACTTAACCGTCCCCAGGATGACTCCGGGGTAGGTAGCAAAGTCTTTCCTGATCCCAGCTCTGTTCATCTTAGATCATTTTTAAAAAACACAGCAAGCAAGGGTTACTCCAAGCGGAGTCTCCATTTTTTTCCAAAAATTGTGCCCCACACACACCCACCCATTCAGTGGCAGCACTTGTGCCCTAGTTGTACACTTCACAGCTAGATTTGCATCAAGCACATTCAAAAATATGCCATACTTAACCGTCCCCAGGATGACACCGGGGTAGGTAGCAAAGTCTTTGCTGAACCATGACTTGTTCATCTTGGCTCCTTTTAAAAAACACAGCAAGCAAGGGTTACTCCAAGCGGAGTCTCCCTTTTTTTTCCAAACTTGTGCCCCACACACACCCACCCATTCAGTGGCAGCACTTGTGCCCTAGTTGTACACTTCACAGCTAGATTTGCATCAAGCACATTCAAAAATACGCCATACTTAACCATCCCCAGGATGACTCCGGGGTAGGTAGCAAAGTCTTTCCTGATCCCAGCTCTGTTCATCTTGGATCATTTTTAAAAAACACAGCAAGCAAGGGTTACTCCAAGCGGAGTCTCCATTTTTTTCCAAAAATTGTGCCCCACACACACCCACCCATTCAGTGGCAGCACTTGTGCCCTAGTTGCAAACAGGATGTTTTGATTTGCATCAAGCACATTCCAAATCCACAAGCATTTACTCTCCCCAGGATGACACAGGGGTAGTAAATTCCTTGTGGATCCATGACTTGTTCATTTTGATGAACGTTAGTCTGTCCACATTGTCACTGGACAGACGCGTGCGCTTATCTGTCAGCAGACACCCAGCAGCACTGAAGACACGTTCAGAGACAACGCTGGCAGCTGGACACAACAAAATCTCCAAGGCGTAAGTGGAGAGCTCTGGCCATTTTTCAAGAAGCCCAAAATGACCAAGGCTTTATTTGCAAAGTCATGGCATCGATGTTCATTTGGAGATACTCCTGTATCATCCTCTCCAGCCGTTGACTATGTGTCAGACTTGTTGTCTCTGGTGGCCTTGCAAAGGACGGTCTAAAAAAATTATGAAAAGATTCCATTAAATTGCTGTTACCAGCACCAGATACGGTGCTACTAGTACGGGTAGACTGTTGAAGATGACGAGACCGTCCCATGTTTGTCAAGTTACAACTGGGAGATTTACTCCCTGCACCTGCACGGTTGTTTGGTGGAAAAGCTGAGCTAAGATCGAGTAACAGCTTCTGCTGATACTCCTGCATACGTGCGTCCCTTTCTATGGCTGGAATTATGTCACAAAATTTGGACTTGTACCGGGGATCTAATAGTGTGGCAAGCCAGTAGTCATCATCACTTCTAATTTTGACAATACGAGGGTCATGTTGGAGGTAGTGCAGCAAGAAGGCGCTCATGTGTCTTGCGCAGCCATGCGGACCAAGTCCACGCTGTGTTTGTGGCATAGAGGTGCTAACCGTTCTTTCTTCCTCTGACATCTCCCCCCAACTTCTTTCAACTGAAATTTGACCAAGGTCTCCCTCATCCGCTGAGTCTTCCATGTCCATGGACAGTTTGTCCTCCATTTCTTCATGTTCTCCTGCACCTTCCTCAACATTTCGCCTGCTACCATGCGCCCATGTTGATCCCTGTCCCCCATGGTCCCATGCCTGCCGCGTTGGTGATGATGAACGTCTGGACCTTGGTGATGTTGTTGTGTCTTGCGCATATGAATCCTCCTGTAGTTCCTCCCCTTCCTGTTGTCCCACCCCCTGACTCCGAATAGTGTTTAGCGTGTGCTCCAGCATGTAAATGACTGGAATTGTCATGCTGATAATGGCATTGTCAGCGCTAAACATATTCGTCGCCATGTCGAAACTGTGCAGAAGGGTGCATAGGTCCTTGATCTGAGACCACTCCATCAGGGTGATCTGCCCCACCTCTGCATCTCGTTGGCCCAGGCTATATGTCATGACGTATTGCACCAGGGCTCGGCGGTGCTGCCACAGTCGCTGTAACATGTGGAGAGTCGAATTCCAGCGTGTCGGCACATCGCATTTCAGTCGATGAACCGGCAGGCCGAAAGACTTCTGGAGCGATGCAAGTCGCTCAGCTGCGGCGGTTGAACGGCGGAAGTGTGCAGACAGTTTTCGTGCCCTGGTCAGAAGGCCATCTAGGCCGGGATAGTGTGTTAAGAATTGCTGGACAACAAGGTTCAACACGTGAGCCATACAAGGCGCGTGTGTCACCTTGCCCATGCGAAGGTCCGCACCCAGGTTTGCAGCATTGTCGCACACGGCCTTACCAGGCTGCAGGTTGAGTGGAGACAACCATTTATTAAATTCGGACCGCAGAGCTGACCACAACTCCTCAGCTGTGTGACTCCTATTCCCAAGACATGTCAAGCTAAAGACCGCCTGATGCCGTTGTGCTCTGCTGCCAGCATAGTAATGAGGGGTGCGTGCTTCCTTCTGCGCAGTGAGAACGCTGGTGGCCTGACCAGGCAGGCTTGGGGCGGAGGTGGAGGACACAGATGAGGTGGAGGAGGCAGAAGCAGTGGCGGAACTTGGACAGACAGAGGATTGACACACAAGTCGTGGGGACGGCAAGACTTGTGCAGCAGACCATTCACCATCTATCACCATAGTTACCCATTGCCCAGTCAGGGACATGTAACATCCCTGTCCATGCTTACTGGTCCAAGTATCGGTTTTGAAATGCACCCGTTCACACACAGAGTTTCTCAAGGAAGCGGTGATGTTGTGTGCGACATGCTGGTGTAGCGCGGGCACACCTTTCTTAGAGAAGTAGTGGCGACTGGGCATCTGGTACTGGGGCACAGCGACAGACATAAGGTCTCTAAAATCCTGTGTGTCCACCAGGCGGAAAGGCAGCATTTCGGTAGCCAAGAGCTTACAGAGGGATAAAGTCAACCTCTTAGCTTTGTCATGGGTCGCAGGAAATGGCCTTTTATTTGTCCACATCTGAGGGACAGAGATCTGGCTGCTGTGTGTAGACGGAGTTGAGTAGGGTGTCCCTGGAAAAATGCAGGTTTGTGAGGAAAGTGCAGGCGGAGACATGATGTTGCCTTCATCCAACGTTGGTGCTATCGATGTCTGAGAGAGCTGTACACACGCACTTGTTTCCCGTTCCAAACCAACTGACGACCTACCAAGCAAACTGCCTGTGGTGGCTGAGGATGCAGTTGTAGACGTGCTACCAGTGCTCCGACTCTGTCCAGGAAGGCGCAAGGTAACTTCGTCGTCGGTTGCATCCTTCTCCACCGCCTCTGTTGACCTCCTCGAGTGCCTGACTGTGGGTTGACAGTAGGAGGGATCTAGAACTACCTCATCAATTGTTGTGTTTGCACTCCCCTCACCCTCAGACCGAGCCTCTTCTTGCCCTGACCGAATATTTAAGTTGTCATCCCAATCTGGTATCTGCGTCTCATTGTCATCAGTATGTTCCTCATTGTCTATAACAACAGGTGTTACAGTTTGTGAAAAAGGGTCAACATTATGCTCAGAAACTTGGTCCTCACGGCCTGAATCAGAGTCACAAAGGTTCTGGGCATCACTGCAGACCATTTCCTGGTCTGTACTCACTGTAGCTTGGGAGCAGACCTCTGATTCCCAGGCTATAGTGTGACTGAACAGCTCTGCAGACTCACCCATCTCAGTTCCACCATACTGTGCAGGGCGGATGGAGACTTCAGAGCTGGGAGAAAGCAAGTTTGATTGGGATGACAACTCAGAGGACTGGTGTTTTTTGGATGCGGTAGTTGAGGTGGTGGAGAGGGCACTTGTTGGACCACTTGAGATCCATTCAAGCATTTTCCTTTTTTGGCCATCATCTACCTTTGTTCCAGTTGTTCGTGTCCGTAAAAAAGGGAGCACATCGGATTGTCCATGGCAAGTAGTAGACATCTTACTTTTGCTGGAAGATGGTCTATCTTCAGCAGATGTTAATGGAGCTTTGCCACCTTCCCCACGGACAAACCCTTTTTTTCCTTTTCCAACACGCCTCTTCCCCTTTCCACCAGCATCTGTCATTTTGCCACTCATGTTGATTGCGACAAGATTGTGCACTTAAAATGTGGTAGTAAAAATTGAGAGGTGGTGTAGATTGCAGCGGTGGTCTAGCTTTATTAACAGCAGAATAAACAACAATAACTATCCCTGACAATGCAACTACGGCCCTTAAACAGGCAGCATAAATTGCTAGTATAATAGCTTAGTAACAATGAGCTTGAGTGTGCAATGCAGGCAGACGTGCTGCAAATGTCTTTGCACTAGTGGGACAATACAGAAGTCCAACAGCCACTTTTAGGATGCCACTAAGTTCACTCAGTGTTTGCTAGTATAATGGCTTAGTAACAATGAGTTTGAGAGTGCAATGCAGGTAGTGTTACGGGGAGACCGGCAGATTAGGACCAGGGGGTATATATCCTAATCGCCAGTCGGGGCCCACCGTGCTCCAGATGACAATGGAGCTGCTGGCACCTGAGGGTTAGGCGGAGACTATAGAGCTGGATGGCTCTGAGATAACCCAGGAACTTTGGGAACCGGTCACGTGTGTTGGGACACGTCAGACCGGACGACAACCCGATTAGCGTTTTGGTGCACCTAGCGCTACACCAACCACGTGTGCAGGAAACACGTCAGGCCGGGTGGTAACCAGGTAGCGTTGACCGGAAGACTGCCACGAAAGCGCCCTGTCGGCCACGTGTGTAGGACACGTCAGGCCGAGCGGTCCTCCGATTAGCGTTTCTGGCCACCTCTCGACTGGCCACGTGTGTGTAGGACACGTCAGGCCAGATGGGTACACCAGTAGCGTTGACCGGGAAGCCGAGGAAAATAAGGAACACCCTGTTAACTCCACAGGGGTCCTGGGGTACGCTGTCCGTGCGCGTAGGGGGCACAACCGGACAGGTGGCACAGCAGGTGCGTTGTCCGTGTGCATAGGGGGCACAATCGGACAGGTGGCACAGCAGGTGCGTTGTCCGTGTGCATAGGGGGCACAATCGGACAGGTGGCGCAGCAGGTGCGTTGTCCGTGTGCATAGGGGGCACAATCGGACAGGTGGCGCAGCAGGTGCGTTGTCCGTGTGCGTAGGGGGCACAATCGGACAGGTGGCGCAGCAGGTGCGTTGTCCGTGTGCGTAGGGAGCACAATCGGACAGGAAGCACAGCAGCCGCAGCCCAGTTAACACCACTGGGCTGCTATAGCAAGACTGGAACGGCAGGAGGGAAGCACGGCGCCTGACCCTGATGTGCCGAGCCACGAATCTTGGCGTGACAGGCACCGTTCGCCTAACCCTACCTACCGCTTTCCAACATAGGCTTATGCCGCAATGAGGCTCTAACATGGAGGTGTGCTCTGACTGAGCAAAAGTGAGGACTGCGCACCTCCATGTTGTCTCCATCCCCTTTTATAACCTGGGTCTGCCCCAAACCCAGGGTGGAACCACCAAGGTCCAATAGCAGAGTGCCATGTCATCAGTGACGTCACATGCGACCCATCCGGAACCGCCACATCATTGATGACCTCATGGCAGCCACGCCCCAAACACTTCACCAGTCATCGTCTGACGACCAATACTGAAATGCCAGATCATAGGGGCGGGCCTCTGCGAGCCAGTCCGGAGTTGCCACGTCATCAGGACACCTGACACCCTCTGCCCTATCAGGGCCTGCCACCTCACGGACATGCTCAGTGAGGTCCTTACCGGACCTAGCCTCTGGTGCACTAAGTGCCTGAGCATGCCCAGTAGCCTGAGCAACAGGCTCAGAAAGCAGACTATCAGTTTGAGCATGCTCAGTAGGCACATCCCAGCACTTAGACACAGCACGAAGTCCAAGTACCTGTGCAAAGAGGCTGTTAGGGTTAATTGTGGGAGCATGCTTAGTAGCCTGAACTGAGGACTTAGTCTCAGACATAACACAATCAGGCTGAGCATGCTCACTAGGCAAAACACCGGGCTTAAACTCTGGCTGGGGTAAATCAGCGTACGCA